>NC_080096.1:62765000-63084113 GCF_950005125.1 Chionomys nivalis | reverse complement strand
AGGCCAGATAAGGGAAACTGAGTCTGTGCAGGATAGAGAAGTTTCCCTGGGAAGTAATAGAAAGAAGGTGAAGCACGAAGGAGTAAGAGGCAGGTAGAGAAGCTCCATTTAATTGACCATTCATTCATCAGTTTGTCCTTCATTCAGTAAGAGTTTACTGTTGTCTCACCTTTGCCTGAAACCACGCTTGGGATATTTAAGTGATTCCTGATGAAAGAAGAGACGTGTAAACCGAAATGAAAGTGGATATGAGCGTATGAATCTAGCTCTTACCGACATGACTTTAAAGTTCTCCTTGGCACTATGCTACCCTTTGTACCGCGTGTGCTGTATCTTGGCCCAAGAGTGATGCATATTTCATAGGAACGCAAACATTGACAGAGTAAAAGAAGACAGCAAGATTATTTTTTAAATATGGCCCCAAGCCAGGCATGGTGATACCTGACTGTGCTGTTCCACACTGGGAGGCTGAGGAAAGAAGGTTCCAGGCAAGATGGAGCTCTGTAGCAAGAACCTATCTCAACAACAATAAAAAGAGTTCAAAACTGACATTTTCATTTAAACATATTTCTTAACTTCCTTCTTGATGTTTTCCACAATCCACGTCAAATCTTTCCCCTTCAGTCACACCCCTTGCATCATGGGAAAAGTGAAAGCATCCCAAAGAGCACACCTGCGGATATGATCTCTATTCCAAACAGCATTCTCTCACATTCTTAAGTTATTTACAAGAACGAAATAGATCCCCTACCCCAGAGTTCAAGAAATGTCTACAAATGCCTGTGACCTACTCCTGTCACTGTCTTACCCCATTGTATTTTTTCCACAGTCCAGCAGCAATGGGTGACACACATGTCAAAAGTTTTAGCAAGTGTGATTTATCACTGGATGGGTTGATTGAAAATGTGATATGGGCAGGTTCTGCCAAACAATCTCCAAAAAGAAAAGACAAGGGTATATAGATGGATGTCCACTGAGATGACCTTTGACTTCAGCATCCCTGCATTCGGTAGTATTTTCCAATTCTGATTCAATATCCACTGGGGATTTTTCTGTATAAAATTTGTCTTCATAATTTTAAGAATTTCATTATGAAACATTCTGAAACAGATTTTGAAAGTGTAACACCATTGAAGCAAACATAACCTGATTAGAGCTCTTCTTCAGGGTGATTGTTTTGACATTGTCTTTTTTTCCCCCAAATTATGAAGAAGAGTGGGTCACATACATAAGCAGTTGGCAGGAATTGTGTCTCATTCAAGGCTGATAAATTAAACAGAAAGACATATGGTAATTTTTATCTCATGTTGTTGGAAAGTGGGGAAAACTAATGTGAACTTATTTACCAAGAGAAATTATAAAGAACGTAATTTTTAAATGGTTTTTAAGTTGTTGTATGGGGTTAATGGCTTACATTTACTCCCAAGTAACTATTTCATGTTTCATTGGTGGTACAGGTTAATAGCATGAACACTTAGTGAGAATGTTTGCTGTGTAAGTTATACACCACTGTACATGTGATAAACAGAAATTCAGTATCTGTTGAACAGACTTCACATGTCCCAGGAGACAAAATTTGCTTCATTATTTAGTTATGACCTTTATTTCTTTACTGCTCATACTATTATTCAGGATACAATACAAAATTCATTGCAAATAAATTCAGGTCAAATCTGTATCATTAATAATTCTTCTTGAATAGTTATATTCTCTTTCAAAAATAAGAAGTTATAAGAATCAACCTAACACATGGTACACAAAGCAGTTCATACTGGTTTTCAAAGACTGGCAAAGGGACAAAATGAACACTGTAGAAATCAGAGTTTCTGTCTACTGTGATGAAATGAAGCACTCAAGGCTACTGCAAACTTCTATTGGAAATAACTCCTGTGAGAGCAAGGTATGTTTCAGTGACTAATATAGCTTTGTGTAGATTTTCTCAATAAATTTTAACAGCCTTCCACCAAATCATTATATCCTACATGAGAAGCAAAAGCAACTTCCAGATAAATAGAGGGAGTAACTCACTTACATTAATTTGTGGCAAACACAGCTTTTTATTGCTCAAATATTTTCTGCCAGACATGGGGCAAACAGTGTTTGATAATGGTATTTGTTTAAGCCTATTGAGTATACATAAATTGAAAATTAAAACAGACACAGAAACATAATTTTAACATTCAGTGACCATATAGGATGAACTATGTGAGAAGACTGCAAGCAACTTGGACAGAGAAATGCAAATCTAAACATCTCTGACATACCGTCTCACACCTGTCAGAATGGCCAAGATCAAAAACTGATGACAGCTTATGCTGGAGAGGATGTGGAACAAGGGGAACACTCCTGCGTTGCTGATGGGAGTGTAATCTTGTACAGCTGCTATAGAAATCAGTATGGAGGTTTCTCAGAAAATTAGGAATCAATCTACCTCAAGACCCAGTAATTCCACTCTTGGACATTATACCCAAAGGATGCTCAATCATATCACAAAGACATGTGCTCAACTATGTTCATAGCAACATTATTCATAATAGCCAGAACCTGGAAACAACCTAGTTGCCCCTAAAACTAAGAATGGATAAGGAAAATGTGCTACATTTTCGCAATGAGAGTACTACTCAGCAGTAAAAAAACAATGACATCTTGAAATTTGCAGGCAAATAGATGGAACTAGAAAAAGCCATACTGAAGGAGGTAACCCAGACCCAGAAGGACAAATATAATGTGTACTCACTCATAAATAGATGATAGATACAACGCAAAGAACACCCAGCCTCCAGGCCACAACCACAGAGAACCTAGGTAACAAAGAGGACCCTATGGGAGACATGCATGGATCTGTCTAGGAAGGGCAAATGGATGAGATTTCCTTTATACTCAAAGTTCAGCCTGCGCCATTAGCACAAGCCTAGAGTGGTTGAGCTTCTTTTTTGGCAAGTGGAAACAGCAGAGCCTACTGCATTGCCTCCATCGGCAAAAGCAAATGGGCAATACCTTAACATTCTACAACAATTCTGCCTAAATCAATCTTTTAAGTCCCACATCATATCACCCCTTACAATTTCAATTAAAATTTTACTGCATTTATTCATTATAGAGGACTGCATGCCTCTGAGCACTTGCGGAAGGCAGGGGACAACGTATAGGAGTCAGTTCTCTCCCTCTAACATGTGGGCCCCAGATGGAATTCAGGTCATCAGGCTTGGCAGCAAGTGCCTCCAATTGCTGAGACATCTTGCAGTCCGTCCATCCTTCATCATGTTGCTCATAGATTTCCCTACAGTATGAAAGCAGCTCATTTGTCCAGCTGCCCTTTCTCTTGTTCATTAAAATATAAGGTACAAGGGAACAGAGGCTTTCTTTGTAATATGTCTGGTTTTATCTGTTCTTAGGAGGCATTCAACTCCATGAATGTTTGTAGAGTGTTCTGTTTGTAGATTGTATAGTACACCACTGATTATCTACACAATATAGATATTCATATATGTGTATAGATTATCTACTGGATAAAACTCTCTTACCTATGTATTCAAATTGAGATTTTTAAAATCTACATATGCTTTATCATAATCTCTCTATATACATATATGTGGCTATATATGTGTTATATGAGAATATCGAAACACCGGGAAGTGGTAGTCTCTGTAACTGAACCCAGAAACCTATGTCCAGTTTGTATTTCTTCCACGATAGGGCAACTGGCTACCTATTCATTCATTTTTCTTGCTTACAAAATGACTGTCATTTTCCCTTATCCTGGCCTGATTTATCATCCACTCAGTAACTGCAACCCTCTTTGCAGCTCACACCTACCACTTCTGTCTGCCCAGCCAATGGTAACTATGCATGGTTGGATTTTTATCTTGAATCCTGTCTACCCTTCTTGGGCATGGTAACTCAGCTTTTTTAGAGATGCTACTTTAATTCCTTATTGAAGCATTGGACACTGAGCCCCGATCTCCAATAGCATAAATCCTCCCAAAGCAAACCCACACTCTACAACAATGAGTTTGAGCCCACGCAAGAGGCAGCCACTGCTGGCCACACCCCAGCTGTGCTGCTGGAGGGGTAACTAGCAGCCATAGATTCCAGCTCAGGCTGCTGAAAGGGGTCTCCAGAGTCTTTGGCAGTGCTAATTGCTAGCTCCTTCTGGCATGCCAGCCAGGCTTCTTCATCAGGAAGACCATGCCATGTGCAAGCCGCTCCCAGTGGCACGGCTTCAGAGCCCACATTTGGCAGCAAGCTGCAACCTTTGAAAAGATGCTTTTATTTGCTCTAGCATTAGGTTCATTACATCATCTCCCACATTCATAACAACGTGTGGGGACTGAAATACGTTTTTTGCTTGTTTGTTTTCTTTTGTTGTTGTTCCCTTTTGCAGTAGCGTTTCACCAGCTCGTTTCTGCGTCCAGTGACATTGTCGCCGAAGGAAGCCCACAACTGGGTGAACTGACCTGGTGTTTACATTCAGGGGTGTGGGCACAAGAACTTGTCACATGGTAAGGAAACAGAGTGGAAAAAAGGAATCTGCTTTTACCTGAAGTCTGTGACTGACTTTAATTCTACAGTACTGTTCCACATGACCTGAGTCATACTCATATATAATCTTTGGTTCTCCCTTAAGAGCACCACAGAGGGAACCTTGGTTGTGACAAGCAAACGTCTGTGACTGATTTCCTAAAAGAAAGGGCTCCACATCACTTTTCTGCCTGATTTAACATGATCCTTCAGTAACCGGAATTTAGCCAGCTACGCTATGAAATGACACAAAATCACATTCCCAGGGTCTGTAATATGCCATTCATTAGGATGACTCTCTTGGCATCCACTGTGGGTGTCCTCTTGCTACACCATAAGACCTAAGGGAGCACAAAAGAGCCAAGCCACTAAAATAGCTGCCGTAGAAAGCATTGTGGTCATAGGGCCAATGCCAATGCCAAAGGCATGCAGCAACTGAAATGCAGATGTTCGACTTGGCAACATGGCACGGCATGTGGGGCTTTCAAAGTCAGTGAACCGAGTGGGGTGACGATGGTTTTCATCTTCCAGAACTTGTCCTGAGATGGGAATTGCTGGATTGGAATTTTCTTTCTTCAAAAGATTAACTGCAAGTGGTTAGTAGGAACTCATATAGTGAGAACATTTTCTTCTTTCTCTTCCCTTTGGTGCTACAAAGTTTCAGGTGAACCAAAGAAACAGGTACTTGGAGTAACTGGGGATTTCTCCTGCTTCATTTGAAAAGTTACCAGTGGGGAATCTCTCAGAAAACTTATGAATAGAAGTCTTTGTTCTTAGGGCTCATAATCTAAAGTTCCTATCATTAAAAAATCTCACACTTATTATTTCCAAAGTTGATGTTCTCTACCACTTAACTCTCTTAAGTCATACAAACATTCCCTAAATTTAATAGCATGCATTAGTTTTTCCATAAAATTCATGTGCTAAATTCTCTATCCTTAGTACCTCAGGTAATAATCTTTTTTGAAACCAGGGTCATTATGTATATGATCAATAAAGTTGAGATGAGGTAGTGGTAGAGTTTAATACACGTCTTACCTATATTATTGTTCTCCTCTGGGAAAGGAGATGTTAACCAGAGACACATGGGGAGAACAGCATGAGAACAGGAGGATCATAGAGAAAGAGCAAGGGAAGCCAAGGATGCCAGGGAACACCAATGCCACCAGAAAAATCAACAAAGACTTGGAGGACTTGGCATGAGGAATCTTCTTTTTTCTTTGTAAGGAGGGACAAACCAAAGCCACCATTTGGGTCTGGACTGTAGCCTCTGGTCCTATCCATGAGAGGTTTCTGCCCTTCATTCTCTCTGTGGCGCTCATTGTAGCAATCTTAGCCAACTAACTCATACAGCCACTGCTTTCTGGTTTATGTACCCCCCGACCACTCCCACCTGAATTACAATTCTTGGGTAATTCTCTGCATTAACTGCCCACATTAGTTTCAAACAGAGACATTAAGCATTGAAACTTGCTCTACAAAATGAACAGATTCTGTTACACTATTTTCAGTATCTTCAGTGATTTCAGTAAAACTATCTGTAAGTCCTGTATGAATCACAAATTCTTCACTGTCCTAAAGAAAGGGGAAATGTAGATATTAAAGAGTGGAAACTCTGAAACAGTTACTGCAGTGGAGAGTCAGATGTACCTTGATCCAGTGAACAGTATCAGTAAGGAGATGAGCCAAAGAGAACCAGTGTCTCACTGTCAAGATGAAAGGATGAGGGACGCTGCACAAGTACCAGCACAAATGGTTCAGAAACTCTGTGTCCAGAACAGCTGAAATGCCCCCCTTTTTTCAGAATAATAACCTAACCAGAAACTTCTGGGGCTATTCTTAGAAGAGGTAGTTTTTACACAGCTTACATGTAAACAAGCATTCCAGGAAGTGGGCTTTAGTGAGAGCTGTGTTTTTTCATTCAGTTCCCCCTCAAGAATGAGACTCATGCGCCCTTTTATGCCAAGAGTAATGACTCCCAAGGATCACTGCTGACCCTTTTCTTGGGTATTGCCTGCACTTGAAGAGAAAACTCCCTTACCCTAGGTCACATTCCATCTAGGGGAGAGCATATATACAAGGAGTGCAAAGCCACCAGACAGCAGTCATAATTCTTGTTTATTGATATCTCACTGTGTCCTGGTGGCAGACACTTCCCTCTTTGAAGCTCAGGAGCTCCAGATCTTCAATACAGAGTTAAATAGGCAGAAATTATAAATTATCCAAACAGTCAACAATGGAATTTCCAAACAGTGGAAAACAATGGAAGCCTATATTACTCACATTTCTTCCTTGACACCACATATTCTGCCCAGTAAAAGACAATATCATACCATTGCTGTTGGTTTAGTGTACATTGTGTTCTGGAGAACAGAATGCCTCTCAAAGACGACACTGAAGTCCCAGCACTTGGGAGGCAGAGGCAGGCAGATCTCTGTGAGTTTGAGACCAGCCTGGTCTACAAGAGCTAGTTCCAGGACAGGCTCCAAAACCACAAAGAAACCCTGTCTCGAAAAAAAAAAAAAAAAAAAAAAAAAAAAAAAAAAAAAAAAGATGACACTGAAGCTACTTTTGGAAAAATACCCAGCCCTCTAATTCAGTGGTTCTAACCTATGGGTCTTAACCCCTTTGAGGGATGTTGAACAACCTTTTCACAGGGGTAACTTAAGGCAATTGGAAAACACATATATTTATTATAATTCATAACAGTAGCAAAATTACAGTTATGAAGCAGCAATGACAATAATTTTATGGTTGGGGGTCACCACAACATGAGGAACTATATTAAACTGTTGTAGCAATGGGAAGATTGAGAACCACTGCTCTAATTAATCATGTTACCATCTTTTCAGTAGTTTAGTGAGAACTTTGATGTTTAGATTCATAAAATTTGTGGTTGGCCTTCCTCTACTGCAAAGTAGATTTTCTTGGGCCACTGTCATCATACTATGTGTCATCTTATATTGGTACACCAAACGCCTTTTATATAATGGTCTTTGCTGATAAATCACAGGCAGGGACATTATGTCCACGTTCCGAATGAATTGTTTCAGTCAAGGTGAATTAATGTTCCTTTTAAGATGGAAAGAGGCTAGTTTATTCAACTTGGCATTCTCCTTAGGTATATTGGCACCTTAGAGGCTCCCTCTTGTCTTCTGTCACTGGTAGGTTGGATCTTCAACAGTAGCAGTGCCTAAATCAACTATGATGAGTAGAAACCTTCAATGATATGTCCTTCCATATCATAATAACTATACTGATCATGAATTACCTGTAGAAATACTGGGGTCCCAAATGACCCAGACTCAAACCTAGATGTTCCCATTCTATGTTATAAAATATAGCTGTTGGATTTATCACATCTCATGACTTAGTAGATCTGACAAAACTCATGCCATGAGGAGGAATTCTGGTTTCAAATCACTTTGGAGCCCATCATCATCCTACCAAGGCAGTAGTATGCCAAGAACTAGGGCATAATTTCCTGGTGTGGGTGGCATATCTTTGCTTCATAAACACATGAGTCTACACTGCATTTCTATTACTGTGGCTTACCATAGCATTTTTTAGACCACAATTACCTCTATTAGAATACTATATATTACTATGCAATACCACATGGTCTGACAGATTTTATGCCTTAGGACAGGGTCAGTTGTATTATACTATGGACCAGTGCAGAACAGTCCTGCTAGAGTCTTACCAAAGCCAACAGCCACTTGCTCTGGGTGCTATTTCCTTCTGTCCATAATATACTATATTTTCTCAAACCATGAGCCAAATTAAATCCTTCCTTCATAAAGTTGATTCTTATCAGGTATTTCCTCATAGCCACAAGAAATTAGTTAGTGTCGTCCTGGAGAATGGTAGAAGAACAGTGAACACTCAACCAAGTGGAAGCTACAGTTGTATCTTTTATAAGTCATTTATAAATGAGTTGAAAATGTTTCCCAAGTATCAATATAAGGCATCCTAAGCACAAATTCTGCCAGCTACTGCCTTTCCTTCTTCATGATAGGATGCACAAGAGGCAATAATTTTTCCTTTCATTCAGAGGCAGGCCTCACAGATGTCTATGATTTTAAAGATATAGCTTAATTCTTGCAAAGTTGGTGTCATCCCACTCTGGAGTGAGTATATGGAGTTTATGAAGACATCTAATAAACGACTGCTTGTCTATCTGGTGTGGTTAGGATGATGCCTTTGAATTAACAGAACAACATTATATTCTGACAAATGTCCACATCATACGTATCCCTTTTGAGTAAATGAGATTTAAGGTTTGGACAGATTATCCCACTCTGGGATAAAACTGTAAATGTGTGCTTTTCTATTCCATGGGAAGGCAATTTTCTTCTTGCCTTCATTCCTAATACCATCTAGAGGCTGGTAGATGGTATTACCATCCGGAGGCTGACTTACTGTGTGTTTACAAGGACATGAAATCTAATAAGGATACCACTGAAGCTTCCACTTGGTTGAGTGTTCACTGTTATACTACCATTCTCCAGGACGGCAGTAGCTAATTTCTTGTGGTTATGAGGAAATACCTGATAAGAATCAACTTTACGGAGGAAGGATTTAATTTGGCTCATGGTTTGAGGGAATATAGTATATTATGGAGGGAAAGAAATGGTACCTAGAGCAAGAAGCAGTTGATCACATTGTGCCTGAAGTGAGGAAACAGAATGCTACCCACATTTAGTGGTGTCTCTCTTCTTTTGGTCAAAAATCTGTGTATTTTTTATCTTTACATAGCTTTATTTTAACCTCTATTTCTTTTATTTTTAATTTTTGGCTTTTTAGACAGGGTTTCTCTATGTATTTTTGGCTGTCCTGGAACTTCTTCTGTGTACCAGGCTATCCTTGAACTCACACAGATCTGCTTACCTCTCCCTCCCAAATGCTGGGGTTAAAGGTGTGTGCTGCTCCACCTTGAATTCACAGAGATCTGTCTTATATAAGTTATAAGAGTTAATAAGAAGCCTGAGCTAACGGGCGAATCAGTTTATAACTAATATAGATATCTGGGTGATTTCTTTGGGACTTAATGACTGCGGGAACTGGCAGGATAGAAACCACAGGATAGAGACACCATTAATGAGGTGAGATCAAGTAGGCAGAGAGCAAAAGCTTCTTTCCTTCATATCCTTCTGCCTTTCAACAGAAGGTTTGGCTCAGATTAGATATGGATTTAAGATCTGGACTAAAGTTGTGTCCTCCCCTCAAAATCATGATTAAGGGACTTTTCCCAGCTCAAATGATCTGGATTAAAAGCATGTTTTCCTACCTCAAAAATCTGGATTAGATGTAGTTAAGTTGACAACCAAGAATAGCCATCACAAGTCCAGCCCTTGCCAACTTGACAGATAATTGTATCTCCTTATGTTGTAATTAATTTCTAAATGAAAAAAAAAACTCCTTGGGAAGCCTCTCACATGGTCCAATGTCAAACAAAGCCTAGTCATTCCCAGTTACTGTGGATAACATACCTCACCATAAAAATTAAACAATCCAGTGCCTACTGTATAAGGCCATACTGTTCTGGATGGTGGAGTAGACCTTGAGGATGAGTTAAAAACTTCAGTAGGAAATAGGAAATGTATATTTTGACAGACTTCTATAAATGATCAAAGACCAAAGCTAAGAGTGCACATAAATGACATTGTAGCTGAGGGATTACTGGACACAGGTGTAGATGTGACTATCATTACTCCAAAATCTTGGCATCCAGATTGGCATCTTCAAGAGGCAGATGTTCAGTTCCTAGAAATTGATACCCTATCTCAAGTAAAACAAAGCATGGGGTGAATTGAATGAATAGGGCCAGAAGGTCAGAAAGGAAGGTTGAAACCATATGTAACTAATATTGCAGTGAATTTATGGGGCCGTGACCTATTACAGCAATGGAATGCCCACATTAACAGTTCTGCAGTCCACAAAACTCATGTTTCTGGGAAGGATATAAAATGTCACCAGCCATTCAGGCTGTACAAGAACACAAAGCAAGTAGTAAACCTTCATAGGTATTAACAACCTTGCCTTTTAAATGGTTAACTGAAAACTCATATGGGTTAAACAATGATCTTTAATGGAAGACAAGCTGCAGGCTTTAAAACAGCTGGTACAGGAGCAATTAGATGCTCACTATATTGAAGAATCAACCAGCCCTTGGAATTCCCCTGTTAAAAAGAAATCTTGTTGTTAAAAAGAAATCTGGAAAATAGAGAATGGTAATAGATCTAAGAGCTGTCAATAAGCTTATCCAACCTATGGGCCCTCTATAGTCTGGAATTCCTCTGCCTTTTCTATTACCAAAAGGATGGCCTCTTATAGTTATTGATTTAAAAGATTGTTTCTTCATTATACCTTTACAAGAAAAGAATCAAGAAAAATTTGCTTTCACAGTGCCTACTTATAATAATTCTCAGCCTACTAGGAGATACCAGTGGACTATCCTCCCACATGGAATGCTCAATAGTCCCACCCTGTGTCAATACCTTGTAAAACAGCCATTGGAAATAATACACAGACAATTTCCTAAGTCTATAATTTACCATTACATGGATGACATTTTGTTATCTGACTCAAAAGCAGATACTTTAGAAAGATGTTTGAAGAAGTAAAAAAAAGTTTTGCCTAAATGGCGTTTACAAATTGCTTCTAAAAATATACAAAGAGGAGGTTCTGTTAATTATCTAGGATTCAAAATCAGTTTTCAGATAATTAGAACAAAAAATTAGGAAAGACCAATTGAGGACTCTTAATGACTTTCAAAGATTGTTGGGAGATATTTCTAGTCTATGACCAGCTGTTGGGATAACACCTGACCTAATAGTTTATTTTAAAAAAAAACCTTAGATAGATAGAAACAAAGACTTAAATAGTCCCAGAGAATTAACAGCTGAAGCAGAAAAACAATTGATGGCCATTGAAGAGAAATTACAGGAGGCACATGTAGATAGAGTGAATCCAAATCTTAACTATATTCTAGTCATACTGCCTTTGAGAAATTCCCCTACAAGAATTTTAATCAGAGGGAAGATATTATCTTAGAATGGATCTTTTAACCACATAAACCAAGTAATAAATTAAAAACATATGTAGGAAAAGTCTCTGAATTAATTATAAAAAGAAAATTGAGACTTTATCAACTAACAGATATAAACCCAGCAGAGATTATAGTGCCTTTGACTACTGATGAAACAAAAAAAATATGGAAAGACAATAAACCATGGCAAAGAGATTGTGCTAATTTTTAGGAGAAATTAATAGCAATTATCCCCAAAATGATAGAATTAACCTAAGAAAGAAAACTACTTGGGTTCTTCTCTGAATTGTATGTGATTCACAAATAACTAGAGCCTATACATTTTATACTGATACAAATAAATCAGGAAAGGCAGGTTACAAATCAGAAAAATTAAGAAAGGCAGAACAAAGCCCTTATAATTCTGTCCAAAAGGCAAAATTATATGCTAGTCTCATGGTCCTAAGGGATTTTTAAAGAACCTCTCAATATAGTTACTGATTCACAGTATGCAGAAAGAGTTGTCCTGAATATTGAAACTGTTGAATTTATACCATATAATACAGAATTGACTTCATTATTTATACCAGTTCAAGATATAATCAGGAATAGGCTTTGTCTTATATACATAACTCACATCTGATCCCATATGGGTCTGCCAGTTCCTCTAGCAAAAGGTAATACAGAAATTGATTGATTATTGATTGAAAGTGTGCTGAAGACCTCAGAATTTCTTAAGAAACATCATATCAATAGCATAGTTTAAGGGAAGAGTTTTCTATTACATGGCAAAAAGCTAAGGAGATTATAAAGAGATGTCCTACTTGCTCTTTCTACAATCAAACACTATTACCTTCAGGGAGTAACACAACGGATACTCAAAGAAATGATATCTGGCTGATGAATGTGTTTCCATTTACAAATTTTTAAAAATTAAAATATGTACACCATACCATTGACACTTATTCAGGTTTTCAATGGGCAACTGCCTTGAGCTCAGAAAAGGCTGATTCAGTAATCACACATATATTAGAAGTTATGGCCATAATGTGCAGGTATACCTGCACAAATAAAGACAATGTTCCAGCACATGTGTCTAAAAATATGAAACAGTTTTTTGCTTATTATAATATAAAGCACATTACAGGCATACCAAACAATCCTACAGGTCAGGCAGTTACAGAAAGATCCAATCAAACTATAAAGGATATGCTAAACAAACAGAAAGGGATGGAAAATGCCCCCAGAAAAAGATTGCATAATAGTTTATTAACCTTAAATTTTCTTAATGCTAATGAGAAAGGAACAATGGCAGCAGAGAGACACTGGGTAATAGAAAAACCTTCTGAGTTAAATCAGCCAGTATATTTCAATGATGTGCTGACCTCACAATAGAAATGAGAAAATGTATTATATTAGGGAAGGGTTTTCGCTCTTGTTTCCACAGGAGAAGAAAAACTACGGATACCATTAAAATTAATAAAAATTTGGTTTGAAAAATAGAAACCTCTTGAGAAAGAGAAATGAAAGCTTGCCCACAGAGGTGACAACCATACAGGTGGTAAGTAAACCTCATAAGGGTCAGGACAGGGTTTTGTTCTTGTTTTTGCAGGAAAATACTCATCTTCAAAGAGTCAAGAGACCTTGAACATCTAGATGCCTAAAGATGAAGACACAGCATCCAGAAAGAATCAACAAGCAAAGAGAAACTGCCCATGCCTCAACCACTGACTCCAGACAGGATAAGCAGAATATAAGAAAAAAGACTGTCATATCTTGCCAAGACAGAGTAAGATGGTTTTAAAAAATTTCCTGCCTCTGTAAATGGTCTGTCAGTTACTCTAGGCCTTATCCAAAGTTGGTTACTTCAACATTGCAAATGAGACTTTGGGTGATTCCTCAGCCAGTTGTTTCTGTCATCTACTGCACATTTTGGAAGCTGCTTGATTGTACTTCCTGCCGACTCAAGTAATAGTATCTTCCTTCTCAGGCCTTCAATGGGGTTAAAGATTAGATAGTCGTAGTTTCTGTCCTCTTATGAACTAGCCAAGCCATTTCCAATACAGGACTTAGACTCTTTAGGAGAGAATGTTTATTAAAATATTTAGCATATATTCCTTGCTTAATATTGTTTATGCTGGTTATAATTCTAATCTTATACTTGATTTACACTACAAAAAGTGAAGCCTCAATGGCAGTTGAAGGGCCAGGATTAAAAGGGTCATGCAGAAAAATTGAGGCTTGACACCATGAAGAGAGTCTATAAAAGACTACTGGTGAAAGTTCAGTCTAGTTGCAGCAGAAGACCCCAGCATTTTGAAGATACAAGTACCATGTAGTGACCATCAAGAATAGAAGCAGAAGTGGGGTGGACACAGGTAAAGTATAGAAGATAAGCTGTGTTTACTGCAGAGGGCAGAGCTGGAGAAGTGACCCAAGACCCTTGGAGGAGGCCAGAAAATCATAAGTGACTCCCAGACATTGGATGTTTAGTTATTTAGTTTGGATTTTGGTTTTGTTTTTATTTGATTGTGACTGTTCCCTGGTTTTTCTATCTTGAAATAAAGTATTTAATTGTTTTTCAATTTTACAGGGGTCCATAGTTGATTGCCTTTGAATTTGAAATATTTTGGGTTTTAAAAGAGTTTGGATATTTTAAAAAGATGACATTTTTAAGTATTTGAAGTTTTAAAGACTGTGGGACCTTTAAATTTTTTGAATATTTACATTGTGATATTGATATTAATATATAATCTTGAGAAAAAAACAATGAAGCAAAGATTATGGTTTACAATTGTTGTGTTTTTGTGTCAAGTTGACAAGAGTCTACTTCTTTTGTTCTACTTTTATGTCAACTTGACATATACTAGAGGAAAGAAAGAAAACTCAATTGAGAAAATGCCTCCATAAGATCTGATTGTAGAACATTTTCTTAATTAGTAATTGATGGGGGTAGGGCTAGTTTATTTTGGGTGGTATCATGCCTGGCCTATTGGAATCAAGTTCTATGAAATCAGGTTGAGCAAGCTATGAGGAGAAAGCCAGTAAGAAGCATCTATCCATAGTCTCCATATTAGCTGCTGCCTTCAGATTCCTGCCATGTTTGAGTTTCTCTAGGTATGATCAGTGGTATGGAATTATAAGTCAAAGAAACCCTTTCCTCCTCAACTTGCTTTTCAGTCATGGTGTTTTATTGCAGGAATAGAAACCCCAACTAAGACAAATAGGTACAGCATAATCTCAATTAGGAGCCATTAGATATCTAGTTGGAGCTTTGTGCCTCTCTTATTTAGTGATTCCATTTAGAATTCTTCCATATATATATATGGAAGTAGAGCCTACTATAATAGGTGGCACCTATTGTCCTTTTTGTCACTAAAGATACTCTCACATGTTGTGCCAAGATAGTTTTATATCAACTTGACATAGGCTAGAGTTATTTTGATACAGGAAGTCTCAGTGCCTTCACTAAATTGGTCTGTGAGCAAGTCTATGGTACATTTTCTTAATTAATAATTGTTGTAGGAGGGTCAACCACATTGAGGTCGGTGAGGCCCCTGTTCAGGTAGTTCTTGAGTATATAATAAGCAGGCTGATCAAACCATGGGGAGCAAGTCAGTAAGCCATACTTCTCCATGGCCTAGAGATCAGCTCCTGTCTCTAGGTTCCTGTCTTGCTCAAATTCCTGTCCCGATTTCCATCAGTGATGGAGTATAAGATGAAATAAATCTCTCCCCTCCCCCAGGTTGATTTTGATCACAGTGTCTTATCACAGCAATAGCAACAGAGACAGAAATTGGTACCAAGAGTGGAAAGGACTTTGGAACTTCAGGCTAGAGAAGCCAAAAAGATGGTGTATAAACCGGGCAGTGGTAGCACAAGCCTTTAATCCCAACACTCGGGAGGCAGAGGCAGGTAGATCTCTGTGAGTTCAAGACCAGCCTGGTCTACAAGAGCTAGTTCCAGGACAGGCTCCAAAGCTACAGAGAAACCCTGTCTCAAACAAACAAACAAAAACCAAACCAAACCAAACCAAACAAAAAACTTAGATTATAATGATGAGAGGGGGAACAGACGTTGCGGGCCTGGCTTGCACAGTTCCAAAAGGAAGCCTGAGAGTTCCTTAAAGACTCTATCAGGGCTCTGATATTTTGAATTAAGAACCTTTATAGTGAGACCTATACTTTGCTGGGATAATAGATATTGGTCATCTGGGGCTGAAGAAGGTATAATTAAAAAGTGGCCGGCATCAATGAGGTAGAATCTTCTAAGTATACTTCACAAGAGTCAGCACACAAAAGCTATAGTCCAAAGTGATCTGAGGTTGCACCTCATGTGGACAGTTGCAATTGGTAATGTGTATGAGTCTCCCAGAAGGTACTGGTTTGAAGGTACGAAAAGGTCAAGGAGAGAAGCTGAGGTTTGATATTATGAGAAGCCAGAAGCCACTGGTGAAGGGGCAGTTGCAGTTAAAGTTGCAGCCCCGGGGTAGAAGGGGTCATGGAGTTAGTCTTGGCATCTTGTAACAGGGTTAGATCTCCTGACAAGAGTCCAAGCTAGGTTAACGATGAACCTGACGTCCAGTTGCAAGAAAGGCTAATGATGAACCTGCAGTGCAGTTGCAAGAAGAGAATTTTGGAGATACAGTACCATGGAACAACTGCCAAGGATATTAAATGCTATGAAGTGGAACTGCCTTGAGCCCACCAGACAGTCTGCATGTGTTGTGATTGGGAGACCCAGAGATGTGTGACCGTCCAAGCTCTTTGGAGCCCAGGCTACCATGAGTGGGTCTCAGACATCAAACTTTGAACTTTTTACAGTCTTGAAATTTGCTTTTGCTTTGGTTTGTGACTATACCCTGGTTCTTCCCTCTTGGAATAAGAAAGTGTTTTACTTGTTTTTTTATTTTATTTATTTTTTATTATTTTTTATTTTATTTTATAGGAGTCCATAGTTAAGGCACTTTGAATCAAAGCAATAGAAACCACTGCTAAGGTTTGGAAAGATAACTCAGTCCTTAAGGGCTAGGTTCATAAGCAAAAATAAAAGAAACCATAGCTATGGCAGATGCTGGGCCTTTCTTCATCTAGTTGATTTATTAGAAGGCACCATAGGAGGCCCTCACCTGTGAAGCGTAGGGGTATGAAGCTGAACTTGGATGCAGCCTTAGTGGAAAAACTAGACATTCCACAGAAATCTGCAAAACTGGCAGTATCCAAGATGTTTCAAATTGAGACAAGGAGACTAGACTTTTGTCCCTTTTTAACCAGAGTTGTGATGTTGGTTGCAGACCATAAAAAGAAAGGTGACTTTGAGTCAGGCAACTCACTGGCAGAGAACTGTATTAGGTTCTAGTGGCTGTGATAAAACACCATAGCCAGAAGCAGCTTATGGAAGGAAGAGTTTACCGTAAGTTTCCAGAGGGATAGTACAGAAAGGCAGGGAAGGCATGGCAGCAGACAACCGGAGCAAGATGCCGAGAAGGCACATCTCCAGTCACACATAGGAAGCAGTGTAAACTGGAAATGGGGGTGAGCCTCCAAGACCACAGAGCCTGCTGCAGTGAGCCTCTGAGTCCTTAAATTTCCATAGCCCACCCCCCCAAAGAACAGCAAATTGGGGCCAAGTGCTCAAATACAGGAACCTGGGGGGACACATCTCACTGAGATAACCATAGAAACTTAGCTGTCAGCCTTTGCAGCCTGGTTAATAATATGCTAATTCTAGCTGGGGTTAGGGTGGCGTACTACCCCAGAGAGCAAAGCAATGACTAAATACTTCACAATACAGAAAGACTAAATTAATTATAAAAAGAAGGTTAGTAGTAAGGGAGCTATTTTTACTTAATTAAATTACTGAGTTTTAGACTACTTTTTAAAAAATATTTTTACTTACTGTGTGTATGTTATATAAGATAGAAATGGATACTATTTAGTATATATAAGACACAGATTGTTATAAATATAACTATTTTGTAAGAGATTACGTGTTAGACACGCTCTTAGTATTCACTTCTGTGAAGAAAGCAGAAAGCATTTGGAACATTTTATTACTTAATCCTTTGATTTAAAAAGCCAAACTCTTAATTTTACTGTTATTCACCCAATTCCATCTTCTTAGTGAGTATGACCTTGAAAATTAAAAAGGTAAATCAAATGGTTTTTAAGTTTCATTCATTATGTATGAAATTATTTATAAACACTGTCTGAATTAGTAAATATTCCTAATTTGCATAACCCCAAATAGTAATCTTTTACTAAACTATAAATTATTGATGTGAGAAATAATTTTTTGATGATTTGAAATGTATTTTGAGTCTTCAAATAGTACTTCAGAAACTATTCTCAGAAGCTAGAAAGTACTTTCCTTCCTTGGGGATGACTATTTGAAAGGATCTCAGTTAATTGCAACATATGTAAAAGGACCACAGACTACAGTGGAAAATGTTCCTGTCACAATTTAAGCGTTTGTATTATGTCAGGCTATCTCTTCAGAATTTACCTAAATATCAGTTGCAGAAAAAGAGAAGTACATGTTAGTATATGTGTGTGCATATGTATGTATATATGTATGTATGTATGTATGTGTGAATATATATAAACATACATACTTTAAAAATTTCAAACCATGAGCTGGAACATTTGTCTTATAATTTGGGTAAGTGTCCTTTAAAGTTATGTGCCCGAAGGTCCTCAACCTATGAAGATATTAACAGGTAAAAGTATGTTTATTAGATGAAGCCTGGTGGACTTCTTGTACTGACTGGAGGCTGTGCTCTTGAAGTGGCTGTGGGGACCCAAGCCCTTTCCTGTCCTTCTCTATCACTTCTCTTCCTGACTGTGATGCTGTGCTCTGTTGCTCAATGCCCACCATGATGTAATGCCTGGTAACAGACTCAAAAGCAATGGGGACAATTGGTTATGACCTGATACCTCTGGGGTTATGAGCCCAAATAAAACTTGTGTCCGTATGTTGATTATCGCAGGTATTTGTAACAATAATAGAAAGCTGCCTGAGAGTTTCATACTATCTTAAACTATACTTTGGCTATACTCATTAATTTAGAAAAGTATTTTGTTCATGCTTTTACTTGGCTGCAGGACATTGTTTAAAACTTTCTATTTTCGCACAAACGCAAGAAGTATGAGAATTTTATGCACTTAATGACTGCTGATTCATATGACTAGGACTTTTATCAATAGTGTTAATTGCTTATATTAATCATTTCAAAAATGTATCCTTGGGGAATAGTATTTCTGTTCTATCTATAAGCACTTTCTATTGCACAAGCATCTCAATGATACTGCAATAACAATGAGAAAGGTTCAAGCTGGCCATCCATCCACACTTAGGTTAATTAGCTAAAACCAACTTGTCCTACAAGTCTCCTAAACAAAAAAAATCTTAAGATTTTTTCATTTGTTATGCATGAGCTTACACTTTTATAATAATCTAAATAGGATAAACAGGTCACTCTCTTGGTTAGTAGCTTCCATGCGAGGGAACTTTCAGAAAAGACCAAGGTTCTGGGATTATAGTCAGAGTTCATCATAACCAATTCATGGCTTCTTTTGACCACAGCATCTCATCATTTCCCCTGTGGTACAGCATCAGGAACTATATATTCTTCAGCCCCACTATTGATTAGGCCACCTAATCTTTCTTTCACCAATAATTCCTACTTCTTCCTTTTCAGAGTATCAAATTCCTTCTCATATATTTCCATAAATTAATTATATTAATCCATATCCTTAAAAAACTAGTGAGATCTTCCCCTTATAAATACTGTGGCAGCTGATTGTAAGTGACAACTTAACTGAACTAAAGGATGAGCATTACTCTGGATGTGTCTGTTGGGTGATTCATTGTAGGTACATAAAAGGAATCTACTTTCATCTAAATAGCACCATCCCTTCAGGTCAGGGCCTGGATGAAGTCAACAAGAAGAGAAGAAAATAGTCTACCATTTGTCTTTTCTGGATTGGAAGAAAATTTATTGTCCTTCCCTGGGATGGTGTGGCTGCAAGCTCTCTTGTCTTTGGACTCTGAGACTCTACAAGATTCTTAAGTTTTTTCCTCAGGTGGACCAGGAGACCATGAGCCTCCCAAGTTCTCAGACCTTTGTACTATATCATGCTACTGACTCTGTGTTCTCCAGCTTCCATGCTGACTCCTCTGGGACTTCTCAGACTTCATAACTGCTTAAGACTACTTAGTAAGTGTCTTTCATGAATCTATCATAAATTACTACACTTTTATTCTAATAACTTTGGATCTCTGGAAATTCCTAACCCAAACAAGGTCACAAGGTCTTAAGAACAATGGACAATAATAAAGGGTAAGACTGCTCCTACATTTGAATAAATGTTGGAATAAAGTCCTAACTGAGACTTCCCTAGTGTGGTAATTTGAATGTAATTAGCTCCAACAATCTTATAGGAAGTGGCACTATTAGGAGGTGTGGTTTCATTGGAGTGGGTATGACCTTGTTGGAGGAAGTGTGTCACTGTGGAGGTGGGCTTTGAGGTTTCCTATGTTCAAGATACCACCCAGTGTCTCAGTCAACCTCCTGTTGCCTGTAAGATATAAGATTCTCAGCTACCTCAGCACCGCATCTGCCTGCATGCTACACACTCTCTGTCATAATGATAATGGAGTGAACCTCTGAAACTGTAAGCAAGTCACCCCATCTAAATATTTCCTTTATAAGTGGTACCATGGTCATGGTGTCTCTTCATAGTAATAGTATTCTAAAATAAGACACCTAGGAGCACTGAGGTAATTTAAGTAGAGTTGATTATTTCCTGATCTTTCACCATGTGGCAGTTATTACTCTAGAACTTACTGTTTTGCATTGAAATTATTTATTTTGTCTCTTACTAACTATATTTGGTTCATGAGGTTTAGGTACTATGCTATATTCATCTGTGCACACATTCCAGTTATCACAGCAAATCTGACCAAGTCTCTAATATAAAAAATCAAGCTGAAGTTCTGTGCCTAAAGTACATGCTAGAAGGGAAGAAGGACAGGAGAGAGGGAGGGGTGGGGAGGGAGGATGGAAGGAAGGGAGAGAAGATGGAAAGAAGGAGAAAGGAAGAGGAGAGAAGGGGAGAGGACAAGAAGGGAGGGAAGGAAAGGACAGGAGAGGAAAGGAAAGGAAAGGAAAGGAAAGGAAAGGAAAGGGGAAAGAAGAGGGTAGGAAATGGGGGAAAGGAAGGAAGGAAAGAGAAGGGAAGGGGAGAGGAAAGAAGGGAAGGGAAGAAAAGGGAAAGGGAAAGACCAGTTACTCTGGCAAAGCCATACACTTTATTAACATCTAGATTCCTGCTCAACTAGCTAGAAGAGAAGACATTCCAGTGAGTAAGGTGCTTATGGAAGCATATTTACTTGAGTTCGGATCCACACCACACATGTAAGAATCCCTGTGTGGTTATAGGCGCTTGTAATCCCAGCACAGGGGTGTTAGAGACAGGAGGATTCTTAGTCCTTGCTGGCCAAACAGTTAGCTAAATTGGTAAGCTCTGGGCTCAATGAGGCCTTTTCTCAAATAATAAATTTTAAAGCAATTGAGAAAGACACCCAAAGTAATCTGTAGTAGGAGCTGCTGGCAGCGTTCCTGCCGCCTGGCTCCCGGCCGCCTGGCTAGCTTATGGCCCGAAATAACAACACACAAACTATATTCATATAAACACTGCTTGGCCCATTTCTATTAATGTGTGTTGCACCATGAGATGGTGACTTATCTTACCTAACTCATATTTAGTAATCTGTGTAGCACCAGTCTTACCGGGACAGATTCAGCATGTCTGACCTGGCGGCGTCTGCCCTGGAGATGAGAGGCATGGCGTCTGCCTCACTTCCTCCCAGCATTCTGTTCTGCATACTCCACCCACCTAAGGGATGGCCTATCAAATGGGCCAAGGCAGTTTGTTTATTAACCAATGACCTTCCTCCATCAGTAACCTTTCCCCTCCACATACATGCACACTCATGAACACACACACACACAAACACACACACACACACACGAAGTTCCAAAGTTCTCTGTGCTCACCCTAGGATAATTTTTCCAATCAGACTTAGAGACAGTATGGACAGCCAGGATCACGGAGGTGTAGACATGCTTGACAAACAGCATAAAGCATCGGCAGTGCCCAGAAAACACAGATGAAATGGAAGCCAGATGCAAATGAAATAAGAACAGAGGAGTTCCCTCTATGAGACCGAAAAAACAGGTCAAACCTCAGAAAGTCAAAGCAGCCAACATATGGTGCTAATGACAGGGGGAGAAAAGTCCTGAAACTTGGGCTGATTCAACCACAGCCAGGTTCGCAGGTGAATCTTTAGCTATAGGCTAGTAAAGGAAGCACCTGAAGTAAACATACTTCTCTGCCAGTTTCACACACGCACACACTCCAATATAGACACACAAGTTCATATTTTAGTGATTCCTACATGTAGACACAAATGTCTACAAATTATAGTATTTGCATCTCTGTCTTTATGTAGTCAGTTCTATATTAGTTTCTTTTTCTTAATCTGTCAAATTACCTGTCTGTGCAAAGCAACCTAAGGAAGGGCTGGTGTACTTTGGTTTTTGGTCCATCACAGTGGGGAAACCACCACAGCAGGAGTGTGAGACAGCTGGTCACATAGCATCTACAGTCAGGAAGCAGAGAGTAAGTAATGCGGGTGCTCAGCTTGGGTTTCTCAAGTTTTAATCCAACCTGGAACTCCTGTACTATGGAGCGGCACCTTGTTTAAGCAAGTCTTTCCACCTAGTCTAGAAACCCCCTCACAAGCACCTCCTGCTATTTGCCATCTCAGCGAGTCTAGGTCTTGTCAGTTTGACAGTATTAAGCACCAAAGGCACATCTGTGGATGTGCCATTGAACTTGGTTACACTGTGACAAGGTGCCTCAGATAATTAACTAAAAGGAAAAAAAGAATTGCCTCGAGAGTTTCCGTACATGGACATTAGGCTCCGTCCTTCAATTGTGCAGCGAGTCTGGGTGACACAATAGCGATCAGGTGACAACGGGACATCAGTGCACAAGGCAAAATGGGAAAACAGATTGGTATCTAATAAATCCATCGAGGATGAACCCCCAATAACTTAACATTCTTCTAGGCTGCATTCCTAATATTTTTGTCAACTAGCAATACCATTGGGTGAGGATTGAAGCTCAACACATGGGCCTTTGGAGAGCATTTATGATTCAACCCCAAACAAGTAACAAGTAAGCTTTTATAATCTGTTAATGTCACATCTATAGAATTTAGACTTCTTAAATATATAATATAAAAGTTGCAAGCAATGGATACAAGCTACAAAAGAGGATACAAAGCTACTTGGATTTTTAGTTCTAATTAATTCTGTTGTGGATTTATTGGTTTTCATGGTAAATAAATGCAAAAAAAATAATAAAAGTGTAAAAACCAGTTGTGGAGAAACTCTAGAGCTCTGAATTTTACTCTGTGTAAATGCTCATTGAGATGAATAGTCTTCAGGTTTGGTTAATTTCTCTGTGTGGATGTTTATTTATTTGCAAGAGCTCTTTTATAAGAACAATGTTTAAGATTAACTTTAAAAAATAAGTTTAGTTTTAGAAATTAGCTTTACAGATACTACATTTTTTCTGATAAAATGTTTTTAAACAGGAAACAAACTATTACCATGAAGATTTGATGTCTTATTGTTCAACTTAAAAAGTATTCTATTTTCACAGACAGCTTTTCAAACTGCCACTAAAATTATTCCAGTTGAACACAGAATGCATCCCACATAAAAATATGTTCAAATGTAGAAAGCTTTTTATTCACATGAAATATGCACCTGAATCTCCTTTCTCATAATCTGTACTGTGTAGAAGAACAAAGTGATCATGAATTTGATATTTATTCTCTTAAATAAATTATACCATTGCATCAATTCCATTTAAAGATTTTTTTCTTTCTTTCAGTAATTCATTCCCAAGAAACATTAGGAATTTTCCCTTGGGTGTTTGTCTCTTTGAAGCAGGTCCTGGCCATCTTTCCTGATACCACTGTTGTTTTCTTTGTTATCAATGAGGCCACCATCTGCTTGAAAGGAAAGGTCCTCTAATGGGACATGAAGTGCTAACAGTGCCTGCCTGAGGCACAGTCTGGAGTCAGAATTTGGCACACAACCATCTTTGCTTTCAGGGCCTGGTGCTTCTACCTCCCACGGGCTCCAGGGTTTTTCCTAGGTCCCTGTTTACAGACTTTCCTGGTCATACTGCTTTTCCAGACAGTGTCCATCCCCTTCTATTGGAATCTGTTCATGCCCCAGTCCATCTCCTGCCATGACCTTCTCTACATCAATGCTGTCAACCAATCCATGTTAAGAATGCATCAAGCTGAAAAGGCTTTCTAGCCAGGGAAAGGTAATGAACTTCTAAGGTGTAGTTTCTATCCAGAAAATCGCACATTTATTAACTGGGCATTTCTGTTGTCCCTCAAAACACATCACATAGTATTGTCTATCTATCTTGCTTTGGGTTAAAGTGACATCAATATTTGATCTAAATTTTCACAAGAGCTGTTACTATCTGATATTAATCTAAAATTTTCTTGCCAAATTTTGTTAATTCAATACTTTTAAAGGGGGCATGAATTGGCTAAAACTCTAATGCCAGAGAGGCAATTTGAGAACACTGACAGTCAGAGACAAATAGCAACCCACAAAAGCACCCTTTGAGAGTAGAGCTTTCTCTGCCTAGAAGATACATTACTTTCAGGCTAACCCAGGATAGACTATAGACATTCTCCTGGAAGCTGCAGCAGGTATTTTGTAAATTATATTATACAGGAGACATTTTGCACCACACATTAGCAAAATGTATTTCAGTACTGCTGTGAATTTGTGAATGAGCAGATTGCACTGATGACAGTCATAGCAATGGAACTATAGTTAATGAAAAACTCTAATTGGGCCAGGAGAGCCTCTGTACTTTAAGAAACTGCAGCCGCAGATACTGTGAACTTTCTGCAACATAATGAAAGCAAGATGTATGAATGTGAAGCCAAGTACAAGAAACATCACTGGAGCATCTGGACAAAGGAGAATTATTATTACAATAGATGATAGTCTCTTAGAGAGGAGAAAGTTGTGGTGATAAGCATATAGAGAGAGCATATTTATGCTTGTGTTAACTCATGTGTACAAAATTTGCTTCTATGAATTTATTTTTATATGGATTTTGTTCTTTTATGGGGTATAAGTAAAAGGTATTCAAACAAGCTAAGAGGGGTCATGAGTTGTAATTAAGATTCTACTGGACTGTATTGTAATATCTCTGTTCAGAACCTTTTAGTCACTTTCAGAGACATTTATAATGAAAGCCATCTTGAACCAAACCTACCAATCTACAGCCTGGAGCTCCTGGCTTCCAGGGAGTCATCCTTGGCCTTGATTGTGGTGTCCAACCATCCCATCTTCATCCAGTGTGGGGAATACTCAGCACAGAGCTCATTCTTGCTTTCCAGCTCTGTTTGCCCTGGAAGCTGAGAATTCTTTTCCTTCTGTTCGTGCCATGGCTGGCTCTTCCCATCACTTCTTCAGATGTATCAAATTCATTGTGTAGACTTCATATTATTTTCCCCCTTGCACTCCTGTGTTATTTCCTCTCAGAGTTCAATTTATTGGAACACTCTTTTTTGTTTTGGGTTGCCAATGTACAATCTGTTTTTCTTATTATGTCAAATACTTCATATAAGGAAGAGTATATCTGTCTCATTCACGACTTATTGTACTATATAAACCACTTCTCTTCCCTGGCAAGGGTTTCATATAGATATGCTTCTGAAAACCTAAGCACCAGTTCTTTAGTATGAGGTCCAGTTAAGCCGTATGCTGTATTGTATCACTTAAGTTGAAAAGAGATAGGAGGTTGACAAAAAAGTCCTTACGGTTCTTGTCAAGTAGAAGTTTCAGTTCTAAGCAGTCACTATTGGAAGAAGAGTAAGGTGGGCATTGCCATAGTTGAGAACTCTACAGGGAAAAGTGATAAATTGGGTGTTTCTTAGGGATGAAGAATTGTGCCTGCTGTCATGGCAACCCCAGTGACACAAATTTCAATGGGAAAGTGGCTGAAGGACTGGGAAAAAAAATTGGAAGAGGTTTGATTTGGAGTTTGTAAAATGAACATAGCAATGATGGGTACATTTAATTCTGATTGAGGTTACCTTATTTAAAGGATCCTCATAGAGCTTATTTAGAAAGAAAAGATGGTTGACTATTACCCTTTAAAATATGTGATAATGTTTTATCCAAGATTTTAATAGACTGTCATCTCCAACACCCATATGAGCTCTTAAATTCTGCCCCAAAAGCTCTTCTTCCTCTGGTAATGCAGCTCTGTTCAACTCCCCATAAATAATAAAGCTTCTTGACTCTCATTTCCATGCCCACATCTTAGCAGATCAGCCAGCATCTACTTACTGGGATCTGGTGTTCACACAAGCAACAGAAAGAACAATTGCTCTAAGGTGTAATGATGGGATTATAGTCTCAGCTTAATTTTGTAGATGGTGAGTGGAGGATAACCTGAGCCACCGGACATCTCAGCATTGGTCTGATGGGGAAGGTGCAGGATCTAGGAGCAAGATGTTGGAACCTTGAGTTTTCCTTCACTTTGGACCTGAGGATTGACTGTGTGATCAAAGTTGACAGCCAACACAGCCAATCAGGTCCAAAGTGCAGGAAAACTCAAGGTTCAAACTGTGTGTCCATTTGTATATGAATGGGATTGATGGTCTGTGGACCATTAGATAAAACTCAAGACTAGAAGGAAACTTTGTGGCTGACATATTTTGTTGTTTGGTTTGGTTGGGGAAAAGATTTAGGTTCAGAATCTTGGAATACATGAAGTTGATACCAGCTGCCAGCTGCCAGGTAGAAAACCTACTACAGAGAATAGGAATACAGGTTTTTGAGTATATGTGATGCAATGGATGTACAATTATTCAAATAAAATTTATCCACACTTTCTATGTAAATATCATACTTTTTGTTTAAAGACGAGTAGTAGAGGCTTAGCAGGGTCCGTCAACACCAAAAATTAAAGCAGTCACATGTGTCCAATTCCTCCTTTTATGGTTTCCCTCCATATCAAGCCAAACTAAATAGAGATATGTCCTGAGAAAGAAGCTACCAGAATTGTCACCCAGCAGGCTTGAGATCTGGGCAAAGTTCCACTCTACATTCAAGAAAGACACATAGGGAAGAAAGAGACAGGGCCTATGCCCTGACTGGCATCCTTCAGTTTTTTTGAAATGACTGCCAGATTACACAGCAGAAGCCAAAGATTGGGCCTAAGAACTCCCTGCTTCCCATTGCCACGTACATACACACTTAGAAGTGAACTCCAATTTTGTCCCCAAACTTTGGAATTGCTATTCATTTCACTTCTGGTGTCATTTGTTTAAAATAAATATGTTGTTATATTCTCTACCTAACTTACAATTTTTCCCCATTTCTCAATAAAATCTACTTAAAATTTTAGCTAACAAGTGGCTAAGCCACTTGTTTTTATTTTACCTAAGACTTTTTTTTTTAACTTGGAGGGAAGGAAGAAGAACATTACAAATAGAAAATTTTAAACATTTGGATTTTCTTTTAAGTCAGATAATCATGTATTTTGGAGTCTATTTTATTATCTGCTTATTTAATACCAAAAAAAGCTCAAAAATCTAAAATCAAAAACTTGTATTGAAGAGATGCTAAGCAATTACAGAGACAAATGTGGAGACATATCCAGAATGAAGAACTACAGAACAGCACTGATGGTGAAGCAGATGCCTGGAGATCCCACACTGAGTTCTGCATGTGTTATCTTCCAGTCATCAGTGTTCAGCTCTACAGTCACCTTTGTGGAGTCTGAACACTTTCATGCCTTAGTTTTATCCCAAGGATGAAGCTTTCTAAAGTTGAACAAAATGAGTCCAGTTACTTTCTGACTTCATAATTAAGTGACTTTTCTATATAGATAAACCCAAATGGACTACAGATCTGGAGCTTTCTATGAATCAGTTTCAAGGAAAGTAGATGGCAAGGATAATCTGAACCAATTGCCTTAAAGACAACAAAATTCTAAGGATAACCCAGAGTTTCCAGGACTCATTGACTTACACATGGAGTTGCTTTAACATTGGTTAATAGGCCTGAGTTAGAAATACAAAGAAGTACCTGCCCAAAAGTTGTGTTGTATTTATCTCAGAAATGTTTAGGAGGGAGAGAATACTTTTTGAGATGAAATAGTGTGTCTGTCTCTTTGGATTTTCTTCCCCAGAGGTTATCCACTCAGAAATAAAGACCAGCCCAAAGGGATTTTTATTCCTCCATGCCCATGTTTTTAATGTCACCATATATATGTATATGCATCCAAAAATGTATTCCAATGTTTCATGTATTTTAAAATATATATAAGTGGTGGCATATTGTACTTATCCTTTTGCAATCTGCTTTTTTCACTCAACATTTTGTTTTTGAGAATTATCCATGTTGATGCAGAGAGAATGTTAAACATGATTTCAGAAAGTGAAAACACCCTAGCTCGCTGAAGAAATCTTAAAAAGTCCACACAGAATTCACTGTATTGTAGGGATGAGCAAACACACCCATGTGTTATCGGGGTCTCACCACTATAACTGTTGGGTGATTCGACCACTAATTAACCCCTTTCATCACGACTCATCTCCTTAGCTGTTGGCTTGGCACTTTGCTGACACCTAGACTAATAGATCTGATGATTCGTTGCTCTAGGGGCCAGAGCTTAACAAGCAACCATTCTACTCTCAACCTCTTCTCCTGGAAGGCAGGCCCAAAGCAAGATCTACTGCTGTCAATGTAACTATTAGTATGGTCTCCAACAAGTCAGTAGTTTGCTAGAAACAGAAAGGACATGGCCATTAATTTGTCCCCCTCTGAAGAGAGCAGTGTTTGGGTGTTTATTTCATATGTGGCAAAATTTGCATGAGAACTTAGTTTCCATATGCAGTTTCTGTCATTCTATCCTGTACCCCAAAACATGACTTTTTTTTTCTTTTTTTGCTGGAGCAGGACCAGGCTCCAAATTTAACTTCACCTCTACAGAGCTACAGAGGGCTTCTCATTCTACAGCCCTTTGATGAGTTTCTGAGTAAGGTTTTTTTTCTCTAGGCCCACTATGTCTCTGGAAGTAAGTTCTTTGCTCTTTTACCATTCATCCCTTCCGACAACCTTCCATGTACATATGTATAATGTTCCATATCCCTTACTGTTGTAGGAGATTACAACTGTGTTTGGCCAATAGCTTAGGCATATTTTTAGCTAACTCTTACATCTTAAATTAACCCATAATTCTTGTCTCTATTAGCCACATGTCTTGGTACCTTTTATCAGTGAGGCATTCCCATCTTGATTCCTCTGCCTCTGAGCCTTTCCTCTTCCCAGAATTCTCCTATTCTGGTAACCCTGCCTATAATTCCTGTATGAATACTGGCCAGTCAATGTTTTATAAAACCAATAAAAGTGACAAATCTTACAGGGTACAAGACCATTGTCCCACAGTACCTCATTGTATGATGAGCCATATCACAATTATCCATCATAAATGGAAAGTATTTCAAGTAAAACAAAGTTTTTTAAAATATCTCTACCTACCAGACATTACAGCTTACCTAACCACAAGGTAGGTAAAGTGTTGGGTTTTTTTTGTTGTTGTTGTTCCTCTGATCACATGACTAAGTGGCAGCCACTGTATGCTGCCACTTAAAGGCATCAAAAGAAAGTACAGTAGCAAGTAGTGTCCTGGAAAGAGATGAACTTCAAATTCACAGTAAAGTTTCTATTGAGTACATGTCACGTCTGTGCTATTATAATGTTAATATAATCATTAATTGAACCACTATAAGTAGGGAGTCAATTCTCTCTTATTTGGTTATAGGCTTGTCTTTAACTTCCCTGTAAATTTATAGTTGAAACAGGTACTCAAGAGAGTGAGACTAGAAGTGGCAAGTGTCACTCAATCCCCATTCATCAGAAGAGAAAGTAAGTCTTGGTTCTGGCTCAGCTAACACCTCAAATATGAAAGAACACATGAGATAAAGGCCCATTCCCTTGGAGTTAGGGAAACAAGGGAAAGATTAACAGAAATGTGGCCCAGGAGGATATCATCCTTTGAAACATAGTTTTTCTTTATTAGACAGGTTGGCAAACAGAAATGTTGCAAGCTAATCAATCTACCTCCATTGTTACTTAGAGAGTTCTTCTGAATATAGTAGATTAAATTTCCTTAAAGCTTCTGCTATTCATTCTGTAGACATATTTCTTATTTGAGTACATATTTTTTAGAATTCATACTCACAGAATATTGTTATGTTTATCTTCTTATTTTCTGTGCATATTTCTACTTTTAAACAGTAAGCTTTTATAAGATGCTTGCTGTGTGCCTAGGTATAATCTAGGTACTCACTACAAAAGAAACTTCAATTATCTTAGAGACTGCCCTTTGTGAAAGTGGAGCTTGAATCTTGTCTCTATACAAATTTCCCACAGAAATTACAAGCCCAACATTTGCTGTGTTGTTATGGTGAATTCACATCTTAGAGGCTTCGGTTATATAGAATTACTATAGCAATTTTCACTATAAGATTACATAATCTAATGTAGAAAAGCAAAACCAATACTTAAAGAGTGTCAAGATTTTTCCCTAGGTCCCAAAACTAGCTTACTCGTTGCTTTAAATGAGAGTAGAGAGATAATAAATGTGTTTTGCATGATGTCAGGCAATAAACTTGTAAGACAAATATTTGGGGAAACATTCAAACCTTGGGAAGTGTTTTTTTTTTTTTAAAAAAAAAAGCTTCGTGTCATTTCCCAGTTAACTTACTCATTATCATGGCTACACTCTCTTATTTCTGAAAGACAGAGGATGTGCTGAGACCTTCAAGCCTTGTACTTGCTAATCTGTACATGCTATGTCTTTAGCACCGAACTGACTCACAGTATCTACAAGAGGGCAGAACAAGCCAGCATGGGGCTGAGGCTAACTTTAATTTGGAATCCTAAGTGAGCTCCCTCAGCAGGATGTCGGAGCTCCCATCACCTGCCCTTGTCAATCATGTTGCTTTTCCTTCCAATTCTATTTCAGATGAGACTCCCAAAGAACCATGGGGGAATTCTCCCATCCTCAGAGGCTGGGAAAGTTCAGCCTAATCTGAAAGCCAAATTAGACCAGGCGCTTCATGTTTTGAAAAGTAATTTTTAGGGCTTTTGGTGCTTTTTGTCTGTAATAATCATTTTTTTCTATAGGAATTATCAGTCTATTCAGTTATCCAAGTGTTTCGCAATCTTTACCTTTAACAACATAGGTTTACTGTTTTCTGCAACCCAGGATATCCCAGCAAAGGAAGAGCTTCAAAGAGACAGCCATCTCTCTTGACACAGCACCTAGTCTGTATTTCTCTCTTCATCACAGGCTATCAATTAGCCACCATACCTATTTTGTGTGTGTGTGAAATTTCAAGCCCCTTATAAGTGTCACAGCCCATCACAACACATCTATCAATAACTATCACAGTTATGAACTTGTAAGGGAACAGGGCTAGATAAAGCAAATGACAGCAGGTACAGAGATGCCCATTTTTATTTTCCTTTATACCACCATATTTATGACTGGGCAGTGGTGGTGCACACCTATACTCCCAGCACTCAGATGGCAGAGGCAGGCAGATCTCTGTGAGTTGGAGGCCAGCCTGGTCTACTGAACTAGTTCCAGGGCAGCTAGGGCTGTTACACAGAGAAACTCTGTCTTGCAAATAAATAAATAAACAAACAAACAAACAAAAAATAATAAAAAACCAATACACAAAGCTATTATTGAATGATCGAATGTTACAACTTGACAGAAACTTTGCATGGGAGTGAAGTGTATGTCAATCCTCTGATTTAGGCTTCACTATCCATTTTATGTCTGAGATAATGCAAACTTTGAGAGATAATGGACTGTCAAATTTGTGCTACACACACTTGGGGCTGATGTAGTTCTGTGGTACAACATTTGTTTATCATGTACAATGCCCTAGGTTTGATCCTTAGCAAGCCCAAAACAGATGATAGGTAGGTAGGTAGGTAGGTAGGTAGGTAGGTAGGTAGGTAGGTAGATGATAGATAGATAGATAGATAGATAGATAGATAGATAGATAGATAGATAGATAGATGATAGATAGATAGATAGATAGATAGATAGATAGGCAGATTGTAACTCATATCCAAACTGCCCAACTCAGAATCTATATTTATAAGTGTTATTCTATGCTGTTCCCATTAGTAATTTTTTGTCTTTAACTTTTCAGGAGTTAAAATTGGCATTACTTTCCCATTCCAAGGAATGTGACTATGCTTTAACTTCTCTCAGGAAGTGTTTAATGTCACATGGATAGATAAATTCTCTCCTTAATGAAGTTTCCTGACATCATGCTATCATTTAATTTTTCATTATTCATGTCTATATGGAATACGATCTAAAACCAGTAGCTAATTATCTTAGTCTTCAGCATGCAGTGAGACACATTGAATACAGGACAGCACTTTAATCCCATGTCACTGTGTTGATTGTTAAACTATAAACAGATCTTTCCAGTACTCCTAAAAATTCAGTCACCAGAAACACAGGATAATTTCCTGATTTACGTTCTACCATCTTAAACCTGTATGGATCCAATGAACTGGAGATTTTCAATGGTGCTGCATCTCTTTAGAATCAAAGTCCCTAACTTTAATGGACTTCAATTTGATTTGTGGATGTTATCAAAGGTCCACTAAGTTTGGGAGCAGGGTGACGTTACTGGGGCACTTTTGCACAACTAATACCACAGATCATGTCATCTGGAGGTGTTCAACTGGCAGTCCCTTCTGCGGAGAAGTTCTATCATGGTCAGACTGGATCATACAGAAGAGCATGTGAAGCTGCCTCTCCTTCACTCTACACCTGAAGGGGAAGTCTCTTCTCCTTTTATGAGCATTGTGTATTTTCTTGATTGCTGGATGTACTCTGATTCAGGGTCACACTTATAACAAGCTTATATGTTTTTCTAGAATTTCATAGGAAGATCCATAATAATCTAATTTAATCATTTTAAATTTTATAGCACACATTTTTTGTTATTATTCACTCCCATTATACCTGTGGTCTTATAATTTTATCTTCATAGAGGAAGAGGGAGTTTATGAACAAGGGGGGTTAAGATCATGATGGGAAAACCCACAGAGACAGCTAACTTGAGCTTGTGGGAACTCACAGACTCTGGACCAACAGCTAAGGAGTCAACATGGGGGCCAGTCTAGGCCCTCTGCATGTGGGTAACAATTGTGTAGCTTGGTCTTTTGTGGGGCCCCTAGCAGTGTGACCAGGACCTGTCCTTGATAAATGAGGTGACTCTTTGGAACCTATTTCCTATGGTGGGATGTCTTGTCCAGCTTTGATGCAAGGGAGAAGAGCTTGGTCCTGCCTAAACTTGATATGTCATGCTTTGTTGACTTCCATGGGAGGCTTTCCCCCTTCTGAAGAAGGGATGGATGGGCAGGAGGTAGATGTTAAAAATCACAGGATTGTATCTATTTTATCCTATTTAACTTTTAGGATAAGATTAAAAATTCATGAAGGGATCAAAACCTTTTAAATATAATTTATTAGTTGTATTTATTTATGTGAGTGTGTGTGTGTACACATATTCATGCTACAGCATATATGTGGAGGTCAGAAGATAACTTTCAAGAGTTGGTTCTCTTCTTCAACCAGGTCCTGGGGATTGAACTTAGGTAGTCAGGCTTGACAGCACTTCCCTTCCCCTTCCAAAACATCTTCCAGGCACTGTTTTAAGGAGAGTCACTTGTTTGTTTCTGACTGCTCAGACCCGAAATAATCACGCAGAAACTATATTATTTAAAACACTGCTTGGCCTTTTAGCTCTAGCTTCTTATTGGCTAACTCTCATATATGAATTTAACTGATCTCCATTAATCTGTGTATCTCCACAAGGCTGTGGGTTACTAGGTAAAGTTCTGGTGTCTCTCTCCGGCAGGGCTACATGGCTTCTCTCCTGACTCTGCCTTCCTTCTCCCAGCATTCAGTTTAGTTTTCCCCACCTAGCTCTGTTCTTCCCTGGTTTGCTACAGGCTCAAGACAGTTTCTTTATTAACCAATGGTATTCACAGCATACAAAGGGGAATCCCATATCAAGGCACCTTAATAACTTTTCAACATAAAACACTTTATATCACCAGGCGGTGATGGCACATGCCTTTAATCCTAGCACTTAGGAGGCAAAGGCCGGTGGATCTCTGTGAGTTTTGAGGCCAGTCTAGTGTACAAGAGCTAGTTTCAGGACAGACTCCAAAAACTACAGAGAAATCCTGTCTTGAAAAACAAAAACAAACAAACAAGCAAAAAACAAAACACAAAAACACTATATATCACATTACATAATCTTGCCATATTATATGAACATTATAAAGCTATTAAATGATATAGATTATCTGAAGTGCATCAAAAGAGAGGGCAAATTAATAGAGATTATTAAAAAGAGGAAAATTGAGGTTACCAATAATTCCATATCTGGGAATTCACGATTTTGTAGCCTGACTCCTTCAATACATCCGTATAACAACACATGGTGCCCATTTTCATGTTTTGCTTTGTTTTTTGTTGTTGAGTCATTGTCTTTCTTTTTTGCTTATTTGTTTGTTGTTTTTGAGACAGTTTCACACTTTGTAGCCAAGCCTAGCCTTAATCTCACTATGTAGCCCAGGCTGGCCCTGAACTCATGGTAATCTTCCTGATTCATCTTCTCAAACATGTGGACTGCCACGAAACCTTGCTACATTCCTTCTGATATAAAGATAGGTAGATAGATAGACAGAGAGACAGACAGACAGACAGACAGATAGGTATGTGTATATAATTGTTGATTATTTTTGGAAGTTTATATTGTGTTTATCCCTACTTTCTATCTCAAGGCAGAATTTCTCAGCTGAGTTCAGAAGTGACCAATACGACCAATGTAACTGGCAGTTTGCCCTGAGATCCCATCTCTATCTTCTGAGCCCTGAAATTACAGGCAGGCTAAGGAGCCTACCCAGGATTTTCATAGATCCTGGGAATTGATACTCCATCTTCACACTTGGTAAACAAGTGCTTTAACACTCAATCATCTCCCCATTCCATACTAATTTTTATAGAGTATTATAGTGGCCAACCTTGTAGCTGATTCACATCTCAATTGTCTCCTTGTATTCACCTAGGAACACATTTAAAGAATTAAGAGAATTACACATCATAAACAAAAATGTGCATGGTGTGTCCACTGTATGTGTGTGGATGTATCTTTGGACCTTAATGCATCTAAGTTATCCCATTGTACCATTTCTTACATATTTTTTTTTTTTTTTTTGGTTTTTCGAGACAGGGTTTCTCTGTGGTTTTGGAGCCTGTCCTGGAACTAGCTCTTGTAGACCAGGCTGGTCTCGAACTCACAGAGATCCGCCTGCCTCTGCCTCCCGAGTGCTGGGATTAAAGGCGTGCGCCACCACCGCCCGGCTTCTTACATATTTACAAACAAAAATTCAGCAAGGAACATCCATGCACGTCTGTGAGAATTTTAGCGCTGTCCTAGATAAAAAGTAGAAGCCATCTGATCACGTTTCTCAGATTCAGTGAGACTGCTAAGGTGGGTGCCTTTCCTCGTCAAGGGATCAGTTCTCACACATAGCCCAGGGGACCCTGTGGTCTTATTTTTCGATTAGAATTCGTTGACAGTTTTAAGCTGCTTCCTTCTTGGACGTTTGCTACCGTTGAGTGCCCATGGGTCTTGGGCCTGTAGGTTTTTTGTGAACTGGGCCAAGCGCCATGCTTCTGCCGTGACCACCCAAGGCTGCTATTGCTTCCCAACTAAACAGTCCAAATGGAAATCACTGTTCTCAGCACACCTCCAATTTCATTTCCGAGCTAGTTCTGGCATCGTGTACTCCAGGATTCTCGAGCACTTCCGCGTGTAGTTGCGGCAATGCTGGAGAACATCCGGAGATGGGTTACTGCTGAGGTGGGGCTATCTTCACAACACTGGCTGGGCGATGGTTATTTGAACTTTGCTTCTCATGGGCACACAAGAAGCCTTGAGCTCACATCTGCTGAACACTTTATGGAGAAATTAAATACTCTCCAGCCTCCCCCCACCCCCGCAAGAAAAGAATCCCACTGTCCAGGCTTTTGAACCTTCTCCCTCAGGCATGGAGAGGGTGCCCCTATCTACCACCCCACCCTGAAAGAGGAGCTTCTCCTGCAGCTGGTCCAGGCCTGTATTGCCTCCATATGCCGCTGGGAAACGGCGTCTTGAAGTCAAGTGATAAAGTTGCACTTCTGTTTCCAGTGGCACTGGTCCAGCGAGGAAGACTGGCAGCTTTGTGGAGTCGCTTCCCAGCCGGGTCGCCAAGTGCAGCACTGCAGCTGGGACGTGTTTCCTCACGGCTGTGCCCTAGACTGTGGTTAGCTTCAGATTCCTGCAAATGTGACTGGAAAATGTTCGCATTTTAGCCGCAGTCACTAACAAATTACAGCCAGCTCCTGACCCCATTATGAAAATGCAAGCTCACGAGCTGGAGTCCCTAGTTAACGCCGCTGCCCATTCACTTCCAAAGTAGTTCTTGTCGATCAAACCACGTGACTTACGAGGTCTTTCAAAGGCATCACAGGGACCTTCCTTCCAGTGCCATGCAACATCTTCTCCCCAGTTATTTTCTTTATGGATCCCTCCTTTTCTTCCTTCCCCAAGAAGAAAAGGCTCAGACCACAAAGGCAAGACATTATCAGATTCCAATCACAAAATGGAGCTGCCTGTAATTTGACTCTGAAGTCTTGACATTCTAACAGGGTGTGTGTGTGTGTGTGTGTGTGTGTGTGTGAGAGAGAGAGAGAGAGGGGGGAAGAGAGACAGAGACAGAGGGAGAAAGGGAGAGACAGAGAGAGAAAGAGACCCGAGAAGAGCAACCATTCAGAAAGCCTTCTTAACCACTTCAATACAAGAAGTTAATTGCAGGCTGCTGTCCTCATTGTGGGTACAGTATTCAAGAATGAAAACGCATCAGAGACCAGAGTACAGCTGTACGCCCATCTTCCTGGTGTAATCGAGAATCAGTCCTCTGCTCCTAGGGCTTGGCCTCCTGGGCCAGTCTCTGCTATCTGCTCTTAGCAGATTGGATTATTTTTTCACGCTGAGGCCCCAGCCTAGCTGCCTTTCTTCCCAGCTTGTTTGCTGGCTTCCCTGACCGTGAAGTGTTGCCCCAGGCAGATCTTGCAGACTCCGTGCAGGACTCCCTCCACTAAGGAGGTGGGCTCAGCTGTGTATCCTGCAAAATGCTGAGCTGCTTGCTACCTGCGAAACAGAGACAAGCCAGTGTAAACTGCCGCCCCCATTTCCCAGTGGGATGTTTGCAAAGAAGGGAGAATACAACAGAATACGTGGTGGGCACTGAGGAAAACCCAGCCGCCATTACGGGACTGAGGGATGCTGTTTCTGTGTCTGCTGCAGAGGATTCCAGGGGCTCCAAAGTGGAACAAAAGCCTGCTGGTATGTGGACTGAACTCCATTTTCTGAGTGAGCCTGAGTAGAGAAAGATAAACAGAACCTTTCACCGAAAGACATATTTTAGAGTTCAAGTATGACATGACGGGTCCAAAATAGATTCCACATGATTGGAGCGAATCCAGAACCTGCTCCCTGAATAGCAATCAGTGCTGCAGGCTGAGCCGGCCCGCACCATCGTCGCATAAAACGGGGAAAAACTGCAAATGCCACACAGCTGCCAGTAAGGACTGCCCATACCTGGAGCCTGGTGCTGCAGCTCCATTTTCCAAAATTACCCAGCTTAGTTCAAATTGAGGGTCTCTCTGCTTCTCTACGAATACCTTAATGAACACTCAGAACTTTACAGCAGCTTTCTCTCTATGAATTTTCTTTTCAAACGAGAGTTTCTGGTCTTTGCAATAAGCTGTCAGGCAGAACTAACGACCCGAGGGCTTCATGCTAAGTTATTTTCATGGAAAGTTCCTCATAACTTCAAACCATATAGGTCCTAAGCACCTCAGAAAGAGAGAACCAAATTCCAGGGTTCCTGAACATGGAGATGCAGGATAGGATTCTGACGGGGTTGGGGGCATTCTCTCAGGGCAGTGATAGGCTTCTCTACAGACAGAGACATAACTGACTTGTTTTGATAACATACAGATGATAGAAAAAGGAATACAATCTTGAGCAGGCAGAGAAGGAGAAAGGAAGAGTCCTCAAGACGGATGGACTTCATTCCGGGCAAAGAATGGCCTCTTGCATTTGTAAACAACTTCCTTCCTTTAAAGCAGGCACCAGAGGGCTCCCAATCAGGCCCTTCATATTTAACTAGTGTTTCTCATACCTAAGAAAACTTAAATAAATGTATAATTCAAAGGGTCAACTATAGGTCAGCATTAACCCAAAAACTAACCTGAAGAAGCCCCGCTGTTGAACGCACATGTGAGACAGTCAGTCCGTGAAGGTTTCCGTCTGCTGCCTTTCTGAACCACACTTCTGTGAAAGCGAGAAAGTGATAAATGGAAGATTCAATGCTTGTGGAAGGACATCTGGTACAGCATGTGCCACCACTGCCCTCAAACTGGCCAGGAAGCCAGCACATAAAAAAACCAAGCACGGAGGAGACCGTGCTTCTCCACCTCTGTGTGGAGAAGCCTGTTCATTGTTGAGATGTTTCCATGCCCGTTTGAAATGGAGTGGCTCTTACAAGGGCACGTCATGGCTCCTTCTGTTTTAAATAGTTCTCTTTGGTTATATTAATAGGCACTGTCTTTTAGGAGCTATCAAAAAAAGATCAAAGCCTGGTCAGCAGTTGAGAGTCTCTACAGGTTATTTCAACAGAGAGAAAATATGCATGAGAACAGAATGACAAGCCAGTCTTTTTCTTGGGGTCATGGTATGATGAATGCAAATCCTAACCGTATGAAGAGTACTCTGGTAACCAAAGAGTTTTGTTCTTCCCTTTACTCTTTGGGAATGTATGCAAGTTCTATGTAGGTATATCCCAAAATAGGCCAGCAGTGTCATTCTAGACATTAATTACTAAGGTTACACACTAATCTTTAGTTTATTGCAAAGCATCGATTCATGATTTTCAAATGTAGAATGGTGTTTATAATGCTCATGATCTTAGGGCTCAGAGCAACCTTTGAGTGTAGTCTGGCCTTGCCCCTTCCTTCAGAGAATTCAGGCAGATTAAGCACCGGAATTTCAAAAAGCCAAACTGTCTTGCTCAATTTCCCCCAACTAGTTGAGGTGATTTGACCTCTTGTCTTCTTCTCCAAGCACAATTGTCTGTGTGGAAAAAAAGATCCAACCTCTTTAAACCCATGAAAACAGACAGCAGATTTGCTACTTCCATAGGCAGGAAAAGAACTGACCTCTAAAGAAAAACAAAGTTTTCTTATAAAGTGATGAGAATGTTCCAGAACTAGGTAGTGGTGACTGTGAATATGCTAGACACACTAGAACATCTCAAATGATGATTCTCGTCTTAAAACAACAGTGTTACTGTGAACTGATCACTTCTCTGTCTCCACAAATTCCTTTTGAGTGATTTGAGTTCAGGGGTGAAACTCCCGTGTCTTTGGCCTTTCAAGATCCAACTATGTGCTTAATGAATTCCTGTGTTGGTTTGAATGAGAATGACTTCCACTGGTCAATATGATTGAATACTTGGTTGCCAGTTGGTAGAACACTTTGCCAGGAGGTTTGTCACTGGGAGTGGGTTTTGAGATTTCAGAAGACTCACACCATTCCCAGAACTCTCTGCCTCTGACTTACAGACCAAGGCATGAGTGCTCAGCTGTTCTGACAATAAGCCTTTGCTCGGCCGTCATGCTTTCTAACCCTTTTCTGCTTCCTCCATGTCTGTCTGGCTGACTGGCCACTGGTGTCTCCCTTTATTTCTTCCTCCAGCCTAAATTCCTCCTCCTACTTACTCTCCCTGCCAGGAAGTTCTACCCATACCTCCTCCCTCACTGTTGACCATTAAACCTTTTATTAGACCAATCAGGTACCTTAGGCAGGCAAGGTAAGACAACAACACATCTTTACATAGTTTACAAAAATCCCACAACATAAACAAATAAAACACATCTTTACGTAGTTAAACAAGTGTTCCAAAATAGACAGTAAACATCATCTTGAAGATCTTAGTCCTGTGAGGTCATTAAGACCATTGCCCACAAGAAAGGTGCTGCATTATCGCAAAACAGCTAATAATGAGCGCTCAACCTCAGCCTTGCACTGTTCCTTTCTCACACCACAGACCAGCATGAGCCTGATGATCCAACATGTGAAAACTCCTCACCCCCGATGCATGTCCTTCTAAAACCTCTATTTCTCAATGGAAGAAATCAATTAACTGAAAAGAAAACCAGGTGGCTATTAAATGAAAAGGCAGACAGTAGGATCATGAAGTATTTTCCTTCTGAGATGGTTTGGTTTAATTTACCATCATGTCCTCAAAGTGTATCCATGCGATTCTAACAATATTTTCTCCTTTATTAAAGATGATGAAACATTACTCAATAGTATAAATGCTCTGTAATGCCACAGTTCCTTAAGTGCCTACCTTTTGATGGACTTCTTACAGTTTTCCACATTTTTTAAAAAAAGATATGATAAATATGCCAACAAAAGACACAAACTTTTATACAATGAATCATATGTTCCTTACGAATGAAAATAATAATAATAATTTAGAAGTAGTTTACATATAAGACATAATAAAGGTGATTATGTTTATTATTTCTAAAATATTTTCAGGTACATTTAATTCAAACTACATACAACTAAACCATGAGTACACTGTAGTCTTAAAGTGCAGATATTTTGTATCCTTGAACATGCCTAGGTATTAGTAGTACATGTTCAATAGCTGACTTCTATATGTAAAATGCATATATAGTCAAATTGATAAATTATTATAAATTTATCGATGTAGAGATTACACAAAGTTTGCCTACTATAACATATGTAACAATATGCTCTATATTGCCACTTCCACAGAACCAGTTGATCCTCAATGTGGTGTTTGAAAGAAAATGGCTCCCAAAGGGAGTGACATTATCAGATTTAGCCTTGGTGGAGGAGGTGTGATCTTATTGGAGTAAATGTGTCAGTGTGGACACGGGCTTGGAAAGCTCATATATGCTCAAGTCACTCACAGTGAAAGAGCTCACTTCCTGTTTTCTGCATATCAAGATATGGACACCAAAAAAAAAAAAAAGATATAAAACTCTCAGCTCCTTCTCCAGCACCATGTCTGCCCGCACACTGCCATGTACTACCATGATGATAATGGACTTAACCTCTGAACTGTCAGCAACCTCATTAAATCTTTTCCTTTATAGGAGTTGCCAAGGTCATGGTGAGTCCTCACAGCTATAGAAACCTTATTAAGACATTCAATGACTCATTGAGATTTTTTTGGTTGTTGCAGCTATATCCAGGATTTGGTTATAGATGGGGAGATGGGCATGGACCAATGCAGATATTGGTTAATACTTGTCTTTACATAAAGGGGTAAACCAGAAGTGAAACAATGAGGACACATGCTCAACCTTTGTTCACTTGATGATCTATGATAATTTCTAAAACTAACTACAGGTTTTGAATAATAGGGAAAAGTTTATTTGCTTTTTCCATGTAATTTACAAGTATACTGTATATATATATATATATATAATATTTTACATACATATATATTTTAAGTTTAAGTTTATAGAATATAATCTTAATAAGCAAAGCTACCAATATCAAACTAACGTCTCAACTAAGATACCAAAGTAATTGGGGAAAAAACAAAAAATTTTTTTAAGTGGAAATGAATTTTAAGACATATATAGTATTTTAGATCAATTATAAGATCAAGTTTTATAAAGTGATAAAATAAGAATTAGCAAATACAGTAAAGAAAAGAGAAAGAATATAGTAAAACAAAATTAAGACTAATAAACAGAAGGTAAGAACAGATTTAGAGGGTTTAAAATTTTGAAAATTGTGGTAAAATTGTAAGAAAATGTAATTTACTCAAACTAAGCCCCAAAGCTATGGTGTATATAGGATAAAACTGCCTAGAAGAAAATTAAAATAAATCAAAGCATTTCCCCTAAGATGTTTTAAAATCAAACATGTCCTCAAATGAGACTCCTCACATTTTCGGAGAATAGGTAGTTTCCATTCAGAGTAAATTCTACTTTAGGTCACAGAAACAAACAGAAGTTTTAAATTTAAATTTGGAATGCTGGCATAATCATCCCAATAAATTGTTGTAAGGGAAAACCCAGCAAACTGTAGTATGCACATTATGAATATTCTTTTTGATTATAACTACTGAAGAAAAATTCTAAATAAATAAGGAAATTAAATACAGCAACAAAGTAACATAACCCATTATGATCACATGCAATGGCAAGAATTAAAAAATAGTTTCTTATTGGGAAATTTTCTGATATAAACATAACATAAATTGATCAAACAAAGAAAAATGAATCATCCACCTAAAAGATAAGCAACAGGCAATGATTAAATTTATAGCAATAGCAATAAAAAACAAAATCCCAGCAAGCTATAAATATAACATGTAAGCATGATTCTGAGACAGATTCCCTATATCTCAGTACTGTTGTGGGTCTCAGGTTTCGGATACCCAATCGGCAGCATTAACACCACCTGCAAACATAAAAATCATGCCAATTCTATGAATCACTCACGTCCTAATAAATCAGACACTGGATAAAGGTCTCTGTAGTGTATAATAAAGCTTTAATGGGGGAGGCATAGCCGAACAAGGATGAATGAAGATGGTAATGGAAGAGACTGGATGGGGGAGTTAGAGAGGAAAGCCAAGGGTCAGTGAGGGAATAGAGAAAGTCATGGCGAAATCAACAAAATCACAAACTTTCCATTTTATCTTATAGAGCTGTGGGAAAATGGAGTCACATAGACCCCCCCCCCCTCAAGCATTACAGTTTGCTTCCATTTTTCCTGGTAACTATTTGAACTATTTTCTAGTGCTCTGATAAAACATTGTGTCCAAGACAACTTGAAGAGGAAAAGGTTTGCTTCTGCTTACAACTTTCAGGTCACACTCCATCACCCAAAGAAATCCCAGCAAGAGCTCAAGGAAGGAGCATGAGACAGGAACTGATTGGGAGGCCATGGTTTGTTCCTTGTGACTTGTTCAGCCTGCCTGCATATAGCACCCAAGACAGCTAGCCCGGGGGTGGCACTGTATACAGTGAGCTGGGACTACCCACATCATTTAAATCATGAAAATGTCACATAGGTTTGCTTCCAGGACAATCTGGTGGGGACATTTCCTCAACTGAGAGTCTTCCATCTCAAATAACTCAAGAGTTGTAGGTGCCAAGCTGACTAAAGTCTAGCCAGTGCAGATACCCTCCAGAACTTGACTTCTATTGCTGAAGACACTGCATAGTTGAGTTATATGAAGAAATTAAGTGGGTGCTTACATAGAAGCTTTACCCCTACTGGCTAACTTTCATAGTTCTAGAAAGTGCTGGGCATGCTACTGGAGGAGAAAAGTAATCATTAATCTCACTCTCCCATGAAGACTGCAAGCTTCAGTAACAATCTGACAGACAAGATATACCCACTTGTGGTGTGAATGTTATAGGGGTAACCAACCATTTCCTGATGGGATTTATGCCATACTCTATGAGATAGAACCCAATACGAGATGGAACTGTTAACAGAGCCAAGAACTTGTGGCTATATAGGTCGTAAACCTTAGGGGAAAATCAAGTACTATTATTCTGCCAAATGTGCATAGCATTAAAATGGCTCCTAAGATGTATTGCAATAACCATAGATCGATACATTTCTCAATCCAAATCAGAGAACCTTCTTTTTGCAATAGTTGGCAATTAACACAGAGAGTCACAACTGGTCAACATGCAGAAAATAAGAGACTAAATGAATGTCTATCTCACACTCCTCCCCTTGCGATCTAGGCATCTCAGTAAAAAGGGGCAGTAGAAAAATCATAAGAACCAGAGGAAGTATATTACTTTACAGTGTTTAAAAAAACACAAAAATTTCCAGTAAAGATGCACATGTAAACTCCCAAAGATTGTAACAAAAAGCACATGATATGTGCAAACTCAAGCCAGACATAATTCCAGCATGGAGGGGAGGGAGGTGAGTACACAATTCTACCCATAGGTGAGGAACTATTGGCATTTAATGGATGCTGGGAAATGCAAAATCTGTTTACTTTATTAGTGTGACCCCTGGTATACTGATCACACTCCAGGGTAGTCACCATATCCTAGAGTAGCCAATACAAACTGAACACTATGGCGGGGGGGAAGAGGATAGGGAATGAAGTTGAGTAAATAGGGAAATGGGGGTAGATCCTGGAGTATGTGGGAGAAAGAATATGATCAAAATACACTGTATAAAATCCCCAATAAAACCATATTCACATACACAAGTTTAATTGAGATTATTTCATACTGAAAGATAATATTACTCCCAGAAGACATAGCTTATCAAACAAAATGTCCAGAGACAAATGTAGGCTGTCTCCCTTAAAGTTGCTAGCGAGGTGGATTTAAGAGACCCCCAAAACAATATAGGCTATTATCATTACTCTTGGTTCCCTACCAGAACTCAAGGGCAAAATCCCAAAGTGGAAAACATTACAGAACAGCCTCAAGACTTGGAGAAATCCAGCAATAATGACTTGGAAATATCTTCCCTCAAAGCTAGCTTTTGTAGCATTAGGTGTTATGCAGGCTATCAGGAGAGAAATTTTCAACAGACCTACACAGCTGGAACACTATGAACTTCCACGAGGGGTAGACTGACAAGATATGTCCAATAGTGCAATAGTGGCACAGATGTCTTGGGATAACCAACTACTGTCTGATGGAATTTAAGACCCATTCAGTAGTAGGAAATTCATGCCTGACACTGTCATTCTAAACAAGAACCTGTTGCTTCCATATGCAGATTTGCCAATTTTCTTTTCATTTATTTATTGAAAAAAACTGTTTTTTTTTTTTTATTTTACATGTCAATCTCAGTTCCCACTTCTTTCCCTCCTCCTACTCCCTCCACTTCCTCCCCACCCCACCCCTCATCCACTCCTCAGGAAGGGTAAGGCTTTCTATGGGGAGTCAACAAAGTCTAGCACATTGCTTTGAGGCAGGACAAAGGCCTTCCCCGCTGTATCTAGGCTAAGCAATGTATTCCTCCAAAGAGAATGACTTCCACAAAGCCAGTCAAAGCAGTAGGGTAAAACCTGGTCTCACTACCAGTGGCCCCATAGCCTGCCCCAGCCATACAACTGTCACTTACACTCAGAGGGTCTAGTTTGGTCTTATGATGGTTTCCTTGCTGTCAGGTTGGAGTTGGTGGGCTCCCATTAGCTGAGTAAGTTATTTCAGTGGGTATCCCTTTCATGGTCTTGACCTCATTGCTCATATTCTCACTCCTCCCACTCTTCTACTGGACTCTGGGAGCTCAGCCCAGTGCTCCACTGTGGGTCTCTGCATCTGCCTCCATCAGTCATTGGATGAAGGTTCTATGATGAAATTTAAGGTAGTCATCAATCTGACTACAGGGAAGGCCAGTTCGGGCACCCTGTCAACTATTGCTTAGGGTCTTAGCTGGGGTCAACCTTGTAAACTCCTAAGAATTTCTCTAGTGCCAGATTTCTTGCTAACCCGATAATGGCTCCCTCAATCAAGATATCTCTTTCCTTGCTCTCCATCTCTGTCCTTCCCCCATCTCAGCCATCCCTTTCCCACTTTGATTTTCTAAGAAGGACCAGATAATAAATGTTTTAAGATTCTGAGGGTCAAGACTGTGATGGGGAAACCCAGAGAAACAGCAGACCCGAGCTACTGGGAGCTCATTGACTCTGGACTGACAGCTGGGGAACCTGCATAGAACTGAACTAGGCCCTCTGAATGTGGGTGACAGTTGTGTGGTTTGAGCAGTTTGTGTAACCACTGGCAGTGGGACCAGGATTTATCCCTACTGCATGAGCTTGCTTTCTGGAGTCCATTGCCTATGGAGGGATACCTTACTCAGCCTTATACAGGGGTGAGGGCCTTGTTATGCTCCAATGTGTTCTGGCAGACTTTGTTGACTCCCAATGGGAAGCCCTGCCCTTTCTGAGGAGTGGATGGTGATGGGGGTGTGGTGGGGAAGAGTTTGGTAGGGGAGGGAAAGATAGGGGAAGTGGAAGGAGGGGAGGGAGAGGGAACTGAGGTTGGTATATGAAATAAAAAAAAGGTTGTTTTAAACAAACAAACAAATAAATAAATAAATAAATAAATAAATAAATATTTTAAGCTTCACCAGGCCTCTCTGAGTCATGGCTATCTGTGTAGTGTGAAAACTTCCACTGATGATAGGTAAGTAAACAGGTGTCATTGGGTTCCAGTGAAACTCGGAAAGGCATTGGGTCTGATTGGCCTATCAGCTGTAATTAGCTGACTCCTGACTTAGGTTTTCAAAAGCAATGGACAAGATGTTACATGTGTTGTGAAAGAACTTGTTACATTATGGGCAGAAGCTTAAAACCAGTGGAGACCTTTCTCAGGAATTAGAGACTTATCTGACCCAGCCAGGAAGTCCCTCCATTAGTGTGGCAAGCCAGTCAAGTTTAAACATTTATCTTCACTGCTTTGCTTAACTCTGTCTCTCACTGGGTGCATACACACCGAAATGCTAAACGTCAACAAGTACTCACACGAATATGTTTATCTACTGCAACCAGAGATTGGCCAAGGATACAGGAGTTTCCCAAAGACAGATAAAAACAGTCCAAACCAATGAATCAGCATTGGGGAGTGCACAACAATTTTGAGAATCACCAGTTTATAGACAACCTGAGCAAATCAGAAAAGAAAACAAAGAGTGGAATATATGGCCCAGTGGGTACAATGCTTGCATGCATGGGGGCCTGAGTTTGGGTTCCCAGCATCTATGTGAAAGCTGCATGTGGCTATACCCATCTGTGACACCACTGCACTGCTGGTATGGAAGGCTGAGACGTATGGGTCCCTAAGGTTCACTGGGCAACCAGAATAGCAGAGTGAAGCTCCAGGTTCACTCAAAGACACCTGATATCAGCCTTTGGCCTCCATATTGACACACATGGGTCTGTGTAACTGTCCACATATGCACACAGGACTATATTACACAGAAGACAGAAGGAGCAGAGTCAGGTATAGAGCTTGTAAGAATAAAAAATATATTATTTATAGAGACCTATATTGTCTGCATAGAAAGCCCAATGAGTAAACTGAAAATTATACAAACTAATAAGAAACTGACTACAGAGTCACAAAGAATAATGACAGAAGCAATGGAGTGCCTGTCAATCATGAAAAATCATTTAGAAAAATACAATGGAAAAATGGCAATATTTCCGAACCAAAAGCCAATCCGTAGTATGTAATTCTTTTTTTTTTTTTTTTTTTTTTTTTTTTTTTTTATTTTTATTTTTATTCTTTTTTAATTAAAATTTCCACCTGCTCCCCGTTTCCCATTTCCCTCCCCTCCTCCCAAATATTGCCCCCTCCCCCCACTCCCCTCCCCCTATCCCCACTCCTCTTCTCCTCCCCCCACACCATTCCCCCTCCCTCTCGATACTGAAGAGCAGTCCAAATTCTCTGCCCTGCGGGAAGACGAAGGTCTTCTATCTACGTCCAGGAAGGTGAGCTTCTAAACAGGCTAAGCTCCCACAAAGCCAGTTCATGTATTAGGATTGAAACCTAGTGCCATTGTCCTTGGCTTCTCATCAGTCTTCGTTGACCGCCATGCTCAGAGAGTCCGGAATCAACCCATGCTTATTCAGTCCCAGACCAGCTGGCCTTGGTGGGCTCCTAATAAATCAGTTCCACTGTCACAGTGGGTGGGTGCATCCCTCGTGGTCCTGATTTTTTGCTCTTGTTCTCCCTCCTTCTGCTCCTCATTTGGACCTTAAGAGCTCAGACCGTTGCTCCAAATTGAGACTCTGTCTCTACCTTGATCCATCGCCAGATGAAGGTTCTAAGGTGATATGCAAGATATTCATCAGTATAGGATAGGGTCATTTCAGGTTCCCTCTCCTTAGTTGCCCAAGGTACCAGCTGGGGACATATTCCTGGACACCTGCGAACCCCTCTAGAGTCAAGTCTCTTGCCAACCCTAAGATGGCTCCCTTAGATAGGATATATACTTCGCTGCTCCCGTATCCATCCTTCCTATATCCCAACCATCCCAATCCCCCGAGCTCCTCCCATCCTCCCCTTCTCATATTTCTCATCCCATTTCCCCTTTGCCCCATGCCACCTCACCCGCAAGTTCCCATTTTTTGCCCTGCACTCTTGTCTACTTCCCCCTCTCCATGCGGAAGACTATATGATTTTCTTTGGGTTCACTTTCTTATTTAATTTCTATAGGATCGCACATTATATGCTTAATGTCTTTTACTTATGGCTAGAAACCGATTATGAGTGAGTACATCCCATGTTCCTCTTTTTGGGTCTGGGATACCTCACTCAGGATAGTGTTTTCTATTTCCATCCATTTGCACGCAAAATTCGAGAAGTCATTGTTTTTTACTGCTGAGTAGTACTCTAATATGTATATATTCCACACTTTCTTCATCCATTCCTCCATTGAAGGGCATCTAGGTTGTTTCCAGGTTTTGGCTATTACAAACAATGCTGCTATGAACATAGTTGAACAGATACTTTTGTCATTTGATGTGGCATCTCTTGGGTATATTCCCAATAGTGGTATTACTGGATCTTGGGGTAGGTTGATCCCTAATTTCCTGAGAAATCGCCACACTGATTTCCAAAGTGGTTGCACAAGTTTGCATTCCCACCAGCAATGAATGAGTGTGCCTCTTTCTCCACAACCTCTCCAGCAAAGGCTATCATTGGTGTTTTTGATTTTAGCCATTCTGACAGGTGTAAGATGGTATCTCAAAGTTGTTTTAATTTGCATTTCCCTTATCGCTAAGGAGGTTGAGCATGACCTTAGGTGTCTTTTGGCCATTTGAATTTCTTCTGTTGAGAATTCTCTGTTCAGATCAGTGCCCCATTTTTTTATTGGGTTCATTAGCATTTTAAAGTTTAGTTTCTTGAGTTCTTTATATATTTTGGTGATCAGACCTTTGTCTGTTGCAGGGTTGGTGAAGATCTTCTCCCAGTCAGTGGGTTGCCTTTTTGTCTTAGTGACAGTGTCCTTTGCTTTACAGAAGCTACTCAGTTTCAGGAGGTCCCATTTATTCAATGTTGCCCTTAATGTCTGTGCTGCTGGGGATAAACGTAGGAAGTGATCTCCTGTACCCATATGTTGTAGAGTACTTCCAACTTTTTCTTCTATCAGGTTCAGTGTGTTCAGACTAATATTGAGGTCTTTAATCCATTTGGACTTGAGTTTTGTGCATGGTGAAAGATATGGATCTATTTTCATTCTTCTACACGTTGACAACCAGTTCTGCCAGCACCATTTGTTGAAGATGCTCTCTTTTTTCCATTGAATACTTTTAGCTCCTTTATCAAAAATTAGGTGTTCATAAGTTTGTGGGTTAAAATCAGGGTCTTCTACTCGGTTCCATTGATCGACTTCTCTGTTTTTATGCCAATACCAAGCTGTTTTCAATACTGAGGCTCTGTAATAGAGTTTGAGGTCAGGGATGGTAATGCCTCCAGACGATCCTTTATTATATAAGATTGTTTTGGCTATCCTGGGTTTTTTGTTTCTCCATATAAAGTTGATTATTGTCCTCTCAAGATCTGTGAAGAATTTTGATGGGATTTTAATGGGGATTGCATTGAATCTATAAATTGCCCTTGGTAGAATTGCCATTTTTACTATGTTGATCCTCCCTATCCAAGAGCAAGGGAGATCCTTCCATTTTCTGGTATCCTCCTCAATTTCTTTCTTCATTGACTTAAAGTTCTTGTCAAATAGATCCTTTACTTCCTTGGTTAGGGTTACCCCAAGATATTTTATGCTATTTGTGGCTATCGTGAAGGGTGATGCTTCTTTGATTTCCATCTCTGCTTCCTTATCCTTTGTGTATAGGAGGGCAACTGATTTTTTGGAATTGATCTTGTATCCTGCAACGCTACTAAAGGTGTTTATCAGCTGAAGGAGTTCTTTGCTGGAGTTTTTGGGGTCGCTTATGTACACTATCATATCGTCTGCAAATAATGAAAGTTTAACTTCTTCCTTTCCGATTTGAATCCCTTTGATCCCCTTATGTTGTCTTATTGCTATTGCTAGAATTTCAAGCACTATATTAAAGAGGTATGGAGAGAGTGGACAACCTTGTCGTGTTCCTGATTTTAGTGGAATAGCTTTGAGTTTCTCTCCATTTAATTTGATGTTAGCTGACGGCTTGCTATAAATAGCTTTTATTATATTTAGGAACGACCCTTGTATTCCTAATCTCTCTAAGACCTTTATCATAAAGGGATGTTGAATTTTGTCAAATGCTTTTTCCGCATCTAATGAAATGATCATATGGTTTTTTTCTTTCAGATTATTTATATGATGGATTACATTGATAGATTTTCGTATGTTGAACCAGCCCTGCATCTCTGGGATGAAGCCTACTTGATCATAATGGATAATTTTTCTAATGTGTTCTTGGATTCGGTTTGCCAGTATTTTATTGAGTATTTTTGCGTCGATGTTCATGAGTGAGATTGGCCTGTAGTTCTCTTTCTTGGTTGTGTCTTTGTGTGGTTTTGGTATCAGAGTAACTTCAGCTTCATAAAAGGAATTTGGCAATGACTTCTCTGTTTCAATATTGTGAAATACATTAAGGAGTATAGGTATTAGGTCTTCTTGGAAGTTCTGGTAGAATTCTGCATTAAAGCCGTCTGGACCTGGGCTTTTTTTGGTGGGAAGGTTTTTTATAACAACTTCTAATTCTTCGCGACTAACGGGTCTATTTAGATTGTTCACCTGGTCCTGGTTTAACTTTGGTATATGGTACTTATCTAAAAAAGTGTCCATTTCTTTTACATTTTCTAATTTTGTGGCATACAGGTTTTTGTAGTAAGATCTAATGATTCTCTGAATTTCGTCTGTGTCTGTGGTTATGTCTCCCTTTTCGTTTCTGATTTTATTAATTTGCGTATTCTCTCTCCGCCGTTTGATTAGTTTGGATAGGGGTTTATCAATCTTATTGATTTTCTCCAAGAACCAGCTTTTTGTTTCATTGATTCTTTGGATTGTTTTCTGTGTTTCTATTTTGTTGATTTCAGCCCTCAATTTGATTATTTCCAGTCTTCTACTTCTCCTAGGTGAGTCTGCTTCTTTTCTTTCTAAAGCTTTAAGGTGGGCTATTAGGTCTCCAATGTGTGCTTTCTCCGTTTTCTTTATGTGGGCACTTAATGCTATGAACTTTCCTCTTAGCACTGCTTTCATAGTGTCCCATAGGTTTGAGTATGATGAGTCTTCGTTTTCATTGAATTCAAGAAAGACTTTAATTTCTTTCTTTATTTCTTCCTTGATCCAGGTGTGGTTCAGTAGTTGACTGTCCAATTTCCATGAGTTCATAGGCTTTCTGGGGATAGCATTGTTGTTGAATTCTAACTTTAATCCATGGTGATCTGATAAGACACAGGTGGTTACCGATATTTTTTTGTAACTGTGTAAGTTTGCTTTGTTACCGAGTATGTGGTCTATTTTCGAGAAGGTTCCATGAGCTGCAGAGAAGAAGGTATATTCTTTCTTATTTGAGTGGAATGTTCTATAGATGTCTGTTAAGTCCATTTGATTCATTACCTCCCTTAATCCTCTTATTTCTCTGTTAGGTTTCTGTCTGATTGACCTGTCCATTGGTGAGAGAGGAGTGTTGAAATCTCCTACTATTAGTGTGTGTGGTTTGATGACTGCCTTGAGTTTTAGTAACGTTTCTTTTACATAAGTGGGTGCTTTTATATTAGGGGCATAGATATTCAGGATTGAGACTTCATCCTGGTGAATTGTTCCTGTTATGAGTAAAAAATGTCCATCTCCATCTCTTTTGATTGATTTTAGTTTGAAGTCAACTTTCTTAGAAATTAGTATGGCCACACCTGCTTGTTTCTTAGGTCCGTTTGCTTGATAAACCTTTTCCCAGCCCTTTACTCTGAGTAGATGTCTGTCTTTGTGGTTGAGGTGTGTTTCTTGTAAGCAGCAGAATGTTGGATCCTGTTTTCGTATCCAATCTCTTAGCCTGTGCCTCTTTATAGGTGAGTTGAGTCCATTGATATTAAGTGATATTAATGACCAGTGGTTGTTAACTCCAGTCATTTTTCCTTTCTTTCCTTCTTTCCTTTGGTAGTAGAGTTTGTGTGTTTCCCTTCTTCAAGTTGTGCTGGTGAAGGGTCATTAGATGTCTGAGTTATTGTGGGCATTGTTGGACTCCTTGGTTTGTGATTTTCCTTCAATTACTTTCTGAAGGGCTGGATTTGTGGCTACGTATTGTTTAAATTTGTTTTTATCCTGGAAAATTTTGTTTTCTCCATTTATAGTGAACGAAAGCTTGGCTGGGTATAGAAGTCTGGGCTTGCATCCATGGTCTCGTAGTTTCTGCAGTATATCTATCCAGGACCTTCTGGCTTTCATGGTTTCCATAGAGAAATCAGGTGTAAGTCTGATAGGTTTACCTTTATAGGTAACTTGACCTTTTTCCTTTGCAGCTCTTAATATTCTTTCTTTATTCTGTATGTTTTGTGTTTTGATTATTATATGACGAGGAGATGTTTTTTTTTGATCCAGTCGATTTGGTGTTCTGTATGCTTCTTGGACCTTCAAAGGAATATCTTTCTTAAGGTTGGGAAAGTTTTCTTCTATAATTTTATTAAATATATTTTCTGGACCATTGAGCTGTAGATCTTCTCCTTCTTCTATCCCTATTATTCTTAGGTTTGGTCTTTTTATTGTGTCCCAGATTTCCTGAATGTTTTGTGATGAGAATTTGTTGGTTATGCTGTTTTCTTTGATGAGAGTGTTTATTTTCTCTATGGTATCTTCAGTGTCTGAGATTCTTTCTTCTATCTCTTGTAATCTGTTGGTGGTACTTGTCTCTGTAGTTCCTGTTCGTTTATTCAAATTTTCCATCTCCATCCTTCCCTCGGTTTGTGTTTTCTTTATTACTTCCACTTCATTCTTCAAGTCTTGAACCGTTTCCCTTACCTGTTTGATTACTTTTTCTTGTTTCTCTTGGTTTTCTTGGGTATCTTTGAGAGATTTATTCATTTCCTCTACCTTTTTGTTTGTAATCTCTAATTGGTTGTGGCAGTTTTTCACCTCCTGTTTAAGGTCCTCTATTATTTTCATAAAATTCACTTTTGAGTCGAATTCTTCTAATTCTTCTGGATTAGGGTGTACACTTCTCATTTCGGGATTCCTGGATCCTGGTGATGTCACGTTGCCTTTCAAGTTGTTGGGGGAATTCTTGCATTGGCGCCTGCCCATCTTTTCCTTCAAATGGAGCCAGGAGAGGCCTGATGTCTTGGACCAGTCTTTGCTGTGACTAACTCTCTAGGTGTATCTCCTCAGTGTAGGGGCAGGAACCGTTCTCTTCCAGGTGAACTCCTCAACACCAAAACATGGATGCGTGGTATTCCAATGACCCGCGTAAAGAAGGCCGAATGCAAGGGGTCGGGCGGGGTCAAGTAGAACACAGGCGACACTGCAGTACAAGCTGGAGGTGCCTGCGCTCCCTTTCGGGGGTTGCTGAGGCCTGTCCGCTAGGCAGGCACTCACTGCTCTGGTTGGGTATCCTTAGTGTAGGGGCGTTTGTGCTCTCTACCGGGACCGTCCGCCCCAGGATAGTACACACTCACCCGTCCCGATGAAACTTCTGGCACCTACACAGGAACTCCTGGATGCCCCAATGAGCCAGGGACTAAGGGAAGTAGGGCGCAGGCAGAGCAGGTCCAGGAGATCACAGCAGAGACTGCAGCCCCAGCAGCAGGGGCCCGCTTTCCCTGGCGGGGACCTTGAGGCCTGCCCTCTAGTCAGGCACTCACTGGTCTGGGCTGGTAGCCTTAGTGAAAGGGCAGGAAACTGCTCCACAGCTAAGGACCTTGCAGACAAGGCAGGCTTGGGGGTGGGGGTGGGGGCGGGTGTGTAGGAGAGAAAGCCTTGCAGCAGGAGCTGGGGGAGGGGTGTTTGTGCTCTCTACCGGGACCGTCTGCCCCAGGATAGCACACACTCACCCGTCCCGATGAAACTTCTCGGCACCTACACAGGAACTCCTGGATGCCCCAATGAGCCAGGGACAAAGGGAAGTAGGGCGCAGGCAGAGCAGGTCCAGGAGATCACAGCAGAGACTGCAGCCCCAGCAGCGGGGGCCCGCTTTCCCTGGCGGGGACCTTGAGGCCTGCCCTCTAGTCAGGCCCTCACTACTCTGGGTTGGTAGCCTCAGTGAAAGGGCAGGAAATTGTTCCACAGTAAAGGACCTTGCAGACAAGGCAGGCTTGGGGGTGGGGGTGGGGGGCGGGTGTGTAGGAAAGAAAGCCTTGCAGCAGGAGCTGGGGGGGGGGGGCGTTTGTGCTCTCTACCGGGACAGTGCGCCCCAGGATAGCACACACTCACCCATCCAGATGGGACTTCTCAGCACCTATGCAGGGATTCCTGGTGGCCCCAATGAGCCAGGGACCAAGGGAAATAGGGGGCAGGGAGAGCAGGTCCAGGAGATCACAAGCAGAGACTGCAACCCCAGCAGCAGGGGCCTGCTTCCCCTGGCGGGGACCTTGAGGCCTGCCCTCTAGTCAGGCACTCACTGGTCTGGGCTGGTAGCCTTAGTGAAAGGGCAGGAAACTGTTCCACAGCTAAGGACCTTGCAGACAAGGCAGGCTTGGGGGTGGGGGTGGGGGCGGGTGTGTAGGAGAGAAAGCTTTGCAGCAGGAGCTGGGGGAGGGGCGTTTGTGCTCTCTACCGGGACCGTCTGCCCCAGGATAGCACACACTCACCCGTCCCGATGAAACTTCTCGGCACCTACACAGGAACTCCTGGATGCCCCAATGAGCCAGGGACAAAGGGAAGTAGGGCGCAGGCAGAGCAGGTCCAGGAGATCACAGCAGAGACTGCAGCCCCAGCAGCAGGGGCCCGCTTTCCCTGGCGGGGACCTTGAGGCCTCTGTAATTCTTAAAATTAAGAAGAATATACAGTCATGACAAGAATTACGGAAATGGGGAAAATAAGAATAATTTGGAGATAGTTTTTTTCCAACATTTATTATATTTTCAATCCACACATCAATAGAATTTGTGGGAAACATGAGAATATAATATTTAGCTTTCTAAATATAAGGATCAAAACTTTAAGAGGAAATATTAATGAGAACAATCTAGCATAATAGATTTTGAATGGATTAAAAACTTCAAGTTTCATACAGGAAGCACACGCTGGAGCCCTGTATTTACATAATCAAATATTGGAACCAACCCAAATGACCACTGACAAGATAATATTTAAGTTAAATATAGTACAATCATGTTGAGTACTTTGAAGGAAATAAGAACAATGAATAACCAAGACTCCTAGAAGACCAAGGAAAAATAAAAGTAATTTAGAGAAAAATATGTGTGGCATGTGTGGTAGCAAGAGCCTATTATCCCAGCACTCAGGAGGCCAAAGCAGAATTGTAAGACCTGCCTGGACTATAGAGGACAATTAAGTCCCAAATACAAATAATAAAATAGAGTATATTTGCAGATGTTTATATTATATATAATACACCATTAACATTTCCTTATGATGATAGTAAAGAGACAATTTAATCATTTTAGATTATAAATAACAAAATAAAAGTGCTTTTGTAAAAAACTCAGAGTTTAAGTAGCATAAGTTGTGGAAGAGAGCTTAATATGAATTGAATATCAGTTATAACATCAGGTTGTAAACCTTTGCTCACTTAAATAGCAATTAATTCATCATTTCTAGGAAAAGGAATACTTTTCAAAAGAAAAGTAGAGGAAGCAAAATCCCAGGGAATGAAATGGAAAATTTTACCCCGACTTACCCTCTGACTGTGCCATCTCCCCAGGACTGACCCTCTGACTACCATCTCCCCAGGACTAACCCTCTGACTGGGCCATCTCCCCAGGACTGACCCTCTGACTGTGCCATCTCCCCAGGACTAACCCTCTGACTGCCATGTCCCCAGGACTAACCCTCTGACTGTGCCATCTCCCCAGGACTGACCCTCTGACTGTGCCATCTCCCCAGGACTAACCCTCTGACTGCCATGTCCCCAGGACTAACCCTCTGACTGTGCCATCTCCCCAGGACTGACCCTCTGAATGCGCCATCTCCCTACTCTGAGTACTGAGTCTTCCCTCCAGGAATCATTTCCAGTGCTCAAGAACAGCTGTCCCATTCCATACACTGGATGTGTGTATTCTATCTGTATGTAATGCCCACATTTCCAATAAATGCAACGAAACATAGGCACTATTCTGTTTCTTCATCTTCTAATTTCTAATCAATTATGGACTTTTACTCAATCTGAAGCAAACATATACTTTATTTTTAAAAGGTAGAATATTTTTCAACAGTGTATTTTATTATAACTGATATGGTGAATATTTTGGCAATATCCCAAACATTGTTACCATCATCATTGCCAAGAAGGACACACTTACTACAGATACGCATTTTTTTAAACAACAGTTATGGAGTGGAGGAAGTCTCGAGTGAGTGAAGTTCTGGGTGAACGTGTGCTGTTGACATAGGCATGGCCACATCAAGAACTCTATACCCCAGGCACAGAGGCATGGGCCAAACCCAAGTGTTGAGAAAATGTCCATCATAGTTTTCTCTCCTCAGATACTTACAGCATGTTGACTGCTTCCTAACAGAGACTACTCCCAACAGAGTAACAACAGACCTCCTTATCCAGCTTTATACCATAAACCCTGGCTTCTTGTTCAGCCATACGCAATGATGCTGCCTCTTCTGGGTGCTGTGGTTTTTCCATCAGAGTCCAGTCCACCAGAATCCTAGATTTTCTGTATCTGTTTGTCTTTTCTTTATTCTTACAGCCCCAGTCAGGCCTGTTACTAGACAGAAGAACTCAACAAACCATCATGTAACAAAGTTTCAGAATATAGTTTTAGATATGAAATTATTTAGTCAAATGATATCTCTACTTAACTTTCTAATAGATATTGTCAATAAACCACAGAAGAGCTATATAACTTAGCAGTCCACACAAATATATGGTCTTTTTTTTTTAAGATTCTGAAAAATCCTAACCACATTTTTATCATTTCTAACAGTATCAGTAAATTTAAACGTTATTTTAAATTTTATTTATTTAAAGTTATGTTGAATATCTTTTCATAAATTTGTTAACTACATTTTCTGTGAATTATTAATTCATGTCCCTAATTGTCTCATAAGTTGTTTCATTAGTTGATATTTTTCTTTGTCAACAAAGAAATTAGTCTTTCATGCAGCATTGCATTATATATTATTTTGCATTTAGATTGCATTTCTTTACATCATTATTATGGTGGTGTGTGTTACTGTCACATTAGAAGTCTTGGTTTTAGAAAAACTATAATTCCTCAAAAGGACTTTTCTATCTTAAAAAAAATACAAATAGCAAACTATCCACGATTAATAGTCTACTATCTTCATAGCTTCTTTTGTTCTTTCGTAAATCACTTTGTTTATATACTTTTTGCTTTTTTTTTTTTTTTTTTTTTTTTTTTGCTTTTTCTTTTTTTCGAGACAGGGTTTCTCTGTGGTTTTGGAGCCTGTCCTGGAACTAGCTCTTGTAGACCAGGCTGGTCTTGAACTCACAGAGATCCGCCTGCCTCTGCCTACCAAGTGCTGGGATTAAAGGCGTGCGCCACCACTGCCCGACTCTTGTTTATATACTTTTTAAAAACTATAGGTATTCCGACTCTGCTGACTTTTGAAGCCTGAACACCCCCAAGGTATATTTGTTTAAAGTTTGATCTCTAACCTAAGCTACTGTTGGAAGGTACAGCCTGGAGAAAGGCAGTAAGTTCCAAAGGGGGTAAAGGGAGTAGCCTTAAAAGGGACATTGTGCCTTTAGTCCCCGCCTTAATCACATTGCCAGGGCTGCTACAAAACACCATGATCGAGGCAACTTTTAGAAGGAAGCATTTAACTTGGGGTTTGCACTTTCGGGGGGGGGGTGCGGTCAGAGTCCGTGATGGTGGAGCAAAAGCATAGTGGCAGGAACAGGTGAGAGCTCACATCTTGATGTACAAGGTTTAGGCAGGGAGAGGTGGGGAGGGGAGAAGGAGAGAGAGGGCGAGGGAAGCAGAGAGAGAGAGGGAGGGAGGGAGGGAGGGAGGGAGGGAGGGAGGGAGGGAGGGAATGATGCTAGTCATTTGAAGCCTCAAAGCCCACCCCAGTGACAGATCTCCAAAAAGGTCATTCTTCCTAATTCTTCCCAAAGAATTTTTCCAACTGGGACCAAGCAAATATTCAAACATAAGAGCCTATGTGGGCCATTCTCATACAAACCACCACAGTTCCCACATCATTCTTTTTGCTTCTGTGTCGCCATGAGGCCAAAAAAAAAAAAAAAAAAATCCTTCCCCAGTGCCAGCTGCAGCCATGAAATCCTGTCCTCCCATTAGTCCAAAGCAAGATATAAGTGACCATGGGTGGATACATACGTTTGAAACCACAGTCCAAATTTGATGGAGGTGGGTCTTGTATTAATCTGTTGCTTTCATTGGTTAATTAATAAAGAAACTGCCTAGGCCCATTTGATAGGCCAACCCTTAGGTGGGTGGAGTAAACAGAACAGAATGCTGGAAGAAAGAAGCCGAGTCAGTGAGTCACCATGATTCTCCCACTCCAGACAGACGCAGGTTAAGATCTTTCCTGGTAAGCCAGCTTGTAGTACTACATAGAATATTAGAAATGGGTTAGATCAATATGTAAGAGCTAGCCAATAAGAGGCTGGAACTAATGGGCCAGGCAGTGATTAAAAAAAAAAAAAGAGCTGGAGAGATAGCTCAGTGGCTAAGAGCACTGTCTGCCCTACCAAAGGTCAAAAGTTCAATTCTTGGCAACCACTAATGGCAAAAAACTATCTTGAATTCTCTCTCTCCTTTTTAAGCCCTCTCAGGTTTTACGTGGAGTTCATTAGCACGTTGGGTGCCACTCTGTTGTAATATGAGCGGCGGGGCTGCGTCCCCGGCACCGGCTGCCCGCATGGCTTATGCCCCAAAATAATTACACGGAAACTGTATTCTTTTAATCACTGCCTGGCCCATTAGTTCCAGCCTCTTACTGGCTAGCTCTTACATATTGATCTAACCCATTTCTAATATTCTATGTAGTACCACAAGCTGGCTTACCAGGAAAGATCTTAACCTGCGTCTGTCTGGAGTGGGAGAATCATGGTGACTCACTGACTCAGCTTCTTTCTCCCAGCATTCTGTTCTGTTTACTCCACCCACCTAAGGGTTGGCCTATCAAATGGGCCTAGGCAGTTTCTTTATTAATTAACCAATGAAAGCAACAGATTAATACAAGACCCACCTCCATCATTTCCCCTTTTTCTGTTTAAACAAAAAAGAAAGGCTTTCACTTTAACATAGTAAGATTACATATAGCAAAACAGTTATCAAGCAAGAATTACAGTTACAATATTTATATCTATTCTATCTTTTATCATAACTAAGGAAAACTGTAACTCTAACTAACCTTCTTCAACTCCATCAAAGACTCCAGAAGGATATAATATTACCTAAGTAAACAAGAAATAAGAAACTTCAAACTCTAGAAATGACAGAGACATCTCGCTGCCTGGACAGTCACCCAAAGTTCTTTTGTACCGTTGGGGCATCCATCTTTGGCCTACAGGCCCATAGTATCCAGCAGACATTTTCATGAAGCAGGAAATTCCAAAGACAGTTCAGTCACTATCTGCTGTGTCCTGCAGAATGTCTCACAGACTCTTTCATGAGTCAGGAACCCTGAAATACCATCTCACCTTTAGGAAAGTTCAGCAGTTTTCTCTCTGCTGGTTCTTTGTGTCCAGTTTATGCATCAGTCCATGAAAGAGCAGTTTCTTGCCCAAATGGCTATCAAACTCCTTAAGGAGCCTCTTCGGTGCCCATCTTCCTCTTGAAGTAGATTGGTGCTGCCAGGACCAGACGTGTCACATTATCATGAAAAGTCCTAAGTTATTAAAACATTAAATGCCATATTCTGCAGTCTTTGAAAGATATGAAGAATGCCTATCTAGCTGAAATATATCTATGCACATCTAGAAAATCTAACTAACATGACTAAAAGCTTGACAATTATGGATGATTATCCATTAGCAACCTATATTTCCTAATTATACATTACATTTTTAAATGAACTACACAATCACAATACCTTAATAAAGATCAGAAATACATATACATATAACAAAATTGACCTTAAAAATCCATACCAATGCAAATTATTTATATCTATTATCACAAAATGAACTATACTGTCTAATAAATTGATTTAGTTCAGCTATTTGTTACATTAATTGGAATGATAATGAATGCAATTTCCTTTCCCTGGTGTTTATTCACAAGCTGGGAGATTTTTAGAGGTGATACTGTCAGAACCCCTGCATCCCAGTGGTTTACACAGAGTTTGGGTCATTTTTCATAATTGTGTATTCATATCCAAATCATGATCCATGCTAGAGATGAAGTATGTGCTATGCTATCCATAAAGATGTCCTGAAGCCTTCGAATAGAAAGCATACAGGACGAAAGAAGAGGTTTGATTGTGGTGGACAGGACTCTGCGGTCATAAAGAGCGTGAGGAAGCCCTGCTGGGGGGTTGTGACGATGAAAGTGTCTCTGGATATGAGCAAGAACACATGCATGAGGGGCAAAACCAAGAGAAGCAGCAACGAGATACAGCTGAAGTGTTAGCAACGACCAGATCAGCAAGGGCCTTAAAGGTTAAGGGAAGAAATTCAATTTGTTTCTAAGGAGTTTAGAATTGGCTTGCTAATCAATTTGAAATGGAGGATGCTTGGGCTAATGAGAGGGCTAACAAATAAAACTGCCTGCCGAGCAAGCTGGACAGTCTGGGTTCAATCCTCATATGCATGTAAAGGTAGAAAGAGTACTGACCCCACAGAAGTGTTCTCTTGTCAGATATGCTGTGGCATGAATGTACCCCAAACACATAAAATAAGAAATATAATAATTTATAAAAATTAAACAGAGTGACACAATCAGCTTTTATGGTTTGGCAAAGATTATTCTTACTACAACCAAGTAAATGGAGAGGAAAAAGTTAATTTTGCCATGGTCCTTCTAAATAATGAAATAGATAAAAAGCTATGTTTTATGGATTTTCCATTAAATTCCAAGTACCTCACATGAGTTAATGTATATCTCCATAATAAACTCGTGGGTTAGACACTGTAGTGTTTAGTTTGGATTAAGCTAACGAAGCAAGGAAACACTTGTGTGAACATGTGTACAACATGGACTTCTTATCTATAAGAGAGCCCAGCCACCGTCTCAGCTCATCAGGCAACAATGGCTGCATGCAGTAATCCAGGTCTGAGAGCTTCTCCCTTTCCTTGCTCCAAATTCTGTGCTTCAATGTTCTCTTGTTCCTGTGCTGAGGTCCTCATCACCATGCCCGGGTCAGAGCCAAAAGGCGAGAAACGTTCATGAAGATGGGGCCATTGATTTCATGGCTTTAGATCCGAACCAGGTTTCTCATGCTGTCTACTGAAGAGATCTTAACCACATGGAAACCCACTGCAGCAAGGAGAGCTGGGAAATGTGTCTAGTTCTGAGCCCAGAAAAGATAGAAGAGCAGAAATACGTGAGTGGCTTCTGCCCTTGCTGGTGCAATTGCCTTTTTACACACGGGGAAAGTACAGCTCGGAGAAGACAGTCACTTCCCAAAAGTCATACAAATAACCTGAAAGCAAGCCCAAGCCCCTGTCTATCCAACCCCAAGTTCTTGTTCCCCTCCCTACTCTGAGGATCTTCCTGTGTGCTTACCTCACTACCTGTCAGCGCTGGAGAATCTTAAAAGGGGATAAAAATTGGATCTGTCTACCTTAACACTGTGGATTATAGAACGACGGCCGTTGAGCCAAAGACAGCCTGCTACCTGCTTGTATGGTTTTATCCTAACAGCCTGTCTCACCCTTTTGCTTACTGTATATGGCTGTTTTTACAACAAACGGCACGGTCACAACGGGACTCAAAACCCAATTCATTGATTGCTTGCCCTTTGCAGAAAGCTTGATACCCTCCATTGTAGACTCTCTTTGTTGATCAACATATTGTCTCCTGGAACTCTTGTTAGTCGAATATAGAATACTATTCATAAGCCAAAAGGGAAAAGTACAAAATCCCCACCTGTTTATTGAAGAGACCCGACAGCAACTTCTCAAATCAAGGAAGAATTCAATCATGAAGTTAAGCATTCTATTTTCCACTTAGGAGGAGAAATTAATGTTAAAATATGCATTTCAGATAGGACCAAAGAGGAGTCGTATCAGTGCCACCATGGAAGGCAACAGAGTAGCTGGAGGAATAGCAAACACATTCTGGAGTGCTTCCCTTAGTACAGTGCGGGTAAAATTTGCTAATACCATATGTTAGTCATACGCAGGGAGGCACCGTCTGACTCTGAATTTTGGAATTTTACCAGCAAACTTGACGATCCGAAGTGGCAGGTTTGCTGAACTGCTTCTCACCACCCAGGCTGAGGCCGAAGGTACTCGGGGAGAGTGGGAAGGAAGCAAAGAGGCTGCTCGGCTGGCAGCTTGCGATGCGTGGGGCTGGACAGGGCACAGTCTTGTCAATCTCAGTCCCACATGCCCACACTGGGATGGAGGGAAGTGTTGCTGTCGCCTTCATAGATACGCTTTTGTTAAATGGGATTTTAACAAAGATCAATCTGATTGACTGTCAAGCTATCCAGCTGTGAGATTAACAGGACCATATCCACTAATTGGGACTTGTTAGGGACATCATCATTCATTAAATCAATATGCCCGCGAAAGGGAAGAGCAGCAAGCAAGGAAATCTCTCAGAGGACCTAATTTTGCTCTCTCTTTTGGAATGGGATTCCAAAATGGGCTCTGTCTGTTTAACTCTTTAAATGGTGGCTTCTCCACAGTTTGTACAGACTGGTTCTTTGGGTCAAGTTCAAGCCTGGGGAACCAGGCCTTCTTTGTTGGATCTGTTCTGAAGCTAACTACTCACCTCTGTTTCGTGAGGGGCACGGCTAGAGAAACTGTTTTTGCAGACTGTAGACATGCTACTGGACTGCAGTTTCTCCCAGAAGCAGGACATGCATTTTCCCAGGATCAAGGTCAGTACATGAAACATCCAAAGACATACCTAAGTGAGTGAGTTTTCCCATTATGTCACAGAGACCCTGCTGAGCTTCTGGACTCTCTAACGCCCATTCTTCTGACAAACTTTGCCCTTTAGCCAGCTCTGGAGTGGAAGTCTGCCGATCTCAAAGCTATAGCAAAAAGATTAAGGCACACTAGTGTCTTTCTTCCTCAAATGCTTGTTCTGATGTTTGAAGAACAGCGGGTACGAGTCTGACTAGACTCCTCTTTCTTCCCTCTTTTTCACAAGGCTCCATGTTTGTCCTTGGTTTTCAGTCCTGCCTCACCCCAACTCCCACTTCACTGGAAAAATGGGCCTGAGTTATGACAGCATAATTCAAGTTCAGATGCTAGAGGACTGCCTGGCCTTCAGGTTTGCGTCTTGATGCATAAAAGGCATGAGTTATTACACAATAATTCACGTCATGTCGTGTCTTATTGCTTAATTAACTGTCCTATCAGAGTGGCACATTTTTGCCTCAGCAAATGTGGCACCTTCATAGGGCCGAAGAGCATCCCTTTACTTCCCCATGTGAGTTGGGAACATCATGCGACAGTACTTTGAAGAGGATTTGACTCTTGGGTCTCGAATTCAAACCATCATCATTTATGGAAACACAATGTCAAAGCTCCCCTCGACATTTCTGTTTCTGTGTGTGACTATGCTAGGGCTGCTCATCTTTTGTTCCCCAGAAAAAAAGGGAGAGTTGCTTTTTTGGCATTTGTGCAGATAAAGGAGTAGGTGGAACAAATTTTGTCCCTTCTTTTTCCTGTCCAATTGTATAACTGTTCCAATTCCAAAACATCTGCTGCTGCATTAAAAAAAAAAAGAGTTGGTTTTAGGTTCGCAGGTGTGATCACAAGGGATACAACATCTGTGGGGAGGCTTCACAAATGAAGAGGAATATATGCGAAACTGGCAGATGCCATCAGCTGCCACTAAGTACCAGTCGTCACAGCGGTTATTCTAAAGCCCCACAAATTCACAATTCAGGAATCTAAAGTTTAGAGTTTCCTCCAGCTGCACGTCCCGAGTTTGTGTTCTGCCCACCAGCAAGGAGCAAAGGGTGCCCTGACTCTTAGCTTCTCAGGCTCAGCTCGCACGCTGCCTGCCAGACAATCAGCTCTGCTGCCACAAAGACGTGTACAGATTAGACGTTCAGTTCTGTGGGAAACTGCTCTGTGCTCTTGGATGGTGTGTGTAGTCAGGTGCAGCCACAGAGGGTACAGAGGAGAAGCTTAGGGGGGAAAATAAAGCTCGCTGTTCTCACAGCTGCGAGAGAGAGCATAATACAACACATAGGACCACATGGGGACGACGTGGATAGGCAGGAGACAGAAACAAGCCTCCCCCAGAGCCTAGGCTGGACTTTTCATGGGAAAGGGGGTCAAGGGTGTCAGCAGTTTAGGGTGAGTGCTTCCAGATAATCTGTAGTGCCTCTAAACTATAGCGGTGCTTTCTGGCTAGCTGGCCCGGCCCTGGGATCATTGCCTGCTACAGAGCAGGGGTTTCATGAAGGGGGTGTGGCTTTAGAATGGCTCATTTGCATATCAAAGGCAGGCTGCTTCTGAACCCAGATTATCTTAAAATATTAGCTAGCCTCACTCCTAGGCTTAGGGCGGGCTTCCTCAGCTAGACAGGGATTTTAAGGTGTCAAAACATAGATAAAGAAAACCCACGAGCATACACATATCTACAGATGTGCTAGTAATGGTTGATTAGCCAGTTGCTCTCACTTGATGACCAAGAAGAAAAAGTTAAGCTGAGTTTAATTAGCCAGTGGGCCCTGTGAATCTCAAGGTCCCTTATCCTATAATGTGCGGAAAGCTGGGAAGAGTAGCAGGGCTTCCATCAGTCATGAACATGACTTTCCACTGATGGGGAAGAAAAGCATTCACGTTTATTCATCGTATCCTGTGGTCCGGAGTCGGACAGTGAACACAGAATTTGCAATTAGGAAAATCTTGACCTGAATTCTAAACTTGTTGTCTACATGATGTCAGGTAAATCATTTAACATGTCTGTAATAAGAAATATTAATTATCAACTTAGAAGGATCTACAATCACCTAACAGACAAACCTTTGGATTTTCTGTGACGGGGTTTCTATACTGAGTTACTGGACTAAATATAGTTGGAATTGGTACTATTTGCATACAATCCCAGAATAAAGACAAAGGAAAAAAGTATTTGAGCACCAGCATCCATCTCTCTGAGCTTCCTGCCTGCAGATACAATGTGACAAGTTGCCTCAGGCTCTGTTTGCCGTGCCTCTCCTACCAGACTGGATATATCCTCCAACTGTGATCCAAAGGAAGCCCTTACTCCCGAAGTTGTTACTGTGTATTTTGCAACACTAATGAAGAAAGTAACTAATGTAGCAAAAATGTACTGAGAATGGGGTTGTTGCTATAATCAACCTGGCCATGCGTCCTTGAGGTCATTGGTGCTGGTTTATGAGATGAATAGTGAGGATTTTAGAACTTCAGGCAAAAAAGTGATAGGAGGACGTAAGCAGAGCTTAATGGGCCACTCTGGTGAAGAGCAGACTGGTGAGAGAAATACAGAGAGTAGAGGTCTGGCTCATGAAACTTCACAGAACATGGACTCCATGAGGAACCTGGCTAGAAGCTCTTCATATTATATTCTGAAAGAGAACTTAGCTACATTCTACCTGCGTCCTTGATGATGCTGAATTCAAAAGCAATAAACTGGTTTGTTTTGGCTAATGAACTCTCAAGACAGAATAACTGTTACTCAAGCTGTGGCGTGGCTACTGCTCACTACTCTCGCCCAGGTCTAGAGTAAAACAGGGTAAACAGTGGAGCAAGGAGATATGAAAACCATCCTAGTTGGCATGAAAATGGAGGGGGTAGAGTAGAAGACAATATGGGTACTAGGAAAGCAAATTATAACTGATTGTATTTGTTAAAACAATTAGCGTAATTAAAGGAAAGTCTCTTTCTCTACACTGGTACAACAGAAAAGACGGCCTGAGAACAAGACCCTGTTCAGCAAAGGCTTCGTCTTGGGAAAATGCCACCGTAGGGGTTCTCTGCTCAAAAATTGACTCTTAGGGTCTGCCAAGACAGCACACATTGGTCGGTGTAGCATGCATAGTCCAGAGGGGCAGGGTACATATCGAGCGTCAACAGAAACTGTCAGTGACATCCACACAGTACTGTTTTTATAGTTATGATAGATGGAAGAGTGACAAGATCAGAGATGCTTGTGCCAAGATCCCAGAAGGCTACTGAGAATTAGATTCTGCGCTGGTTAGTTTTTTGTTAACTTGACATAATCTGGGGTCTTCTAGTATTAAGAACAGAACAGTCCTTGTAGCTACAGATCTCCATGTAAACCAAGATTATTAAGTACCCGGATTTTCCTTTCAAAGGGAAGGGCATATAATTTGTTTTCCCAGAAGGCTGAGATTTGGAGGTGCTTAACAGTAAGGTGATCTGTGTTATCTGTTGGGTCATGCCATATCAAGTTTCTACAACCAGAACCAGAGTGGCTAGTCATCTAAATGACCCTTAGATTACCTGGATAGTTAGGGGCTCCCTCAAGCTTCCACAACCAGGACTGAAGATACTTCATACTCTAAGTGACACTTACATTGTCTGTATAACCAAAGGCTCCCCTAAGCTCCCACAACCAGGTTCAAGAGGTGGTTAATAGAGCCCAAATGACCTCTGTGCTATCTGTATGACCAAGACCAAACCAGATCCTTTTGTTGGCCCTTAAGCTAATAAAGATAGCCTATCTCCAGAACCCATCTTTGTGGAAGAAATTACATGTACCTTGAATTGATTATCAATATAATTATTGCCTCCTTGTGCACTGGCGATTGTGGTACACTAGGAAACTTTTGTCCAGATTACATTGTGTTTAAATATATGGACAATAAACCACCTGGTATCAGACTCCCTGAAGTTTGATCCAGGTTAAACAAGTCAGTCTCGAACAAGTTTTCATTCTTGCCCCTTTGGAGATTGTGTCCCTGCCTGCCATGGCAACTGCAGAGTCCCCTTCAGCCTAGGAAGAGGGAACCCTCAATTGAGAAAATGTCTCCATCAGATTTGCCTGGAGGCAAGTCTATGAAAATTTTCTTGCTTAATGATTTATGTGGGAGGGCCCAGTCCACTGTGACCATGACCAACCCTGACTGATTCCAGATTGTATTAGAAGACAGGCTGACCAAGCCATAAGAAGCCCCCAAAAGACTGTATACACTGCAAGCAGCATAAGTGGGGATGGTGGTACCAAGGAACCAAGATTATTCATCACAAGCTCGAGAGTCTAGACGTGGAACTTCAGGAATGGGTGTTTTTCCTGCTGGGTCTTCTTTGGTCCATTTTTTTTTCTTGCTATGCTCCACACTTCCATTTTGGAATGACAATGTTTTCTATACAGCATTGTATTCTATATGTGAGAAACTTGTGCTTTTAATGTTTTAGGGGCTCACAGTTAAGAGACCACAGAGTCTCAAAAGAGACTACACTTTATTCAGAGTAGTCCTGGGATGATTAACGACTACTGGGTCTTTTGAAGTTACATTTTTGCATAACGAGATGGCTATGAGTCTATGGGAACAAGGAGCGGAAGCTGTTGGCTTACGGCTAATATATTTGCTTGTCAGGTTGACAAGAGGTGAAATGGTGGTTAATGTTAACTGTCATCTTTTTATTTTATTTTATTTTATTTTTTGATTTTTCGAGACACGGTTTCTCCGTAGCTTTTTGGTTCCCGTCCTGGAACTAGCTCTTGTAGACCAGGCTGGCTCGAACTCACAGAGATCCGCCTGTCTCTGCCTCCCGAGTGTGCCACCACTGCCCGGCTTAACTGTCATCTTAATAGGGTATAGAAGTGTCTAGTAAGTGAGCCTGAGGGCATAGCTGTGCGTTTTTAGATTTTGTGAATTGAGGTGGTAACACCCACCCTAAATGTGGGCAGCACTTTACCATGTGTTTGAGTACCAGGCCAAATACAAAAGGGAATGGACTTACCTCTCTCTGCTTCCCGACTGTGGGTGCAGTGTGACTGGTTGCCACATACTCCTGCCTCCATAATGGGATGTGCCCTAAAACCACAAACCCTTCCTTTCCTGAGCTGCCTTTTGTCACATCAGTGAGAAAAGTAACTCAAGATCTGATCCCAGTTGATCAAAATACGTGACAAATGACTATCATCACAGGGCATGGAGATAACAAACGAGATGGGTATAAGGTACCAAAAATATCTCAGTTAACTTGCATTAAATAAAAAGAGTGTATACAACTTTTCTTTATATTCTTTGCTATATAAAGTTTATACAGAAAGGAAAATTGCCATTGGAAAATATTTCATGCACTATCGGGTAACTGTAATGAGTCTGAACAAAGGCAGCTACAGGGATCCTGCAGAGTCAGAAGGGAGGAGCGTGCTTTATCCTGTTTGCTGGCCAGGCAATACACTGAAAAGTTGGTGACTCCATGGGGAGGACTACCACAGGAGACTCAGTTCCTAAATTCAAGCCACAAAGAAAACTGAAGTTTCTACATAGGGTTACTATAATCTCAGCCTTTAGAACAGTTAGTTTCATCTGGAAGAAGAAAAGAATAAAACTATTCATATCAGAATATCACAGATGTGTCAGGAGAGATTCTTCAGAAATGGGAAATCTAGACGAGCAAGCGCTCTTTCCCAAATTCATTGCTTCAAGAGCCATAACTTTGACTGACCGCCTAGTCCTTTATACTTTAGGGTGAATTCTTATTTTAGATGCTGTTATCCAAATGCCATGCTGGGAGAAGAATTTTGAGGGGAGTAAGTTTTGCAAGAGAAACTTCTCACTTCAAATATTAATTTTAAAGCTCTGCTGCCTACTCCCTGCCCAATAAGTGCATCACATAGTGAGAGATTATAATTTCCAGCTGCCAGGCACAGGTGCATCCAGCTTATGGATTTATCCATAGCTTGCATGGAGATTGAAGTCAAGCTGAGAAGGCAGCTGTTGCTGAGAAGATGGCCAAGAAGGAGTGAATTCAAAGAATGGCGAAATCCCATGGCTGAGCCAAGTACAGCAACCGTGACTGCTGGGGTGCAAGACGAGAAGAAGGAGAAGGTACCGTGGGTGCAAAGTTTTCATGGTATTTGTCAAAGACAAAGGTACTCGGGATCTATTGGTTCTATCAGGAAGTCTGGTCTTCCTGGAACCACTGGTCCAATCACAGTGGCCCTGCTGTGGATAGCAGACTGTCTGGACAGAAGCTCTTAGTGAAGACCTGGCTGGGAGTCAGAAGAACTACTGAAGGACATTGGTCATATAGGGGAGTATAAGGACATGGAAAAGAGGAGGGGGCAGGGCAGGCCGTGTATGATCAAAGTACACCTTATACATATAAAAAATGTGACATTGAAACCCATTGTTTATACCTTATTGTTTATTATTATATAATAATATATTTAATAAAAGTTTTTAACTATAACTAAAAGCTAGAAGACTCAATACACTAAAATCTCTTAACCAGAGGAGTCCTTTCTTAAATAATTTACTAAACATGAACCGCTATGTTAGGGACACATTATCTTGTGTCTGCAGTTGGTATGTAATGGCCAGGATCAAACCTTGCTGTAGCCTCCGTCATGGACTCTCAAATATCAAAAGCATTCCAAAAGAGTGAGGGTTCAGGGCCCCACTGTGCCTCTTTGGACCGGATGGAAAACGAGGGGTGTCCTGGGCACAAGGAGAAGTGGTCTAGGTGAGGCTCTTTGATTACTTGGGGGATTGGCCTCTCAGGGCCTATAGAACATAAGCTCTCAAGATAAAGACAAGGGCATTGGATGTGTTCGTTCAATGCCAACAGTATCCAGCTTTCCTTACTGGCTATAAGCTCAAAATAACATCCCTAAAGATCATGTCCATGCATCCTGGAAAAGGTGAAACTGTGTCCTACCCATGAAACCATGCACTAGTTCTCAAACATGATGCATCAGAAAACTGCTGACTCCTTCTGCCCAGTGTTCTCCTCCCGCCATGATGCGCAGGTGAGAGGAACAGAGCCCAGTGACCTGCTGCTGCCCTTCAGACCATAACAGCTGCTCCTCCGGGAGCTGAGATGCACCAGCATATTTTCCCCACAGCACCAGCTGCCTTCACTCATCTTTCTGGGGAGGAACGGGGGTTCCCGCCTTCTTGTAAAAGTGGCATTAGCTGTGCCCTTTCTCTCTGGATCCACCCACATTCCTAAACGACACTCAAAAGCTGCTCCCTAGGCCAGCTCAATCCCTCTCTTGGCAGCAAGGCTTGGACTAAGCTGTGACCACAGCTGTTCTACCTACAGTGTAGTTGGTAAGGCAAATGGTGACCAAAACAGCTACATGGTTCACCACAGGCTGTGGAGAGTGGGAAGGATAGTGGGTTGCATGAATGATCTGATCAGGCAGGTGTGGGTATTGGTTGAGGAAGAGCTTAGAAGTGAGGGGAGGTAACCCTCACATAATAATAATAACAACAACAACAATAACATGTAACTGATATTATTAGACCTGGCTCTTGAAAATTAGCAAACCAAATTAAATTTAGATGTATCAAGATGATTTTACAAATCCTTTTGGAACGCCATGCATCTATGGGCATTCTGTTGTTTATAAGGTCCAGGCATGCCTGATGAGCTGTTTAAAGAACAACTAAGCCTCTGTTCATTCGCACAGGCACTTTTTTAGTGTAGCCAGATTTGAGTGTTACCCAGAGATTCCTGAACCCTTCTTGAAGCCCTCTGTCTACAGCCACCTTTGAAGATGAAGTTTGTTGAAGCCCAGATACTCAGTTGCCTGGTGGTTCCGGCCACATGGCTATGCAATGTAGGAAGTTCAAGTGTCGATTGGTGTCCATATGGGCACTGTCACCCCAGCAGGGTTTGGCTCTGTTTCCCTTGCTTTCTGCTTCACCACTGTACAACGAAATCTGGTCCTCTGCCTGATAAGAGCACTGCATCAGGTCTGTGCTCATTTCTGTGTATATTCATGCTTCATCTTCTTTTAGACTCTGTGTCCTAATGTGTCTTTTCTTTAGGTCCAAAGCTTGTGTTTTAATGTGTTATTCTAACAGTGAGTCCAGGGTAGCCTGCCAGCAGGCAGTCCCCTCTGAGCGGCTCTGTTCCAACAGTGTGCTTTGTTATGGTGAATATGTTTATGAACTACCACACTGGAAGCATCTTATAGATTGTGTTCTGGATGATCTTGAGAAACTTGTGAACCTCTTTGTCTAAATCTTGAAATCTTGAACAGATCCAAGCTAAGCTAGTGTTTAAGACTATTTAAATCTCCTGCCATAATCTAACTCCACTTACCTACCGACCATGAGATGAATAGAGGATTCTTTACAAATTCTTGGAACTGAAGGAAAAAATAATGCTGCTTAAAAAACAGAAGGTATTAAGAGAATTGTTAGAGACTACAAAGAAGATGACATATGAGTTTGACATAAGAACAAATAAAAGATATTTGATTAAAATAGAGGATATAACAGGTAAAAGTGTTATTGCATGGAAATGTGTTAGAACAAGACTTAGGGAATGGCTACATTATTCATTAAATCTATGCTACCAAGGTTAAAATATTGTGATTTTAATGACCTTGGAATCAAGTCTGAGAATATTTGATTTGACCTTCACTGAAGTGAATATAATCAGAAAGGATATCTGGGATAAGACATGAAATTATCTCATGGATCAATTACGAGATAGTAATATGTCCCCATGCCAGTCAGCAAGAAGAGAGCAATCAACATCAGAAACTATAGTGAGATCATCCCGGACACAGAATTTGCTCACATGGTACATTTCAGAAGAATCCTAGATCATCTACCAGAAGGCATAAAAAGGGAGATCTGACATTATCTGTACTTACCCTCTTCATCTAGTCCTCACGTGGAGTTGATGGAAAAGTAGGTGGGCTCCTTCTTCCCTATCAAACCAAGCCAGTTATCCCCTAGTGCTTCATTTCTAAAATCTGAAAGGAAAAGGAAAATGTGATGAGCCTTTGTTATACTTTGAGGAACTACATCCTAGGAGATGCCCAAAATTTCTTAGATATGACCCTGAGACAGAGTAAATAAGTGAGCTGCATTTTGGGAAGGTGTTGGAGAAGGGACCACTTGTTGGTTCCCAGCCACCCGGATAACACAGACCCAAGATAACCACACAGAAACCATATTGTTTAACTCACTGTTTGGCCCATTAGCTCTAGTTTTTTTATTAGTTAACTCTTACATACTAATTTAACCCATCTCCATTAATCTGTGTATCACCACATGGCAGTGGCTTACTGGCAAAGTTTCAGCATGCCTGTCTCTGGTGGCAGCTCCATGGCATCTCTCTGACTCCGCCCTTCTTTCTCCCATCATTCATCCTAGCTTTCCCTGCCTACTTTCTGCCTTGCTATTGGTCCAAAGCAGTTTCTTTATTCATTAATAGTAATCACAGCACACAGAAGGGACCACCACATCACCTCCCCTTTTCTGTTTAAATAAAAAGGAAGGTTTTAACTTTAACATAGTAAAATTATATATAATAAAACAGGTATCAAACAAGAATTACAGTTACAATATTTATATTTATTTTATTTTTTATCATAACTAGGGAAAACTATAACAATAAATTCTTCAACTTGATCAAAGAATTCAGAAGGATATAATATTACCTAAGTAAACAGGGAGTACACTGGGAACAACTTCCAAAACTCTAGAATTGACAAAGACATCTCGCTGCCTAGACAGTCACCCAAAGTTCTTCTGTATCATTGGGGCATCCATCTTCAGCCTACAGGCACATAGTATCCAGCAGACTTTTCCACAAAGCATGAAATTTCAAAGACAGTTCCGCCTATATTGGCAGTTTGCCAGTCACTTTTTTCTGTATCCTGCAGAATGTCTCACAGACTCTTTCATGAAGCAGGAACTCTGAAGCATCATCTCACTTTTAGGCAAGTTCAGCAGTCATTACTCTGCAGATCTTGCATGTACAGTTCATCTAGCAAACTCCATAAAAATCCTCTTTGAGGCCCATCTTCCTCTTGAAGTAGTTTGATGCTGCCAGGAGCAGATGTTTCTTACTGTCATGAAGAGTCTTAAGTTTTTAAACATTTTAAATGCCATATTCTGAAGGTCTCTGAAAGATTTGTAGAATACCTATCTAACTGAAATATATCTCTATATGTCTAGAAAACCTAACTAACATGACTACAAGCTTGACTATTGTAGATGATTATCTATTAACTTACATTTCTTAATTATACATTACATTTTTAAATAAGCTGCACAAGCATAATATCTTAATTGAGAGCAGAAATATACATATAACAAAATTGACCTTAAATTTGTATTAATAAACCAAGATCCATTCCAATTCAAATCTCTATAGCATATCCCCCTTTAAATGTAAAGAAACATTTATAAACAATATTTGGGAATATAGGCATAATTTTTCTAAACTACTTCCTGCTGTTTATTGGGCAAAGTATTTTTGTGGGGGTGTTTACAGCATCCTTTCAGGGGGTCTTGTTCCATCAAACCATATTGGTCTGGAAGCAATCCACAGGTTCTCATCTTCTGTGAAAACAAAAGAAGAATCTCTTTTCCAAAGCAACATATTCTTACCTCAGATTGTGGAATAAAGATACCTTTATGTTGCTTTAACTTAGCAGTCCATACAATGAAATTTCTCTCTGTATTTATCTATTTCATAGTCAAAAAATTCAAAGATAACACAATAATATACATAATCCAGACTCTCTGTGAGTTTTTCATTTTTATATGGACTATTTTTCTATGCTTTTAATCTATGACTATCTGCACTCTGACTCTTTGGGACTTTACCCTTGTATGACTCTTTATACTCTTTTTTTAAACCTATGTACATTTATCCAACACTATGACTCATTTGGATTTTTCTTTATTGTATATCTGTAATGTTTCTTATTGTCTAGGAGCACCTTTTAAAATGTTAAATGCTTTTTACAACTTAAACTGTGCCATTACTATGGTATGTATGGTACTTCCTATTTGCCTGCCCAGTCTAAAACTTATGCTGTGCCATTACTATGTTATATACAGTACTTTCTGCTTGCTCCCCACAGTCCAGCATGGCAGAGCTGTTTGCTGCCTCTGAGAGCCATGCCCACAGCTCCATTAATCTGTGTATTGCCATATGGCAGTGGCTTACCAGCAAAGTTTCAGCATGTCTGACTCTGGTGGCTGCTCCATGACATCTCTCTGACTCTGCCCTTCTTTCTCCCAGCATTCATCCTAGCTTTCCCTGCCTACTTTAATTCTGCCTTGCAAAGCAGTTTATTTATTCATTAATGGTAATCACAGCACACAGAAGGGACTCCCACATCAGGAAAGTTTCCTCATTTCTCATTTTCACACATATTGAGAAAAGAGGAAGTATTCTCAGTCTCCAATATAGACTTAGTCCAGTTTTCCAAAACAGAGTGAGCAGTAATATTGACCTAGTATAAGAAAGACACAGAGGGATATCTACCAGAAGTGAAGGGTGAGTGCTACAGTCCTCCATGAAATACATGGGCTTCAAACACCACAGTATCTTATTGAGGCTGGTTACTACAGCTGGATATTAGGCCAGGTAAAGCATTAGATGAAGGGGAGGTGGGCACTTTAAGCTTGTCACCTTGAACACACTGCATGAACTAATTTTTTCCAATCACACTGACCATTTCAATGCTCCTATCCACAGCACAAATGCCTGAGACAAGAAAGCTAGAGAGAGGGAATGGGTCAGACCTGAGTTCTTGGCATCCAGCTCCCAGAACCTAACAACGTCTAACTTGTAAGAATAAGGAGCTTTAAATTGAGTCAGAGATTTCCATAACTGAATTGCAGAGATCAACAAAGTAAGCTGAGGATTAATAGGCATGGAAACATAGAGATGATAGAGATTCCTGCTTCTCTGAGGAGAAGAGACTTGTATTGTCAGTGTAGGGCAAATGTATAGACAGATGTGTTGGGAAGTTGGAATATTCTAATAAGAACAATTTAAATCATAAGTAAATAAGGATCTGTACTACAAAACTAGGAATGAGGCCAGGGGAAATAAAGAGTTTATGAATCAAACTCTTGATTCATGAGCAAATACAAGGAAAAGAGAAAGGGAGGTAGAACAAGCACTCCCCCATCTTTAATCTCTATTTTTCTACTTTAGAGAGATTCAAAGAAACCCGTTGAAGACCTCAGAAAACCTATGACTCATATTGTCTGGAAAATACACATTTTACCCATTTTCAAAACTTGACATAAAACTCCTGGGAGGCTCCTAAATTTCTCTCTCTCTCTCTCTCTCTCTCTCTCTCTCTCTCTCTCTCTCTTTTTTTTATTTTTTGAGACAGGGTTTCTCCTTAGCTTTTGGTTCCTGTCCTGGAACTAGCTCTTGTAGACCAGGCTGGCCTCGAACTCACAGAGATCCGCCTGCCTCTGCCTCCCAAGTGCTGGGATTAAAGGCGTGCGCCACCACCGCCTGGCCCCTAAATTTCTCTTAATGAAGGAAAAGTTTCTAATTGTAGTTTGCTATATATTGCTTAGTAGAAACCCCAAATCTATTATCAACACCCCTAAGTTCTTCTCCCAGATTCATGCATTTAAAAACTTTATTTGTGTCATCTCAGGACTTTCAAACTCAAAAAGTTGAAAACTGAGTCCTAGTTTTTCCCATGATTGTATTTTCCTGCTACGCTCCCTATGAAAATCTCATGAAGCCCTAGTCTAGATTCTTGTTTTGAGCTCCCCAGTATTTTCACTGGTCATTCTTCTGCTTTCTGGAACCTAACCAAATGCCTACTTCTGTTGTGCTGCTTTTCCTGGTTCTCGCTATCATTTCTTATGAGCATGATGAAGCTGCAGAACATCTCTTAGTGTCCAGCTTGCTGTCCTATACTTCCCACTCTTCCAGAAGGTGCCTCATAAGACCCTTACTATGTGATTTCAATACTTAATGAGTGGCTATCATGAACTCTCAGACAAAGTCTGTTCTCCTTTGCTTGTGCTGTGTCTGTTCCTTATCTGGCCCCTCATTGTCCTCCCTCCCTCTGTCCCTCTATTCTACACACGTGTTGTTCACAATTCAATTCTCTCAGAGTTCCATGCATCTCTAAAATTTTTCCTTCCATCCTATTTTAGCTGAATAAAGTCTGTCCAACTTTCAGGCCACAAATTCGATTTGACTTTCTAAGGAGGCCTTTTGAGTCACCTACAGGTGTGGACCTCCTGTCTCTCCCTAGTTCCCTTAGCACCCTGTATGCTACAATGGCCTATTGCTGGCTGCAGCATTCTTGAAAGCCAAGAGAGGTGCTCTCTTTATTGGCGCATTGCCAGTAGATCACAGCAGACGTTCCAGAAACAGTCGGTGCCTGGCTGATCTAATCCATGATTAAAGAAGGAAACATGTAAATGTTCATGAGAATACCTGAGGAATACATAAAGAAGACCTGTGTGAAACATTCCCAGTTCTCTATATGATAGCAAACACCGTCACCCTCACAATTATCTCCATACCTTTGTCCTTACTGCTTTATCCACTTGGAATGGCTTCTGCCTCTTTCCCCCATACCCAGACCTGCCTAACTGGTGAACACCCACACTTACTTCTCTGAACCTTTTCAGAATATGTTACCTATGAGATATATCATCCCATGTGATGAAATAGTGTCTTATAATTCTCCATCATTTCATTAGACTAATTTCTTTTCACTATGTTGAAATAACATTTCACTTAAAAGATAAAAGTTTCTTTAGGTTTTGTTGTTGTTTGTTGCCATTGTTTTCTCTTCAAACTTACCAGAGACTGGGGTACTTAGAGACATGCTGGGAAAAGTTGGCATGGAATAATCCCTGTTGATTAATTAACATCATTAACAATCAACAGTTTCTTTCCTGTTCAGCAATATGCCTTATGAAATTTTCCTAGTCGTCTCATTTTAAGTCCAGGAGTGAATCAGTGAGCTGGGCCCTTCTTGGGAAATAGATTTTCTGATAATAGCTGTGTTACTTTTAATCCAAACAGCAAGCCTGGAAAATCCATTCATTTAGCACACACTTATTAGGGTAAATTATGTGCTAAGCCCTCTCCAATCACATTACCACTCCCAGAGCCTTACCCACCTGCCATAAACATCCATAATGAGGGTGATTGTCAGGTTCCCCCGATGCAGAGCATGAGACAGGCATTCTTGTGTTTGTGTTCCCAAGGGAAGAAGAACGAAGGCTCCAGGGTAAGACAGAAGAAAGTGGAGCACAATGTGGTCCCAGTTAAAGTCTAACAGCAGCCTGTATGCACAGGGAGCTGTGGCGCATGAATTTCTCTTCAGATTTGGCCCTGTGACAAAAGGCTGGCTTTTATGCTTGCTCAGCTATTACCTATAGACGAGTAATGTATCTCACAAGATACAAAGGCTTTCTCTCATTTAGCAATAGTAATTCTACAGGAAAGGGGGGAGCATAAGCTAACAGTGGACACTCCAAGAAGATGGAACATACATGCATTAGTCTGAGATAGGGCTCTCTTGGGGAACCAGGAGCATTGACAACAACTGGAAATAGATGTACTTGTAATAAAGAGTATGCTGCATCACTTAAGTCTGGGAAAGAATAGAACAGCCTTCAACCAGAAGCAAAATAAAGACCTGGCTTTAGGACGACTTCACCTGGGCGCTTGTGGTGGCAAGATGTGCTAGGGTACTAACTAGTCCTCTCAGCACCCGGACTAAAACACAATGTAGATAAAGCAAGTTTCCCAAACAAAATCTTCACGAAATAAAGCAAAGTAACAACAACAACAACAACAGAAAACTTTATGAAGATCTAAGGATCTGAGCATAGTGGTGCGGAGCACGTCGGGAATCTACCTAGCATAGTGGCTAGGTAGATGCAGTACAATTAGGACTCAAGGTTATCCTCGGATAATGAGGGCAGTCAAGGCCATTCTATGCTGCACTCAGTGAAACAAATGATGACAAACAGAAACAAATGGAAGAGGTGGTTTTAGGTGTCATAGATGCTCAGGTCACCAGACATGTACATGAGCTGGCCCTTTACTTCAGTGAAACTCAACTTCCTCGACCTTCCTAAGCCTCTATAAGGAGCCATGGAAACCCTGAAAATTCATCTGGTTTAACACTGAATGATTTCCTGTCTTTCTACCCATCTCAGAGTTCTAGTTACCAGGCCCCACAATTATTACATTTAATAACATCTTTAAACTTTTGTTTTAGGCTCGATTCTCGGGTGCTAGTGTCTGATATGGGGAAAATATCCTGAAGTCAAAGTGCAGAAGCCCCACTGGGAAGAAGGTTTCCTCCCTGCCCTAGCTGCCTTGCTTCAGTGTCTGCACTCAGTGCTTGCAACCAGCCTTGACAGAGGGAAAACACGGTTTTCATGGCCTGCCTCATGTTTGCCCTTGGCAAGTGCCATTCTCCTCTGGCAGGGCTGGCTGGCAGTGTGGTGGCACTTCTCACAATTCTGGCTGACAGATCTTCCACTTAGCCGTCTGTGCACACATCGGCAAGGCACAGCCGTCTTATCCACTACAGGGTGTGGTAGGATTATGCCTCATGGGGCCTGGTTTCTGCCTAAGCTTCCTCAGGCCCTTGCATGCCAGCCAAACACTTTGTAGGCTCAGGGAGGAAAAAAAATGTTCCGAAGAACAAAGAGACAGACAGCAGTCGCTGCCCCTAAATTACAACAAAGAGCATGCTATTAAACATGTTTGTAGCTGGCTTATGGGTAATGCACAGCAATTAGCGATCAATTGGCATCCTAATGGCACAGGATACGGAGGGAGCTGTAGGAATAAACTTTGCTGGTTAAAAACAAAAACAAAACCAAACAAAATTTCCTTAAGCTCTTCTCCACACTGAAGTCTTTAATGTCCCAGGGCTCTGTGTGAAAGTCCTAACAAATACCCGCATTCATTCCATGCGCCTACCTGGCAACGCAGTGAGAAAATGGGAGGATTAAACAGATCGTAGTGCCCTTTGATATGCAGGAACATGTCTTAAGTATCTTCCTGAAGTCAGTGCCGACCCAGCCTAAAGCCTGGTGAAAAGGAGACATTTAATAAGTAAGTAGTTGTTGAATGAAACAGTTAATTCTTTAAGCAGCTCCCTTTCCCTAATTTTCCAGGGACAAAGCTAATTCCAGCACCCTCTGTCTGAGTTATTAGAATTATTAAAATGTAAAGAAATGCTGTTTAATCAAACTTCAGGAATATGCCCACTGTTTATAGCGATTGTCCCAGTTAGTTCCTATCGGCCTGACAGAAACCTACACATATCTGAGAAGGGAGAATCTCCGCTGAGAAATAACCTCCATCAGGTTGACCTGAGAGCATGTTCTGGGGGTATTTTCCTGATTTTTGGTTGATATGGGTGGGCTCATTGCATGACAAGTGGTCCTACCCTTGAGTAGGTAAAGCCTGGGCTCTATAAGAAACATAGCTCGGCAAAGTCAGTGAGCAGCATTTCTCCATGGTCTTACCTCCAGTTCTACCTCCAGGTTCCCGCCTTGAGCTCCTATCCCAGTTTCCCTTGATGGACAGTAATGGATCAGCCAAAAAAGCCTCCCCTGAGGTACTTTTGATGAATGTCCTAAAAACAGCCACCAAAAAATAATCTAGAGCAGCAACCTCTCAAATCACTGTTATTTCTTCCAACACTGAAAACAAGGTCTTCTCTCACGTTACAGGTTAAAGGTCAGGCTTAACTTTAATCTCCTGCTTGGACCTCTATGGATGATCTGGCTTGCTAAAGCCAGGTTTCTGTAAGTTGTAGGTATTTGGTATCTAATCCACTACCACTGTCTTCATCCAGTCTAAAGCATCTCTCCACACACAGACGGTAAAGGAAAGGAAGTTAAGCCTTCTGGAAAGAAAGGCATCCGGAAAGAAAAGACTCATTGTTATTATTATATGACTTTCAAAACAAGCCACACTATTGATGAACCGATGATTGTCACTTGCCTTGGCCAGTCTGAAGCTCAGAGCATTCTGTAATTTTCACTCTTGCTTTGCCAACCATGTCAATTGTATCTCCCACATTGTAGTTTCCTTGTGGATTAGCTCCCAAACTAGATCAAGAATCACTTAAAGCAGTCATAATTAATCATAATCCAAAAGAAATAAGAATGATAGCAACCGAAACTGCATTTGAAAAAGTTTGTTGGAAATTTGAAAGCTTGACCTAAAAACGTTAGACTTTATAGAGAAAAGAAATAGCACAACTGCAATTTTATGTGCTGAATTTTTATTTAAAATTTATTAAAAATCAAATGAATGGAAACCAAACAAGCTTTGGGCACCACCATTTTATTTTTAAATTGAATTTATGAATGTGACTACATACAAAGTTAAGAAGACATAAAAGGGTGCACATGGAATTAAATAATAACCTCAATCCCTTGCCTTTAGTTGTAGCAAATTTCTGGGTAAATATTATATTCATCCTAAATGTTGAGATTTTGGAAAATTTTGAATGAAAGTTGGGCTCATTTACATTACTACTATCAGCACTTGGAATAGCTGGTTTTTAACCCTTGTTCAGGGTGCTGGTATCACCACATTGCTGGGTGGTAATGAGTACTTGCTGTTCTTGTAGAAGACCTCAGAGCCTTTCCACCTACCACCTGTATCAGGTTGCTCACAACTGCCCGAAGGTCCAGCTCCAGAGAATCTGACACCCTCTGCTTACCTCTAAGAGCACCTGTATACATGTGACATACACTCACACGCATACAGATAAACACACACACAGGTAAATTAATTTATTATATATAAATATATATGTATGTATCTTATTTAAAAGAGAAACTTATTCATGTCATAATCTCCGCAAAGTTGATGTGTGAAGAAATAATATTTTATTACAGTTTTAATATGCACTTCTCTTATGTGTGAAGCTGGTCTTTCTTCATATGATTAACAACCATATAAATTTTCTTTATGTGAAATGGCTACATAGTTGTCTCAGTACCATTTATCCGTTAAACCAGAGTACCTAATGCCACATTTATTATGTAGTAAATTATTTTATGTATCTGGCTTTATAGCTTTTATTATTTCCTTATTGATTTATCTATATAATATTTCAGTACTATGGCATTGTAATCATTGTAGATTTATAATAGATTTAATACCTGTTCCATATAGCACCCTCTGATTATTGTGATTTTCAACCTTTTTTCGTTTGTTGTTGTTTCAGTACCTTCAAAATCAGATTATCTAGATTTTTACACAGTGTCTATCTGTACACATACATTTCTATATCTTTTTAAATTTTTACAGAGGAGGAAACCATTGATGAAATTTAAACCTAAAATGCTAAATTAGGCACACATAAAAACTGCAAAAAAATGTCATTCCCAATGACAAAAACATGTTTTTTCCCTGCCAAATTTTCTGTGATTTTAGTTTAATGAAAATAATTTTGTTAAAATAAATTTATAAGATAAAAACTGAAAATAGCCTAATGTCACTTTTAGGGAAATTGGCCAGGATGTTTGACTAATGAATAGGTGTGGTTCTAGAGGAACATTTCAATAACAAAAGTGGATTGTTCACATAATAATTGTTAAAATGGTATATACTCCTTGAAGTAAAGGTGATGGGGGAAATATTTTAAGTGATACTGCTATAATATCTTCTTCTAAGAGGAATACATGCTGGGGGGGTATTTGAAGACTCAACTTAAATACTAGTTTGTTGGCAATTGTTTTCAGTTTTGTTATCCATTATTGGTTTATAAAGCATTTTCTAAAACTCCAAAGTTTAGGGAAATATAAAACAATCACTGTGATTATCAGTGACTTTTAAGAGATTTTATGATTATAATTATTGTATCATACTAGGGATTAAACCTAGGGTCTTATAACTGCTGGGAAGGCCTTCTACTGCTGAGATATATCCCATCCCTGTGTTTTATTTTGAGATAGTGTATTAGTAAGAATTCTTTAGAATAACAGAACTTATAGAATGAATCTCTATATAGAGAGAGAAAGGGGATTTACTGGAGAGACTTAAGGCTTCAGTTCAGCTAACCCAATAAGGGCTGGCTATGAATGGGAAGTCCAAGAACCCAGTGTATGCTCCGTCCACAAGGCTGGGTGTCTCAGCTTGTCTTCGGGACATGCTGACGTGTAGGCTCCAATGCCGCTGAAGGAACACATGTGCCATCAAGGAGAGGGCAAGCAGGCGAGAACAAAACTTTCCTTTTTCTACGTCTTATGCAGGCTTCTTGAGGAAGGTAGGGCCCAGATTAAAATGCCTTCCTGCCTCAAGATCTGGACAAAAGGTGTGTGTGTCTTCCTACCTCAAACATCTGTACCAGAAGTGAACTCACTCACTCAAAACAAGAAAACAATTCCTCAGAGGTATGTCCTCCATTTCTGGATTGTAGCTCATCATAGATCTAGTCAAGCAGGCAACCAAGAATAGCCACAGTCTCACAAAGTTGCTCAGGCTGGCCTTCAAAACACTTGCTCTGCAGCCCAGGCAGGCCTTGAACTTGTCATTTTTGTGCCATGGGGTATCCTCAGTAGCTGGAATCACAGGGCTAGGTCATCAAGGTTCTCTGAACCAGTGACTGTTGATCACAGTATAAGGGAAAAAAATCCCAAAGATAGAACCTGCCCTTGCATTATGTTTTGACCTTTTTCCTTGGGCTATTCTCAGCCGCTGAGCCTCAAGGGAGAAACTGAAATTATCATAAGAACTATATAATGTCATGATAGAAAACCCTACTCAGAGGAACTAGTCAATATGTTTATTGATTCAATCAAATGATGAACCATAAAAAAAATGACTACAATTCCAATTTGCATCAGATAGTCCTGAGTTCACATCCCTGGTCCGAGCCCCTTATTTACCTGGTCATAAATAACATATAAAGTAAAATCAGTCCATCTGGCTGGGTCCATCTTCCTATAACAGTTCTGGATGGAAGAAAAACTACCTTGTGGCTTCTGGCACAAAGGTCACAGTCAAGATGGTACCCTCGGTGCTCATCACGATCAGTAGACATTCTGCCCTCTTAAAATCCAGGTAGAGGAGGAGCTGCAGGTAGCAATGGTGGAAAACAAGGGACCGGATGAGTTGGTACAATTGAGAGAAGACTGACAGCTCCAGGTGACAGCATGCTAGAGTGAGGACCAGTGAACCTGCCTCTCTCCATCCCTGAGGATGAGTGGAGCTATGCAGTTGCATAGGGGAAGAAAGAAAACGAGGGGGAAAAAAATCACCTGTCAATGCAGTTCCCTGGCGTTCCCTTCACCGACATAGCTTCCTGATCAGCTGGGCTATGAGAGGCAGAGGTGTGTGCGAATCCCGTGGTAATCAGAAATCAGTCGGCCTAAAGCTGAGCTTGGCTGCTTTTAGGCTGATGCTGAATCTCACTAGAGTGACTGGCTTAGTAAAGATTATGAAATAATAGCAATGCATCTTTGAAAGAATTTTATAAAACCTTCCTTCAGGGGTTCTTGGGATAAGAGTCACTTTTACAGATTTTCGAAATACGTTGGGTTTTTTTTTCTTTTTTCTTTTTTTTTTTTCTGTGCTGCTACATTAACTGCATCTGTTTGTAGGGAACTATTGTGTGTTTTGGCAAAATTCGGATCGATTGTTAACTTTCCATTTCAACCAGCAAACACACTTTGGCCTAAACCACAAGACAACAGAGAGCTTGTATCTGAGCCAAAGGGAGAGTAAGACAAACCCTAGAACACAACATCGAGTGGGAGGATTAGCGAAAGTACCGGGCTGTGTCCAGATGGGAATGTCCCAAGGTGTATCGTGCACAGCCCACCAGGTCTCAACAAACCTGGCTTCTGCCATGCACAGCAGGTGAGCCTGTGGGCTTAAGTGGTGGAGCGAGGAATCTGAGCAGACATGTCTGGGCTGCGAATCTCAACGCTGCGCATACTGTCTGCCTGAGGTACGTTAGCTCACATGAGACTCCTTCCTGACGTAGAAACAACAAAAGCTGCTGTCCAGTATCATCACGGGCTATCACTGATATACAGATGGGATGGGAAGACACAACTGGCCTATAAACAACAATGAAAAAACCCATCAAGGTGGTCCTGTTGAATATATGTATTATAAATGCATACATAATAAATTGTATATAACTAAATAACAGTCAGCAAAAGCTAAGGAAAAAGGAGATAGGACCTAGGCCACTAGGGGAAGGGACCATCAGTTGGTCAGATTTCCAAGGTTGCTAGCCTGGTATCCAAAGCAGGCGAGTGTAACAGAGAACTGGACCCTGACTCATGGTTCACAGTGTGCCTGGCTACATGGGCTGTCATCTCTTGGAATTGAATGGAGAGTGACATCTGCATGGACAGGGAAGTGCCTGTTGTCACATCTCCCTCAACCCAGACCTAACTTGGGGAGCCCTGGGAGGAAGTGCAAATAGAAAGCCCTCACAAAACAATGAAACCCTACAAATAAAGCTGAGAGCTTTTCCACAAAGCATATCTCATGTTTCTTGAGGATACACCTTACAGATGGCCCATCTATAGTATCCATAAAGAATTCCCAGACTCCTCAGAGTTCCATCATGGAACTCTGCATATGGCTCTGGTCCTATCCCTCTCACTTCAGCTCGGCCACACATAGCCAAGGGTTTCATGTCATCACTGAATCCTAGTCCAAGACACTGAAGTGCTATTCACAGTCCCTGTTAAGGAGCCTTGCTTAGGCACGCCTCCTCCCATGCCCAGTTGTGGGTACATACTCACAAGGGTGCTTTCAGAGATGAGAAACACAGGAGCCCAGGAAGCGGGCTTGGGGTCTGGTTTAGAAACTCTGCGGACTTGGAATGTCAATACACGATCTGAAATAGAGGTGGTCTAGACTCCAGTTAGGTACAGAAGCATAGCCTTGGCATCCCAGGCTTCCCACAGATGAGCCATGGAGGGTATTCGGTATCGGATCAAGGCAAAAATCTCTCTTGCCAAAGTTCAAATAAAACAGTTCACTTGAGTTTGTTTGCTACAACAAAATATATGCACCCTGGAGCTTTCAAACAACAGAATTATTTCTCATAGTCCTGGAGATACAGAAGTCCAATAGGAAGGAGATAAGAGATAGAGTGTCTGGTAAAAGAGGTAAAAGACTACTTCCTAGTTCATCCTGGCATCTTGTAGTTGGGCTCTCACAAAGTTACCCACTAGAATTTCTTCCTTTAGGGCACTAATCCTATTCATGAGAAAAGATGCAAGGCACCTGTACCAAATCCCCTCCTTACCTGGGGAGTGAGGAGATCAACACACAAGAGAATCATGGAAGTAGGGAAGATAGCATCGAAGTGAGGACCTCTTGTACATCACTGGAGTGGAGTCACTATGGCAGGCCAGTCCTTCACTCCCTCCAAAGGTTACCACATTCCGTTTGGAGGTATTCCTCCCAGCCCTTACCTAAAACATTTGCTGTACTAAGAAAACATAAATTTTGGGCGTAGCGCAGCTATAAAACTCATCTGCATTTCATTTATTTCCCATGATTCTTGTCAGCCTAAAAATGTTCTCAAATTCACAGATGAGCATGGGAGAGAAAGGGGGTAGGGCAGTGGTGTCAGCAAGTTTCAGAATAGAAGAAGAAGCTCCATTTAAAAACCCTACTTGATGTCAGCTAAGCTATGAGGGCTTGAAAAAACTGTAATAAATGCTCTCTCCGTTTGACTGAAATAGAATGCAATATGGAACCAAGTGTAGAGTTCAAAGAGGAGTACTTCAGTTATGATATAAACAGATAAAATATAAAACAGGACTTTAAAATAATCATATAAGCATTCCAAAACCTGTTCTCAGAACCCCATGAGTTCTTAGAGAAAAAAATAATCATGGAAAAAATTAGTATTACCATATGGCTTTTTTGACAGCTTGTCTTAAAATTCTCATTTAGTAGTCTGTCAATATCCTCTTAAAGTTTTGATTTTTGAAAATTCTGGAAGGGCTGATGAATTTACAATACTTCACGAGCTTAAAATTTTGTACATATTCACAAGAATATTTCTTCTGTTGCCCATAAGCCCACAGAAATGCTTCTGACATGAACATGGACACTCACCATGGTTACTTGGGCAGTCAGTGAATAAAATTAATATTTAGTATTTTAAACACACTGCTAGGGCATCTAAATTCTTTCGTACAAATTTACTCTAAATTATTTAATCTCAGCTATAAATTAACAAAGAAAGACTAGTTGATGCATTTTTTAAAAAAAGGACTGGGAAATTCATATCAAGTGTGGATGAGAGGAGCTTTGTACCCATCAAGAAGCATGACACATGCCAGGATGCTTGATTATGTAGTGTGTGTGTGTGTGTGTGTGTGTGTGTGTGTGTGTGTGCTTAAGTGTGGCAATTCAATTGTATTTTAATAACTAAAGCTTGCCTGAAGATCAGAGAGTAAAACAGTCCCACTGGTCAGCCTTACAGACCAGATAATAGTAACACACACCTTTAATCCCAGTAGGCACACTAGTTTGCCACAGAAACTGGATGGTGCATGCCATAAGATACTACTGTTTGTTTAATCTTTTAAATCTTTCATATATATAGGTTCCCATTTACATTCTGTGTATCCTTTTGGAATTCCTTGACCAAATGCCTGAGTCATGTTTAGGGATCCTTTCTCTTCCTATGCCCCGACAGATCTGTGTATAACCCCATTACAATGTAGCATGCCCTCATTTTTGCAGTTTGTTATTGACACACTAGATGAGGGGATTTGAGGCAATAGAAACTTTATCTCTTTTATCCATAACTTGCACAGAGCCTAGTATTAAATAAATATTTGAGGAATTACCAAATAAATGACTGAAAGCCACATCAAGTAGAAAATATTGGCCTGGATCCTGGCTCTGTTTGGCCAATAGGTAGTGGCCTCATCACAGAATAAACAGCACACCAATTCAGAATTTCTGTTTTCCCATATATATAAAAGCAACTAATTCAACGCATGATTTCTGTCATATTTGAAATATTTTTGTCATAGAAAAATTTTAAATATATGTAAAAGAACAATGGATAGTGCAATGGATTCCATTTTCCCCACACCTAGCTTCAGCCATTATACACTTCCAGCCAATACTTTTTCTATACCTCCACCCACTTCCCCCCTTTTTCACACTATCTTAGTATAAATTCAAGATCATTCTATCATTGCATCCATAAATAATAATCTCTTTCCAAAGTAATTATTGAATAATCCTCTCATGTGATACCACAGGCACATTCTGGATCCAGTTTGTCATAGGTCATTTCAACAGTCACCCACATTCCACCTTAGCAGCAAGTACTTTCCTTCTTCTTAATTCTGAATTCCATGGTGGGAATTGCTGTCATCAAAGGGATGTTAGAAGACCTGATACAAACAACGCTTGAGGAAGGATCTGCATGACTCTCCTTACACTCAAATATCTGTACCTTTTCCTAAGAAGAGCACATCTACAAAAATTGGGGGAAAAAAAATGGAGACATCTCATGTCCAACCTGAAGCTTAGAGTGACCCTCCAATAAACTCATAAATTCACATCTTTAAGCAGATATCCAAGCAACTTAGACCCACCCATATGTAAGAAACAAATGTCTATTGGCATGGGCCACTAATGTTTTATAGTTGTTTTTAATGTATAAAAATCTGAATTAATTATTGTTAACCTTAGCCAGAGATTAACATCAACTTTTTTTTAAATATCATAAGGTATTAGTTTAACCAAATGATACTGTGAACAATTCTTTTCATTTTGAAGGTAAAAAAATTTTCATGTAACTTTTGTGGTGGTAGGAATGAGAAGTGGCCTCCATGGGCGTATGCATTGAACCCTCATTTCCCAGCTGGTGGTGCTGTTTGGGAGATTATGGAGTCTTCAGGAGGTGAAGCCTTGATGAAGGAAATAAGACACTGGAGGAGCGCTTTGAGAGTTTGTGGCCTCGTTATACTTCTTGCTCAGTCCCTCTGCTTCCTGTGTGTAGATGGAAATGTGATCTTCCAGCTTTCTGCCCCCACCAGCATAGCATACATAACCTCTCATCTTTATGCATTCTATCTTTCTGGAACTATAAGACAAAGTAAGACCTTCAACTGCCAATCAACAACTGTATAATTCAAATCCCCACCAGGGAGGGGTCAATACCATCTCTACAGGAGGTTCTCTCATGCCTTTTCCCAGTTTCTTCCCACCTCTTGTATTTACTACCATTGACAACCACATCAGTGATTTTCTTTCACAGCCAAGGTACAGTATAGAAGAAGGCTGCTTTGTGTTTGCCTGCTTGCCTTCACTTTTGTTGGCAAGGTCAGCTACTCTGCTGCTGCCATGGCTGTATTCCTTCTCTTAGTTTGTGACCTAGCCAGGATTCCAATCTGAATTGAAAATTAGCAGTTCTCCAGGAATCTTCCAGATCTTTAGCTCCAGACTGGGGCTCTTGAAGCACCCATCTTTGTGGACTGAACAATTAGGGTTCTTGGTCTCTCTGGTGTGAGATAGACATTTCTGGACTACCCAGACAGGATCACATAAGACATTTTAATAAACCCTTTTTTAATATGTATTATCATATTGGATTTGTTCCTCTAAAGAGCCCTGACTAATATAGCGATATTTAATATATTTCCTTGTGTCTTTTGGCCATTCACATATCCACTTCGTGACTATCTGTTCAAATCATTTTCCAGTTTCATATTAGGTCATTTATCTTTTCCTAAAATTGTAGCAGTTTTGGTATTTTTAATATAAATCTGAGACATAATTTACTTGCCAGACTCATATTTTATAGATGTTTTGCTATAATCCATGCCCTATCATTTATATTTTAATAGTGTCTTTTAAATTTTTTGTTTTGAGATAATTATTTCCCCAATCGAAATATCTTGAATGGCTAAACTAAGATATCACAACCATGGCATTGACATCTACACACTCAAAAAAAGCCAACAAAAATAAATTAAATGCCAAAAAGTATTAAAATAATCGCCAAAGATCTGGAAAGAAAGACTATGGGAAGATAATAAAATGGATTAGTAAAAACTGAATAATAAAAAGGCAGGCCCAAACTGAAACATAGCAATAGCCACATTGCATTTTAATAGACTAAACATACCAATTATCTTAAATTGTATTAAAGTAGTTGATAAGCTGTCTCTGAATTGTGTTCAGAAAGTAAAATAAAATGAAATGGTACAGGAAATTTTTTGCAAAAGAGGAGCAAGTTGGGATACTTGTATTCTCTGGTCCAGGACCTAGGATCAGCTGCACTGGCTACAGACAAGTGTTCAGGACTCAGGAGGAAGAGCAGACACACCATCCACTACATTCCCCAATCAAAGATCTCCCAAGATAATTCAACCAAAAAGAAATAGTTTTCTAGAAAGTGGTTCTGGAATAGCTACATTTTTTTCTCATAAGGGAAATCATTAAAACAAATAATATATACATAAAAAATCAAAGTACATCGTAGAAAATGTGAATAGAAAATAAGAACTAGAGTGACATTTTTGTAAGTGAAATTACTCCTATCTTAAACAGATCAAAAAGAATACAAATACAAAAGCAACACACACACTCACAAAGAGAGTAGATAAGTTCATCTACTTTAGGGAGCAGGACAACATAGACACAAGCTGGCAAAAAATGTGAAGCAAAAACCTCTGTGTCTAGAATACAGAATACTCACAGTTTAATAGGAAAGAAACTCTAAGAAGTGGCTCGTGCCCAAAACATCTGAGCAACATTTCACAAAACAAGATAGATAAGCACCCAGTAAACAGAAGACCAGCTACAGAACATCAATACGGAACATTGGAAAAGTAGGAGAGCGAGTGGTGCTGGCATCCCTTGCAGCTTCTACTGACAGTAGTAAAGTAATCAGGAAAACAATCCAACATTCATGAAGGTGAATGCATGCTTATCTCTATCTTCCTCTGTTGTAGATATTTATTTAAATTAAATGAACATGTATTTCAAAATAACTCAAGTGCTCAAATGTTTCTGGTAGCAGCATTCCAAATAGCAGCCCTGAAGAACACAGCCATCATCCAACTGCTGTGTAAAGAAACTGTGGACATCAACTCTGCAATACATCAAGCTATAAAAACAGTGAACATCAATGAGTCTCAGAACCACACACTGCAGGAAAGCAGCTGAACTCAGGGTGATGGAAGGTAGTACTTGCAGAGGTGACCAACTGCAGAAGGGTAAGGGGGAGCATTTTGAAACCATGGGAGCACTCGATAGTGGTATTGATTGTACAGTTATATGTAATTGCCAGAATCATCAAACTGCTGTTTTAAAATGGTGTTATTTATTCTATGCACTCAATGTATTAAAAAAATTCACGAGAAAAAGACAATAATTCTATCTCAATACTTAAATCCTCAGATTAAGAAGACATATTTTGCTTTTCTATCATAAACAGAAACAATAATGAGTAAATGGATTAGCAGGCGCCCCTCCCTTTTCTTCTTTTTCCAAAGAATCAATGAGTCAGTCTGGAAGAGTTGTCAGCAACCAAGCTGTGCCAGAACCCGACACAATGAGAGGACAATCTGAAATTATTGCAACCGAAATCTCCTCCCAATATTGCAAGAGATGCAGAGGAAAAGCGAAAGCTGACAGTCCCATGGAATTCACGAGCTTCTGAAGCCTGTTTCCTCCTTGGGCTCTCTTTACCTTGGTCTTAAAAAGTTTCATCCAACCCTCAGCTCCTCCATTGAAGCTCCTACTCCCTTCTCCCAAATACTGCCTCACTTGTGCTCAAAGGGAGACCAATGATGACAGACATCACACAAGCACTCTCATCTCTATGAAATCATTGAAAACAACAGTGTATTCAGTGTTTGACTGTTGGGGGAAAGGGAGGCGAAACACGGCCGTAGAATGTAATGTGATGGTTTTATGTGCATACATATGCACATGCTGCTTACATATTCTTATACAAAATTCACCACATATTTGTATTTTTTGTCTTTGTGTGAGCACAGGTGGTCATGTGTAATAACATGGATATGGAGATCAGAGAGCAGCTTTGAGTATGGATCCTCTCCTGCCTCCTTATTTGAGACAGGGTCTGTGTGTTGTTTATTGTTGCATCAAACAGGCTATCTGGCCCGCGTACTTCTGGGGACTGCCCCATCTCTGTTTTCCATCTCACGGTAAGAATACTGGAATTACAGAGGTGAATTACTTCATTTGGCTGTCATAGGCATTCTGGGGGCTCAAAATCAGGTCCTCTCTTTTCACAGCTAGGGCTTACATGCTGAACCATCGTCCCAACCTGTCTTTGTGGGGCAGTGGTTGAAGGTTGTTTGATTTCTTATTATTAAAAATGTTATCATACAATATATTTTGATCATATTAATTCCCTCTCCCAACATCTCCCAGATCTTCCCTACCTCTCTACCCATCAAGCTATATTCTCTCCCTCTCTCCCTCTCTCTTAAAAAGAATGTAAAAACAACAAAAATAAATAAAAGACTAAAAAGAAAAAAAAATGAAACCAATAAGACAGAAAATACCAAAACAAAACAAAAGGCACACTTTGAGTCTGTTTTGTGGCTAACTACTATAAAGCATAGAATCTGCCCTGGTGTTTGGTACACCCAGTGATATTCCATGAGGAAAAAAAATGAATTCCCCATTCCCTGCAGCCATCAATTGCAAATAACTTAATGGGTAGGGTGGGATTTTGTGTCCACTTCCCCTTCTCAGTGCTGAGGTTTTGTCTGGTTTGAAACTGTGCAGGTCTTGTGTGCACTGTCACAGTCTCTGAGTTCATTTGTATGTTAGTCTTCTTTCATCTTGAAGATGCTCCTTCCTTGTCAGTATCCACAACCTCCATATCTTATAGTCTTTCTGTCTCTTCTTCTGTGTAGATTTCTAACCTTGAAGAGAGAGATTTGATAATGCTATCCCATTTGGCATTGAGTGCTCCAAAGCCTGCCACCTCCACACACCCTCCAGTTGTGAATCTCTTTGTTACTTACCACCTACTCTAAGAAGAGCCTTCTCTGATAGGGTAAACCAAGGCATTAATGTAACATGAATAATAACAACCCAAAGACAGATATGGGTGCAACTTGAAGATCAGAAAAGCAAAACAGCCAAGCCACAAGAGAAGTCGTACCTCTACCAAGGCTGAGTGACTACAGACTCAGACCTGAGCTCTGTCTCCTCCCACCTTATATTCCCTTTTAGTACTGGGATTAAAAGTGTGTGACTTCCTAGTACTGGGATTAAAGTTATGAGCCACCACCACCTGGATCTGTTTATGTATTGATCTTGTGGCACCACTTACAGCTCTAGACTGTGCCAGTGACTTTTTTGTGAGTTCGTACCCCAAATGTTGGGCTTCAAATGTAGATGGAATTTTCTGTGCTACTCAAATACCTCAGTTGGTAGAGCATGGGACTCTTAATCCCAGCTCATGGATTCAAGCCCCATATTGGGTGCCATTTGAAGACAGAAATTTCTGTCCCACCTGATCCCACTGCCAAACAGTTCCAATGAAACACACAGAGGTTTATATTAATTATAAACTGTTTGACCTATTAGCTCAGGCTTATTATTAACTAGTTCTTAACACTTAAATTAACCCATAATTATATATGTTAGTTACATTACTGAATACCTTTTCTTAGTAAGGCATTCTTATCCTACTTCCTTTGTGTCTGGCTAGTGACTGATTCTCTGCCTTTACTCTTCCCAGAATTCTCTTAGTCTGGTCACCACACCTATACTTCCTGTCACTATATCGTTTTAAAGGAGGACAGCCAATCAGTGCTTTATTAAACTAATATGAGTGACAAATCTTTACAGTATACAAGAACATTATCCCACAGCACATTGATCTATAGGTATAATGATATGTCATTAGGAGTCATTTTATTGCTATGTTCCATGCCCTATCTAGTCTCAGGCTCTTGAACACTTTAACAGTGTCAGATATGAATTCTATCTCATGGAGTGGGCCTTAATTCCAATTTTTAATAATGGGTTGATTACTTACATAACATTGTGTCACTATTGCATCCGTATATCTTATAGGCTGCTCTCTTGTAGCTCATAGGCTTTGTAGCTTTCCAAGCCAGTCTTTATTGATCATTATTTACTAAAGTCATTCTAAGAATTTCTTAGAGATTATCTCATTAAAAGTTCTCCGCAAAACTTTAGTGAGCTTTATAGTATCATTTCCAATTTACAGAGGAAGAAAAATGGGCAAAATACACTAAGAAACTTACGCAGACCATAAATCATTCCATGCCATTTTTGTTATATTGTGTGCTGTATATACCACACTTGTAAAAGATTGAAGAAAATCATTTATGATCACTAATAAAATCAAAATTAATGATTATCCCATCTTTATGTAGGCCCCAATGATATAGTCAAGGACTCGCAAACAGGCACCAACAAGTTTAGAGCATAGTTAAATACTACACTGAATACATGAATATGTGCAAACATTTACATCTGTAACAAATATGCATAATATCACACGTGTCTATTTGTATAGCCAGAATTCAAAACTGTCAAATTAAAGCTCTTTCTTTCATTAGGAGAAATACAAGTTTTCTACTTGATTGTTAAGATTCTGTTTGTGAATCATGTTTTATTTTTAAATGTTTCTGTACATCTTGCACTATAAACTCCCTAAAGATAGGAACACTATTAAGTGAACACCTTTAATTTTAAATAACAAAATGAGCAGACATTTGAATTCTTTTTTTTTTTTTTTTTTTTCTTTCTAAGGTAGAAGCTTTTAATAGAATTATAAAAAAATAACACTATTTCAAAATCAGGATAAGGAATTACAGGTATGTTTTCCCTCTACATACCCGTATTCAAACATGATTTCTAGCCATTTATAAATTAATGAGGAACAAATACAGAATCAAAGTAGTGTGTCAACAGAAGTGTTGTATTAAAGCTATCATCCTAGAAAACAGGAAACACAAAGTGAACTTGTGCAGCCATTTCCAGCTCATTGTGCAGAGAAAGCACTTTACTGTCATAAACTACCGTCAGGACACTGCATAAAGATCAGCCACTTACTTACTGCAGGATTTCTCTGAACTTCAGATTCTAAAGTAAGAAGTTACCATTTCATATTCTTGTAGATATTAAGTTAAGCAAATGATTCCCCTAACCATAACACACAGCTACTTCTATCATTTCAACACCATTTTACTGATGCAGAGGGCATTTGCCCCATCTCTCAGTCTCAAATGACTATTCTTCACTTTAAAATAAAAAATCAATCAACAATTTACTGGGTCACCATCATGGACTACTGTCACCATTTGGCACTGGTATGATTTTTACTAGCTTCTGCCACTCTCTTATATAACATTTCAGTGTATGATTGAAATGGCAAGTTCTCTATTCAAACTACAACAACAGATTTAAAGAAGGGGGAACTAAAGCTTTCCAAATCGCGTGTTCATTCTTGAGGGGGGGACTGCCTTTCAAAGTGATTCATTTTATACAATCTCAGATAGTCCCAGGATTGCTTCTAAGTCTCAGTCTACTGATAGACAACACCATGGATATAAAGTACCTACAACCTCCACCACTCCCTATATTCAATAAACTACACAGTAATGTCTTACAGTTAATATGCTTTTGGCCATTTAAATATCTATGCACATAAATATCTGAAGCTTTAATATTCCAAAACTTTAGAAGACAGTTATAGGTGCACAGTTAGGCCAGGGATAGGTTTCTCAAACTTGGTACTAGTGATACTTTGGGTTGGGTAATTCTTTCCTGTGAAGAGGAGAGCCAGGCATTACATGGTATTTAGCAGAGCCTGTAGCCTCTACTGATGTCAGCAGAAGCCTACACCCATCTACTTTGACCACCAAAAAACATCTCCCCACAATCCCAAATGTCTTCTGGGAGCCCAAACTCCACTTGAGAATCACTGGGTGGGACCTTCACTGTAGACATTATTGCAAACTTCGGGCACACAAATAAGACAGGACTCTATGCAGTATTACTAATGTGAAAGAGTCTAGCAGATCCTCTGCTATTTGTTTATGGTGGGCACAGTTTATACAATGTACTATTGAACCACATGGCTACCTATGTGTTACTATCTTTTTTCCTACTAAAAACACTAACATAAGACAGGGGTGGCGATGGGGTAGCTAATTCACCAACTACCTTTACATGGACTGATGAGGAAAGCTACAGTTCATAAACCTTTGCTAAGCAGAGGATGGAGAACAGTCAAGGCAAATGCCCTTCTTTCTGAATTCGCAGTCTCTCCTTCTCCACCTGCAAGCGCTCCTTTTCGATCTGCAGCTTCTCAGACTCAAACTTCAAAAACTGCAGCCGATCTTTCTCCAGCTGCAGGCGCTCTCGCTCGAGTTTCAACTTCTCCGCTTCTACGTCCTGTGGCTGTAGTATGGACTTCTCCCCCTGGCCAAGATCGTTCTCTAGGGCGGGTTTCTCAGCGCTAACCAACTGCAGCCTCCACTTCTCTCTCTCGATCTGCAGCCGCTCCTTCTCCAGCTGCAGGCGCTCGTGCTCCAGGTCCAGGTGGCGCAGGCGCTCCTTCTCTATTTGGAGACGCTCCTTCTCCACCTGCAGCCGTTCTGCCTCAATATCCAGCCGGCGTTTCTCCAGCTCCAGCTTCTGTTTCTCTATATTCATGAGCAGATGAGGCTCATCATATGCGGGTCTGGACGGTGTGGAATTGAGGGTGAAAAACTCATCAATGTGAGGGAAGTCAGGGAGCTCACTTTCCCTCCGGGAATCTGGTATGACAGATGACAGCATTTCTTCCTCCTCCTCAATCTCAAACTCAGGGCTTTGTGGGTCCCTTTCTTCCTCTTCCACTTTGACCTCTGTTAGGGATCCACCTGCATCTCGGAAATCCGCCACATTCTGCCAGTCAAAATTTGCATCATTTCGGAATGCAATTTTTTCATCTATCTCTTCAGTGAGAGAGTCGTCTAAATCAGACGTGGGTAGAGGAAACCCAGAACCAACCAGCTTCATGTTGGCCTTCATTCTCTTCCTTTTCATGAGTGCACGCCAATCGAGGTACCGTCTCTTCACCTCAGTTCCCGTCCTCTGTTCGCCTTCTCCTACAGCGTTTACACACTGTGCAATCTCCTCCCAGGCCATTCGCTTCATCACATTTATTGTTGTGTTGAGTTGCTTGGAAAAAATGACTTCTTTCCTTTTGGTAATTTCTTTCAAAAGGGTCTGAGTTTCCTGAACACTAAAATTGCTTTTCCTTTTCCTTTTCAACTGCTTCATTTTTAAAACTTCAGGGCAGGTTTTAATAGCAGGAAAACTTGTGCAAAGAGTATGCTCCAAAGAACGAAGCCCAAGTACAACCCCTTGTCGGCTCTTAGCTAAAAAAAAAAAAATCACTGAGTTTCCATTCATCTAGTCATGGAAGCAGTTTGATATCTGCGACCCCAGCGGCACCATCACCGACATTTGAATTCTTATTCTCAATAATTCCTGTATGTTTTAGCCTGACTTTAGTGTCTCCCATTCCTAACACGCTGCCCTAATTGAATTTACATTCATAAGACAGAACTCAGGAAATATCCAACGTGTTTGTCATACAAGTAGCTTTGAGGAGACATCTGAACTAAGGTCTAATAGATCTAAGACTCAGGAAAAATGGAAGGACAGGGAGATGTAGGGAGGAGGGAAGGAGCGAGAAAAGAGGGAGAGTTCTTCAGATCAGCGTTTTCAAGGAGGGCAGCCAACCAGAAATCCCTTATTCATCTGTTACCTCTGCACTTCATCTTTCCCATGTTCTCTAGTCAAATCACTAAACTCTTCCGAATCTTGCTTCGTTTTCATCTGCAAATCCTAGGTAATTACAGCATCCTAAACTCTTCATGCTGTCTAGGGGCTTAACTGTGACCGTAGGGATGAAAGCGACGGAAACCTCTATTACAAATATCCGCCGTACCAGGAGAAGGGGTGTAGTGTGGCTACCACTCAGGACATAGTAGGTGTCAATTGTATCTGTGTGGAACCTAACTCTCCCTGATCCCCAAACCCCAAGCAGCCTGAAAGCTGAGGGGTGCAGCAGGAAAGAAAAATGACCCTTAAAACCAGGATGAAATGAGATGCCAGAGAGGGGAGGAGAGTGGAAACAGGGAGATCTGGGCGGGACTGTTTAATGTTCGAAATCAGTGCCAAGCTAAATTGGAAACATGAGTCTGCGTACCTGGAACTTACCTCATCCGTATATAATTTGTAACCTGAGATCCCCTCTCAGAGAAGTAAAAATAGCAAGGCTCTCTGGCAGGTCTGTTCTCTGCAGAGAGGAAGGTCAGGATGGGGAGGGCTGGTCTTGGGGAGAACCAGAAGACTGAGCCAGGGAAGAACCATCCCGTGTGACACAGGAAATACAGCCAATGAGGTGGCTCCAGGGATCCCCTGGGAAATGAGGGCCTGCTGTCCTCCGGGCATCATTTTTGCTCTTTGTTTTTGTCGTAGGCACTACTGAAGTTCTGAACTCCCCCAAACCCACATGGCAGAATCTGCGAGAGGCAAAGGCTGACACAGGAACAGAGCAGATGGCTGTGCTTTTCAAGACTTGCAGCTGGCACCTATCTCTGTGGAAGAAATGATCTGCTAAGCGCTTGCCTCACTCTCTGCGAATCTTTCCCTCACGGGAGAGTGTGCCTGCAAGAACCGGTCACGTCCATGGACTCTAGCCATGCTTTGCGATCAATCATGCAGTGATAAAGAAAGGCTTGGAGACCCTGTGCCCTGTGGTGTGGAGAAGACAGTAGAGGAAGAGAAGAAGGGAAACCAGCTGATACAAAATTAATAACACCAAAAAAATGTGCTGGGAAAGACTTTCATTCTTGTGATGACCAAATACAGAATACTGTTAATAGGGAGAATACAATCTGAGAATTAAATGTTGAGCTAGTTCCATTTGGTAACTCTTACTTCTACTAGACATACTCAAAGCCCTTTGGGTGAACTATCTTGCTCCTTTTTTTTCAAGTATGTTTTAGCCTTCATTGTTAAAACTCCATTTGTTCTTGTAAGTGGGTTTGGTTTTCATTCCTTTGGCAAACTCAAATACTCTCCTAGTTGCCAATCAAAGAGAAGGTATTTCCTTCACTCTATCTTTGATCAGAAATTGGGTTATGGAAATTTTGTTAGGAAGACTCAAAAGACATAGTATGCCCGTTCTCTACCTCCTTGACAGACAGCTACATGGAGTTATGTGACAGAGAGGAAATAGGAAGAGAATCTTGCTGACCTGGCACAGTCCTCTATAATTCCAGAAAGACTAGAACTTTCTTTAAGTTCATTCCATTAGCCTTGTTCTTAAAAAGGGAAGCCGTGAGCTACTGCTGGGGTATTTGGATGATTCAGTGACATGGTAGAAGTTTTCAAAAAGCTTCCAGAGCCACATTGTCCAATAGAAATATAATGTGAGTGATGTCAGTAATTTTAAGTTTGCAAGTAGCCACACTTCTAAATGGCAAAGAAGAAACTGGGAAAATTAATTTTAACAACATGTTTTTTAATCCGATCTACCCAAAATATTATCATTCCAAGACCTAATCATCAAAACTCATGTTAATGAAATATTATACATTTATTTTTTTCCTACTGAGTCTCCACAAGCCAGTATGAATTTTCCATACTGGGACAGCACGTTTCCATGAGAAATCCTCAGTTTATATTTAGATTTGTTAAAATTTGCAGCTGAAAAAAAATAGATTCGCATATACAAGTTGTGCCAAAACTACTTACACACTTCCTAAAATCTGAATCAAATATCAGAACTTAAAATTTACAATAATTCAGATGAAACAAACTTTGAAAGTGAGTTCTTTAGTCACAGCATCCCCTTTTCATAGCTGTCCCTGGTTAGTGTTTATGGTAAACCCTAAAGACCTTGCAGCCAGAAGAATGCTTGGTATCAAAAGCATCAACAATTGAAGTGTTCTGTTGATAATTGCTAATCAGAAGCTGAAGTTTGCATAGCACTCCAGCTTCAACACGGATATTAGCGTAATGACCTCTATGAGTGTCTTCGAACTTCAATGAGAACCAAGAGTCCGTGTGCCTTTATGTTTATTTGCTGTCAGATACAGTATCCACGGTGGAACTGCAGACAATGAGCTCCCTGATCATCTAAAGCACTCTGTTTGCTATCCTGTTTTTACTACACCCAACTGGACAACTGGGTTTTCCTAGCTCCCCCCCCCCAAAAAAAAGTTGCATTGCATGTAAAATGTGGGCATACATGATACAAGAAAGTGAATTAAATACCATTGCTCTTGAAGATTACGAGCTCTCGTGTTAAACAAAAATATCCATGAGCCCCAATCAGACAATTTAGGTTAGATAAATAAACAAATAGTATATAAATAGGAAAAGAAGAAATAGTATTGTTTGATGATGACACGTTCAGAAACATAGCCCTAGAGATTTCTGCACTAATTCATTAAAGTAGCAGTACCTAAAATAAAATGCACAAACCAGAAGCACTTCCACCAGTCCAGATAGCATTAAAAATGATTAAACGTCGGGCTAAGGATATGACTCAGTGGGTAAATTGTCTACTATACCAACATGAGTACTTGAATTTCAATCAGAACCCAAAGAAAGGCTGGGTGCTGCCACACATTAGCACACATCTGTAACCTCAGCACTGGGGGCGTGGGGGGGGGCAAAACAAAGAATACCTAAAACTCATTAGCCAATTAGCCTAGCCGAATTGATGAGCTACATGATCAGTGTAAGACCCTGCTTCAAAAAGGAATTTGGTAGAGAGCAATCAATGAAGACACTGGCATTAATCTGTAACCTCCATGTGCATATGTGCAAGTTGGCACACTCACAAAAATGTGTAACTTTGCTACACATACAAATATAAAATATAAATAAAATATACAAATATATAAATAAAGTGAAATAAAAGTACTTAGGAATAAAATTAGTGGAGGCGCTGAAAGATTTCTATACTGAAAACTATAAGACATTATTGGGAGAAAAGACTAAAGTAAGTACAATACCCCACTTATTAATAGTTAAAATATCTGTGCCACCCAAAGTTATATAAAACTTCAGCACAATGTCACTAAAATTTTCATTATGCTTCCCACAGAAACAGTAAAAACAATCCTAAAATCTATTTAGAGCAGCTCCAAACAACCAACATAAAACTGTAAACGTTGTGTTGTTTGCCTTTAAAATATATTACAAAACTGTAGTAGTCAAAGTAACACAGCACTAGCATCAAGCAGACACAGTGGCAAACACAGTAGAACACAGAGTGCAGCAATAAACCCTCATATTCATACTTCACTGGTTTTTGACAAGGGTTCCCAAAACACATGATGAGAAAAATACAGCCTCTTTAAAAAGCAATGCTGATCAAGTATGCACAAAAAGTCAATGAAGTTGAATACTTCTGTCAGATTACATGTGAAAATCAATGTACAAGGATAAAGGACTTAAATGTAAGGCTGAAACTGTGGCAATACTGGAAATATGGGAGAATCACAATACCGTATGTGGACAATAATTTTACAAATGTAAGACTACAAGAGTTCATAGAAAAAGAAAGGGGGGAAAACAGATTATTGAGACTAAGACAAACCATAAAATGTATGCATAGCAAAGGGAACTCAGAGCAAAGGGAAGAGGCAAACAAGATGAAAGGAAACATTCTCAAGCCATACATTTGATAAGTGGCTAGTAACGTCAGAATGTAGACAGAACTAGGCTCAATGATAGAAAAAAACACAGTCCAATGTAGAAACTAGGAAAAAGACTTGAACAGACGTTTCTCATGAAGCTGCCCAAAGCTCCATGAAGAACTACTTAATGTCATTAATCACCAAGGAAAGGCACATTATAATCACTGTACGATGTATCAGCTCACACCTGGTGGAATAGCTCTTCTCATAAACATGGAAGAGAGCAAGGGTTAGTGAGGATACAGGAAAAAGGAGCACTGCAACCCTGGTGTTGATGGGAAGATAGGGGTATCATTGGAGTACGTGTGATGGAGATTCGTCAATAAGCAGAAAATAGGACTACATATGGCCCAGATGCCCCACCTTGGAGAGGTATAGCCAGGGAAACTGAAATCTGTGTGGTGAGAAAATTTCCACACTCGCATGTTCACTGCAGCACTGTCCACTGTAGCAAAGATTCGGAAGCATCTCCGGTGCGTTCCGGAGATGGAGAGAGAAAGGAAGTATGACCTACCTGCACAATAGAATAGAACTCGGTCTTCAAAAGAAGAAAAGGCTTATGTGGAAACACGGTTGAGCACAGAGAGCAATGCTAAGTGAAAAGGCAGGAATAGAATGCCTTACCTGTAAAAACTAAAAATATTGAATGTACAAAAACATTTAAGTCAAAGTCATAAAACGAAAGTTACCAAACTCCACGAATGAGTCAGTGGGGAACAAGCCGATGAGACAAAACTTGCTCTTTGGTGGATCATGGGAACCATATTCAGTAGTACATTACCTGTTTTGAAACTTCTAAAAGAATGGATTTTACATGTACTCACAACAAAAACAATCAGCATTTGAGGTAGTGGATGTGTTAAATCACTGACTCATTCTTCAATGTATACATATATTAAAATTTTACAAGTAAAGTACATGCTCACATGTCAATATAAGACAATATGTCGCCTTCTTAGAACATTTGAGTTTTCTGAGTACCACAGCTATTAATGTGGGGCTGTCTAACCCGTGCATGCATAGGCTGCATTGAGGAGAGCAGGCCGCTGGTCAGGTTAAGTCATGGGAAGCCTAACTGCTGTCAGCCCCATAAAGACAGCATGGGATATATAAAGTGATTCAAACTATCTAGGACAATAGGTATCTCCCAATTCATCATAGCAAGCCACTGCTCTCATCGGCTCACCACCCCTCTCTACCGCATTAGTGATACTCCTCTCACATCACCCTGACCCTTGCTCAACAAGAATGTGTTTGACACCCATCAAACCAGCTTCTCCCTTCTTGAACTTGAGTCTTGAACAAAGAGTCACAGAGATTCTAAGCAGCCAGGGATGCTCCATTCTACACCCAGGCCTTCAGGAGACTATCTCCAGGTTATGGCCCTGGATTCTAGGGCTCTTTGTTCTTCCTTCTAAGGACTGTACTTAGTCCTGACTTTTTCTTCAATTCCAGCTTCCGTCCCTCCTTCACTTCTACACCCCCTTCTTCCTCATTCTGTTTGTGCCAGTTACTCATAGTCTATTTGCTGCTTGGATTCCTCTCTAAAATAATAATCCTCTGCTATAAAATATGAATTCTCTCAGGCCCATGCTTGCTTGGCCAAAATGAACTCGCCGCTCTTTCTCTGCCTATGCAAACAGAAAGATTCTTGCTAATGAGTTCACAGAGTTGAGTAACAGTCTCAAACAATTGCTGCGCCTCCCAAGAGCCCTAATTAGAGTCCTTTATTTGTCTCCAACTGAGTCAACCTTCTCTGTGGAGGTGAGGATCACGGACCTGGAGAGAATGAGAGAATCTTTCAATTGTTCTGACCTGTGAGAAACCCTTTGGAGTGATTCTGATTCTAACTGATAATATTGTGCAAGTTGCAGACATAATGCTAAATCAAATATAGTGTGTCCCCCCCCCAAACAAACATTCTTCCATTTTCAAGGGACATTGTCCTTAGTCTTGAACTTTCATTTCTCTTACTGGAACCTTCATTTTCTTTTGTCAGCTTTTGTGACCTCTTGTACTTCTTCTACAATTACTGGGAACAATTAGAAGATTAAAATTACAGTCATTGTTGGAAACAAACTAAAATACGGTGAAATGGAAATGCAATCACTGTCCAAAGCTTTACAGGTATGGCATCCAGATATAAACTGCTCTTTATGCTGATGAAGGCAGGAAGTTTGCATGCTCCAGAAGGTACTCAGTGTTCTTCAAGCATAGCACAAAAATGCTTCCAGAGACATCATGGTGAAGGGTGCAAGATAAGTTCTTGCTGCTTTACATTTCACTCTTAAGTCTAGTGATTCAACTGCTACACTCTGCTCCATTTATCTTTCCCTAGGAGTGGCTTTTCCTCTCCAATGATATGCCCCCTAGAATGTTCCAGGACCAACTGGATCTTGTGACTCAGCCATAGGCACACTCCCCTGGTTTTCAGAAGACTGAAATAGCGTGGGCTTGGATAACCTGAATCTCTTCACATTCTTTCTATCATCTGTACTATGGTCACGATAGACATATTCCTAGACAGCATGAAATCCGCTTAAGTCTTTCAGATTCTACCTGAAACCCTAACATCCTAATGTGTACACCTGAAGCCCAGTGGCCCTGAACAGGAACAACCTCAAGCTGGCTCCCCCGGGTATCAACTATAATTTGGCCAAGCAAGGGGAGTGAGTACCCACCCATTTGGTTCCCATCTCTCTCATGACCCTCACTCATCAGTTCCACTCCTGCAGATTTCTGTGCAGTGATGGTATTATAGTAAGTAAGAACATTATGGAGGTCTACTTTAGACACTCTGTGTTCAGGGTGAGGCTCTTCAAGTTTCATGCAGGGGAAAGAAGTAGTTTTTTTTAAATTAACATTTGTTTTGAGACTTTGGTGTTCTTGAAAAGTAACAAATTAGCCCTCCATCATTTCCTAGAAGTCACTAGAAGCCAAGAATAATGGATTGATGAATAAAATTTCATTATTTGGATCATAGCAGAGCAATATATTTGCAATAATTATACTTGCCCCAAACTGTCATAGCACCAACACACAGGCATCCAGCATTATACTGTAGAAAAGGAAGACAGTGATAGGAGAAGCCATGTCTGTTATAGTGGACAGCAGTGAGACCAGCTCTTTGCTGTGGATTAAACATCACCTTTGATATGCTGGATTGTATGGAAACCTGATTGTCACTAAGGAAAAAAAAATGGGATCTCTATCTTTCAAGTCAGTCACTCTATAAAATCATTACAAAGATTGTTCTGAATAAGGTCTTCATGTACAGGATGTACAGAATACCATGTGTAGAAATATCAGAAATTCGGTAGTAGGCCCATTTTCTATGAAACTTCAGAGCTTGGTTACATAGGTTATGACAGAAAGTGCTGTTAGGTACCTAAGCTTATTTCTCAGTGAGAAAAACCCTTTGTTGAGAGGGCTATGCCCTGAGCTATGCTTGCTGTAAGATCTGTTGCACTTAGGAAATTCATAAGAAAAAGGGGCAGTTTTTTTTCTAATTGCATGATGTTGGATATGTTTTTCTATCTTTCATTGAAAATACTTTTTGTGCAATATATTCTGATTAGTTTCCCTTCCCCCAACTCCTCCAGTACCCCCTCCATCAGAATCTACACCCTTTCTGTCTTTCCTTAGGAAACAATCAACTACCTCTTAGGGACCAGGCTCAAGCAAGGGACATCTACAGAACCAGGCCTGACTCAGGGACATCTGTGGGAGTAGGCCCAAGCCAGCAATCTCTGTCATAGCAGCCCAAGTCTTCAACCTCCACGGGAGCCGGTCTGAGTGAGAGACCTCTGCAGTACCAGGTCCGAGGGAGCAAACTAACAGAGCAGTCCCAAGGAGCAACCTCCTCCAGGGCAGGCCTGAATCAACCACCTCCATGGGACCAGGCCTGAGCCAGCAACCTCCGTAGGAGCAGGTTCAAGCCAGACCTCTGTGGGAGCAGGCCCAAGAAGGGGATCTCCATGGGAGCAGACCCAAATGACCTCAAGGATTGCAGAGTCCAATCTGGAAGTGCCAAGAGATCTCCAGGAACACCAAGTGACATCTAGGGTGACTGAAACTGTGGCCTCAACTCCAGCATCTGAGCAGCCATCTGAGCCTTGTATCGACTGGCACTTGGAAGAATGATCAAGAGAGACACATCCCCAACTACCACCAATCAGAAGAAAAGGTGGGTAGACAAGGTAAGAACACACTCAACACTACAAAGAGCAACATGACATCAACAAAAACTAGTGGCTCTAAAACAACAAAACTTGAACATACCAATCAGATGAAGTAGAATAAAATGACCTAAAAAATAACTTTAGAAGAATGTTTGAGGCCCTTAAAGAAAAAATAAAAAAATTCTCTCAAAGAAATGCAGAAAAGACAAACAAAAATTTGGAAGAAATCAACAAATCCCTTAAAGAAAACCAGGTAAAAGCAACCAAACAAATGAAAGAAATGATTCATGACTTGAAAACTGAAATAGAGACAATAAAGAAAACACAAACTGAAGAAATTCTGGAAATGGAAAATATGGGAAAATGATCAGGAACCACACATGCAAGCATAAGCAGCAGAATACAGAAAGGGAAAAAGGAAACTCAAACATTAAAGATACAATAGAGAAAAGAGACTCATTGGTCAAAAAAAAACCCATTAAATATAACAAAAGCTTAATACAAAAAATCAGGTGTAGTAGTAGGAGCCACCCGGCTAGCTTACACCTGAAATAATCACACAGAAACTGTATTCATTTAAACAATGCCTTGCCTCTTATTGGATAACTCTTACATCTTGATCTAACCCATTTCTAATAATCTGTGTAGCACTACGAGATCGTGGCTTACAGGCAAGATTTTAACCTATATCCATCTCAGGCAGGTAATTCATGGCGTCTCCATGGCAGCCCTCTCTCACTCTGCTTTCTTTCTCCCAGAATTTAGTTCTGTTTTCTCTGCCTACCTAGGTTCTGCCCTATCAGGCCAACCAGTTTTTTTATTGATTAACCAATGAAAGCAGCACACAAACAGAAGGAATTTCTATACCATTTCCCCTTTTCTGTTTAAAAAGGGAAGAAAGGCTTTAACATAGCAAAATTAACAAAACAGTTATCAAGCAAGAATTACAGTTATAATATTTATATCTATTTTTTTATCATAACAAAGGAAAACTATAACTATAACTATCTATCCTTTCTGCAACTCCATCAAAGACTATAGAAAAATATAATATTACCCAAGTAAACAGGAAGTGCATTATAAGCAACTTCCAAAACTCTAGAATTGACAGAGACATCTCATTGCCTGGAAAGTCACCCAAAGTTATTCTGTACTGTTGGGGCATTCATCTTCAGCCTACAGGCCCATAGATTACAGCAAACTTTTTCATGAAGAAGGAAATTTTAATAACAGTTTAGTCATTTTTTTGTGTCCTTGCAAACTCTTTTATGAATCAGGAACCCCAAAGATCATCTCACCTTTAGGCAAGTTCAGCAGTTATCTCTCTATGGGTACTGCATGTCCAGTGAAGTAGTCCAGACAAGAGCAGTTTCTTGTTAATATGGCTAACCAACTCCATAAGGAGCCTCTTTGATGCCCATCTTCTTCTTGAAGTAGATTGGTGCTTCCAGGAGTAGATGTGTCTCATTGTCATTAAAAGCCCTAAGTTATTAAAACATTTTAAATGCCATATTCTGTAGTCTTTGAAAGATATGAAGAATGTTTATCTAACTAAAATATATTTTTATATAACTAGAAAATCTAACTAACATGACTACAAGCTTGATTATTATCGATGATTATCCATTAACAACCTATATTTTTCAATTATACATTACATTTTAAATGAACTACACAATCACAATACTAAATCTTAAATCACACATTAAAACCCCCACACTAGTAGTGGGAGACTTCAATACCCCACTCTCACTACTGGACAGGTTTGCCAGACAGAAATTTAATAGAGAATTAAGAGAACTAACAGATGTGATGACTCAAATGGACTTAACATAAATCTATAGAACATTCCATCCAAACATAAAAGAATATACCTTCTTCTCAGAACCTCATAGAACCTTCTCAAAAACTGACCACATACTCAGTAATAAAGTAAACTTTAAAAGATACAAAAAATGAAGTAATTCCATGTATCTTATCAGATCACCATAACGTAAAATTATAATTCAACAACAACACTAATTTCAGAAAGCTTAAAAACACATGGAAATTAAATGATGCTCACCTGAATCACCAATGGGTCAAGGATGAAATAAAGGAAGAAATTAAAGATGTCCTAAAATTTAACAAAAATGACTATACAACATACCCACATTTATGGGACACAATGAAAGCAATGTTAACTGTTCATAGCACTAAATGACTACATAAAGTAGTTGGGAAAATCCCACACTAGTGAGTTAACAGAACACCTGAAAACTCTAGAACAAAAACAATCAAACTTACTCAGGAGAACTAGATGGCAGGAAATAATAAAATTGAAATCTGAAATCAACAATTTGGAAACAAAGAAAACAATACAAAGAATCAATGAGACAAAGAGTTGGTTCTTCAAGAAAATCAACAAAATAGACAAATATTTATCCAAACCAATCAAAAGGCGAGAGAAGATATCCAAATTAACAAAATCAGAAACAAAAGGGGAAACATAACAGACATGAAGGAAATCCAGAGAATCATCAGCTTTGAAAACCTGTACTCCACAAAATTGGAAAACTTAAAAAAAATAGACAATTTTCTGGATAAATATCAGTTAGGAAAATTAAATCAAGACCACATAAGCAAATTAAATAACCTATAACTGCTAAAGAAATAGAAACAGTCATCCAAAGTCTCCCAAACAAAAAAGCCCAGGACCAAATTTTTCATGACAGAATTCTACAAGATTTTCTAAGAAAAACTAATATCAATACTCCTCAAATTGTTCCACACAATAGGAACAGAAAGAACATTGTCAAACTCTTTATACGAGGCTACAATTATCCTGATAGCCAAACCACACAAAGATATTACTAAGAAAGAGAATTACAAACCAATCTCATTCATGAACATTGATGCAGAAATACTCAATAAAATATTGACAAACCAAATCAAAAAATACATCAAAAAATCATCCACCATTACCAAATAGGCTTTATCCCAGAGAGGCAGTATTGCTTCAACATTCAAAAATCTGTCAATGTACTCCACCATATAAACAAACTGAAAAAAAAAAAAAACCAAATGATCATCTCATTAGATGCTGAAAAAGCCTTTAACAAAATAAAACATCCCTTCATGATAAAGGTCTTGGAGAGATCAGGGATACAAGGAACATACCTAAACATATTAAAGGCAATATACAGCAAGCCAACAGCCAACATCAAACTAAATGGAGAGAAACTCAAAGTGACCCCACTGAAATCATGAACACAATAAGGTTATCTACTCACTTCATGTCTATTCAATATAGTACTTGAGTTCTATTTAGAGCAATAAGACAACAAAAGGAAATCAAGGCGAAACAAATTAGAAGAGAAGAAGTCAAACACTCACTATTTGCTCATGATATAATAGTTTACATGAGAGATCCCAAAAATTCTACCAAGGAACTTCTACATCTCATAAACACATTCAGTAATGTAGCAAGATACAAGATTAACTCAAAAACCTCAGTAGCCCTCCTTTATACAGATGATAAGTGGACTGAGAAAGAAATAAGAGAAACATTACCCTTCACAATAGTCACAAATAACATAAATATCTTGGAGTAACTCTAACCAAACAAGTGGAAAACATGTATGACAAGAACTTTAAATTTTTGAAGAAGACACTAGAAAATGGAAAGACCTCCCATGCTCTTGGATAGGTATAATTAACATAGTAAAAATGGAAGTCTTACCAAAAGCAATCTACAGATTCAATGCAATCCCCATCAAAATCCCTTCAAAATTTTTCACAAACCTCAAAAGAACAATACTTAACTTTATATGAAAAAGCAAAGGACCCAGGTAATCCAAAACAATTCTATACAATAAAGGAACTTCTAGAGGCATCACAATACCTGACTTCAAACTCTATGACAGAACCACAGCACTAAAAAGAACCTTGTATTGGCATAAGAATAGAAAAGAGGACCAAAGGAACCAAATAGAAGACCCAGATATCAATCCACACACCTATGAACGCCTAATTCTTGACAAAGAAAAAAAATATAAAATGAAAAAAGAAAGTATACTCAACAAATGGTGCTGGCATAACTGGATATCAACATGTAGAAGAATGAAAATAGATCCATATCTATCACCATGCATAAAACTCAAGTCCAAATGTATCAAAGACTTCAACATAACACTAACCACACTAAACATCATAGAAGAGAAAGTGGGAAGTACACTTGAACACATTGGCACAGGAGATCACTATAACCCCAGTAGCATAGACACTGAGAGAATCAATTAATAAATGGGACCTTCTGAAACATAAAAGCTCCTCTAAAGCAAAGGACATGGTCAACAAGACAAAACGACAGCTTACAGAATGGGAAAAGATCTTCACCAACCCCACATTGGACAGAGGGCTGATCTGCAAAATACACAAAGAACTCAAGAAATTGTTTATCAAAAGAAAAAAAAACAATAACAATGGTATAAACCTAAACAGAGAACGTTTAACACGGTAATCTAAAATGGCTGGAAGATACTTAAGGAAATGTTCAACATCCTCAGCCATCACATAAATACAAATTAGTACAAATTAAAACAGCTCTGAGATTCCATCTTACACCTGTCAGAATGGCCAAGATCAAAAACACTGATGACAACTTATACTGGAGAGGTTGTGGGGTGAAGGGAACACTCCTCCATTGCTGGTGGGAGTGCAAACTGGTACAGCCCCTTTGGATATCAATATGGTGATTTCTCAGAAAATTAAGAAACTACCTACCTCAAGACCCTGCAATACCACTTTTGGGTATATACCCAAAAGATTCTCAATCATACCACAAGGACATGTGTTCAACTATGTTCATAGCAGCATTATTTATCATAGCCAGAACTTGGAAAAACTGAAATGTCCCTCGACTAAAGAATGAATAAAGAAGATGTGGTACACAGACACAACGGAGTAATACACAGCAGAAAAATAGTGACGTCTTGAAATGGGCAGGCAAATGGATGGTTCTAGAAAATATCATATTGAGTGAGGTAACCTAGACCCAGAAAGTCAAATATAATACGTACTCACTTATAAGTGGCTTCTAGACATAAAGAAAAAAAAAAACAATCTACAATTCACAATCCCAGAGAACCTAGACAACAAAGAGAACCTTAAGAAAGACATATATGAATCTAATCTACATGAGAAGTAGAAAAAGACAAGATCTGAGTAAATGGGGAGCATGGGGACCATGAGAGATGATATAAGAGGAAGTAGAAGAAGGGAGGGGATTGCAGAAAAATATATAGCTCAATAAAAACAATAAAAGTAAATAGATAAATAAATAAATAATAAAAGAAAACAATCAGCCATCTAATGGATAACAATAAAATAAATAAAAATCAAACAAATCAGAAGTATGACAAAACAATGGAACAAGAAAGAGTCAAAGAAAAAGCACAAGAAATGTATATACAAAACAAGAGACACACGTTCACAAATACGGGAATCCCATAAAAACCGAAGAAGCTTACAGCAAAGGACTTGTAAGCTTAAAGAAAAATGCCCTGATAGTTTTTTTCTCACATACTATATCCTGATTACTGTTCCCTGTCCCTCTTCCCCTTCCATTTCCTCCCCGCCCCCTCCCATCTAGATCCACCCACGTTCTGTCTCTCATTAGAAAATAAGATGACTTCTATGGAATAACAATAAAATATAATAAAAATAAGATAAAACAAGAGAGTAACACATCCAAATAGAATAATACAAACAAGCAGAAGGAAAACAGTCCAGGAAAAGGCACAAGAAACAGATACAGATGCTGATACCCACTTTATTGTACATTCAGAAATCCCATAAAAACACAAAACTGGAAGACATAATATATCCACAAAGGGATTTAATGATTAAAAAAGAAAAGTAAATATATGTAAATAAATTAAATTATAAATAAATTATTTTTTTTGTTTTTTATTAATTAATTAATTTATTTATTTCTTGATGGAGGTGGGTCTTGTATTTATCTGTTGCTTTCATTGGTTAATTAATAAAGAAACTGCTTGGCCTCTGATAGGGTAGAATTAAGATAGGCGGAGTAAACAAAACAGAATGCTGGGAGAAAGAAGCTGAGTCAGGCAGTCGCCAAGATTCTCCCACTCCAGACAGACGCAGGTTAAAATCTTTCCTGGTGAGCCAGCTCGTGGTGCTACACAGAATATTAGAAATGGGTTAGATCAATATGTAAGAGCTAGCCAATAAGAGGCTAAAACTAATGGGCCAGGCAGTGTTTAAAAGAATACAGTTTCCATGTAATTATTTCGGGTAAAGCCATGCGGGCGGCTGGGTGCCGGGGACGCAGCTCTGCCACTCTTATTACTACATAGCCCGCAGCTCCCTTAAACAGAGTGGTGTTGTTATTTCGGTCATAAGCTAACCAGGAGACCGGGAGCTGGGCAGCATGAACACAGCCCACAGCTCCCTTCAACAATTTATTTATTTATTTATTTATTTATTTATTAAAGAATTCTGCCTCCTCCCTCTCCCCCAATCAAGTCTCCCTTCCTCATCAGCCCGAAGAGCAGTCAGGGTTCCCTGCCCTGTGGGAAGTCCAAGGACCTCCCACCTCCTTCCAGGTCTAGTAAGGTGAGCATCCAAACTGCCTAGGCTCCCACAAAGCCAGTACGTGCAGTGGGATCAAAACCCAGTGCCATTGTTCTTGAGTTCTCAGTAGTCCTCATTGTCTGCTATGTTCAGTGAGTCCAGTTTTATCCCATGCTTTTTCAGACCCAGGCCAGCTGGCCTTGATGAGTTCCCGATACATCATCCCCATTGTCTCAGTATGTGGGTGCACCCCTCGCGGTCCTGAGTTCCTTGCTCGTGCTCTCTCTCCTTCTGCTCCTGATTGGACCTTGGGATTTCAGTCTGGTGCTCCAATGTGGGTCTCTGTCTCTGTCTCCTTTAATCGCCTGATGAAGGTTAATATCCAGGAGGATGACTATATGTTTTTATTTGGGTTCACCTTCTTATTTAGCTTCTCTAGGATCACGAATTATAAGCTCAATGTCCTTTATTTATGGCTAGAAACCAATTATGAGTGAGTACATCCCATGTTCCTCTTTTTGGGTCTGGCTTACCTCACTCAGGATAGTGTTTTCAATTTCCGTCCATTTGCATGCAAAATTCAAGAAGTCATTGTTTTTCACTGCTGAGTAGTACTCTGATATGTATATATTCCATACTTTCTTCATCCATTCTTCCATTGAAGAGCATCTAGGTTGTTTCCAGGTTCTGGCTATTACAAACAATGCTGCTATGAACATAGTTGAACATATACTTTTTTTGTATGATAGGGCATCTCTTGGGTATATTCCCAAGCGTGGAATTGCTGGGTCCATGGGTAGGTTGATTCCGAATTTCCTGAGAAACCGCCACACTGCTTTCCAAAGTGGTTGCACAAGTTTGCATTCCCACCAGCAATGGATGAGTGTACCCCTTACTCCACAACCTCTCCAGCAAAGGCTATCATTGGTGTTTTTGATTTTAGCCATTCTGACAGGTTTAAGATAGTATCTTAAAGCTGTCTTGATTTGCATTTCCCTGATTGCTAAAGAAGTTGAGCATGACCTTAAGTGTCTTTGGCCATTTGAACTTCTGTTGAAAATTCTCTGTTCAGCTCAGTGCTCCATTTTATAATTGGGTTGATTAGTTTTTTACAGTCTAGTTTCTTGAGTTCATTATATATTTTGGAGATCAGACCTTTGTCAGTTGCGGGATTGGTGAAGATCTTCTCCCAGTCAGTGGGTTGCCTTTTTGTCTTAGTGACAGTGTCCTTTGCTTTACAGAAGCTTCTCAGTTTCAGGAGGTCCCATTTATTCAATGTTGCCCTTATTGTCTGTGCTGCTGGGGTTATACGTAGGGAGTGGTCTCCTGTGCCCATGTGTTGTAGAGTACTTCCCACTTTCTCTTCTATCAGGTTCAGTGTGTTTGGACTGATATTGAGGTCTTTAATCCATTTGGACTTGAGTTTTGTGCATGGTGATAGATACGGATCTATTTTCATTCTTCTACAGATTGACATCCAATTATGCCAGCGCAGTTTGTTGAAGATGCTCTCTTTTTTCCATTGTATACTTTTAGCTCCTTTATCGAAAATCAGGTGTTCATAGGTGTGTGGGTTAAAGTCCGGGTCTTCTATTCAGACAATGCTACATTCAGCATGCTACACATAGGCCGGGCAGTGGTGGCACACGCCTTTAATCCTAGCACTTGGGAGGCAGAGACAGGCGGACGTCTGGGAGTTCAAGGTCAGCCTGGTCTACAAGAGCTAGTTCTGGGACAGGCACCAAAGCTACGGAGAAACCTTGTCTCGGAAAAAAAAAAAATAACGAACTTTTAAAAAAAATTTATTTTGAGGAGCAGAAGGAGGGAGAACATGAGAAAGGAAGTCAGGACCGTGAGGCGAGGGGTGCACCCACCCACTGAGACAGAGGGACTGATCTATTGGGAGCTCACCAAGGCCAGCTGGACTGGAACTGAAAAAGCATGGGATAAAACCGGACTCTCTGAACAAGGCAGACAATGAGGGCTGATGAGAAGCCAAGGACAATGGCACTGGGTTTTGATCCTACTTCATGTTCTGGCTTTGTAGGAGCCTAGGCAGTTTGGATGCTCACCTTTCTAGACCTAGATAGAGTGGGGAGGACCTTGGACTTTCCACAATGCAGGGAACCCTGACTGCTCTTCGTACTGGAGATGGAGGGGGAAAGGAGTGGGGGGAGGGGGAGAGGAGTGGGAGAAGGGGGAGGGAAATGGGAGACTGGGAGGAGGCGAAATTTTTTTTCAATAAAAAATAAATTATTTTTTAAAGCCATGCCATGACATCACGAGACAAGGAACCTCCATTCATCTGTTGACAGATATTTTGGTTGTTTTTGACTTCTGACTGTTATGAATAGAGGACCAATTAATATGAGTGAGCAAATGTCTCTGGAGTAGGATGAAATGCCCTCTGTGTATGTGCCCAAAGGTGGTATAGTAGATCCTTTTTTTTTTTTTTTTTTTTTTTTTGATTTTTCGAGACAGGGTTTCTCAGTAGCTTTTTGGTTCCTGTCCTGGAACTAGTTCTTCTAGACCAGGCTGGCCTCGAACTCACAGAGATCTGCCTGCTTCTGCCTCCCGAGTGCTGGGATTAAAGGCGTGGGCCACCATTGCCCGGCGTATAGCTAGATCTTGATGTTGATCAATTCCCATCTTTCTGAGGAACCACCAAACTAATTTCCATAGTGGCTATACTACTTTACTCTCTCATCAGCAATGGATGAGTGTTCCCCTTGCTTTGTGTCCTCTCCAGTATGACCTGTCATTTGTTTTATTGAACTCAGTCATTCTGCCTGGTATAATTTGGAATCTCAAAGTCATTTTAATTTAGATTTTCCTGATGACTAAGGATGGTGAATGTTTCTTTAAGTACTTCCCAGCCATTTGAGTTTCCCCTTTTGAGAATTCTCTAGATTAGTACTTCACTTTTTAAAATTGGGTTCCTTTTTTGTTTTGGTTTTTTGCTGTTATCCAAATTTTTTAATTATTTATATATTTTTGGAAAGTATCCTGTAATAAATGTGTAGTTGGTATAAATCTTTTCCCATTCTGTACCATGCTGAATGTAGCATTGTCTGAATGACAGTGTCCTTTGCCTTACAGAAGGTTCTTCAGCTTCATGAGGTTACATTTAATAATTGTTGATCATAGAACCTGTGCTAATGGTGTTCTGTTTGGGAAACCTTTTCTTGTGCCCATACACTCAAGGCTACTCTCCACTTTCTCTTCTATGAAGTTCAGTGTATCTGGTCTTATGCTGAGGACTTGGATCCATTTGAAGTCAAGTTTTGGGCAGGACAATAAGTATGGAAAATTTGGATTCTTCTATATGTAGTCATCTAGTTTGTCCAGCACCATTTGTTGAAGATGCTCTCTTTTTTTCAGTGTGTATTTCTGGATTATTTATTTAAAAATAATCAGTTGTTCAGTGGTATGTGAACTTTTGTCTAGGTATTCAGTTCAATTCCCCTGATCAATGTGCCTGTTATTTTTTTTTTTTTGGTGTGTGTGTATGTATGTGCACGCATGTGTGTGTCAATACTTTCTATAGTACTACAGCTATCGTACAATTTGAAATTGAGGATGATGATACTTCCAGCAGTTCTTTTATCATTTGGGAGTCTTTTAACTATTCTGTGTTTTGTGTGTTTCCAGATGAAGCTGAAAACTACCCTTTCAATATCTGTGAAGAATTGTGTTCAAATTTAATGGGAATTGCATTAAATTATATTGCTTTGTAGGGTGGACAATTTTATCTTAATAATGCTGTAAATCCATGAGCATGATAGAGATTTCCATATTCAGATATCATCTTTTATTGTTTTCTTCAATGCATTAAACTTTTTTTATAAGTTCTTCATTTGCTTAGTCAAAGGTCTCCCCCCAAGATATGTCTTTTGAAACTATTATGAAAGGTGTTGTTTCCTGACCTCTTTCTCAATACATTTGTCATTTGTATATAGGAGGACTACTAGGTTTTGTCAGTTAATTTTGTATCCTGCTTGTTTGCTGAAAGTGTTCATCAGCACTAGGAGCTTCCTGGTAGAATTTTTAGGGTCACTTATGTGTGCTATCATATCATCTGAAAATAACAATACTTTAACTTCTTCCTTTCCTATTTGTGTCTCTCGATTTCTTTGGTTGTCTTATTGCTTTAGCTAAGACTTCAAGAACTATATTGAGTAGGCATGGTGAGAGTGAACAGCCTTGCCTTGTTACTGATTAGAGTGGAAATTGTGTGAGTCTCCATTCAAGTAAGTGTTGGCTTATGGACTTGTTGAGATTGCTTTTATTATATTGAGTGTGTTTCCTCTATCTATTCTCTCCAGGACTTTTACCATGAAGGGGTGCTGGGATTTTGTCAGAGGACTTTGATGCCTCTAATGAGATTGTCATGCAGTTTTTGTCTTTCAGTCTGTTTATATGGTGTATTACATTTATTGATGTATACTGAATCAACCTTGACTCTCTGAGATGAAGACTACTTGATCATGGTGGATGATAGTTTTAATGTCTTCTTGATTTTGGTTTTCAATATTTTTTTTTACTGAGAATTTTTTAAATCTACATTCATAAGGAAAATTGTTTTATAATTTTCTCTTTTGTTGGGTCTTCATGTGCCTTTGGTATCAGAATAACTGTATCTCATAAAAATGTTTCTTCTGGGGAATGTTCCTTCTGTTTCTATTTTGTGATAAAATTTGAGGAGTATTGGAGTTAACTCTTCTTTGAAGTCTTGTAGAATTCTACACTAAAAATATATGACCTTATGACCTTTTTAATAGAAAGACTTTTATTTACAGCTTCTATTTCACTAAGGGCTATAGGTCTGTTTAAATTGCTTATCTGGTCTTGATATAATTTTACTAGGTGGTGTACATATCAAAAAAATTATCCATTTCTTTTAGATTTTCCTATTTGGCCAAGCATATGTTTTTTAAACATGTTTTTATGATTCTCTGTATTTCCTTGATATCTGTTATTATGTTCCCCTTTTGTTTCTAATTTTGTTAATTTTTATAGTTTCTCTCTACCTTTTAGTTAATTTGGTAAAGGGTTTGTCAAGCTTATTGAATTTCTCAAAGAACCAACACTTTTTTCATCAGCTCTTTTGTACTTTGTTTTGTTTGTCTGAGGATCAGTATGTGATTAATATGTAGCTGTATTTCTTTTATGAACTCGGGTGTCTGTTGCAAGGAGAGCAGGCGCAGCTTGTTTGTCCCGGCCACCCAGCTAGCTTAGCCCCAAAATAACCACACAGAAACTGTATTAATTAAAACACTGCTTGGCCCATTAGCTCTAACTTCTTATTGGGTAACTCTTACATTTCAGTTTAACCCATTTCTATTAATTTGTGTATCACCATGTGGCAGTGGCTTACTGGGAAAAATTCAGCATGTCTGTCTTTGGTGGCTCCATGGTGTCTCTCTCCTACTCTGCCTTCTTCTCCCAGCACTCAGTTCTGTCTTTCCTGCCTACCTAAGTTCTGCCCTATCAACTAGGCCAAGGCAGTTTCTTTATTCATTAACCAATGAAAACAACACACAAACAAACTCGTACTCCAGGTGTCCTTGTGTTTGGTACATAGATGTTAAGAATTGCATGTCCTGTTTGTGTATTTTTCTTTTCATGAGTATGTACTGACCTTCCCTATCTCTTCTGATTAGTTTTGGTTTAAAGTCAAATTTGTCAGATATTAAAATGAATGCACCGGCTTGCTTCTTTGGTTGGTTTGCTTGGAATATATTTTTCCCATTCTTTTATGCTTAGGTGATATCTATACTTAATGTTAAGGCATGATTTTTAGATACAGTAGAAAGATAGATTCTGCTTTTAATCTATTTTGTTAGTCTGTGTCTTTTATGGAACAATTGAGACCATTTAAGTTAAGAGTTATCAATGATCAGTGTTTCTTGACTCCTGTTATTTTGCTTTGGTAGTGTGGGCTTTCTTATATCCATTCTTTTGATTTCCTTCTCTAATTTTATTTTTTCTTTATGTTTTCTTGAGTATTCTTAGCCTCTTCATGTTGCATTCTGCAGAGACAGATTTATAGATGGATACTGCTTGAATTTGGTTTTATGTTAAAATTCATTTATTTTTCCGTCTATTGTGATTCAAAGTTTTGTTGAGCATAGTAGTCTATAGTAATTGAGTACATAGTTTAGCTGACATCTGTAGTCTCTTACAGAGTTTTTAGAACATTTGTCCAGACCATATGACTTTTTAGAGTCTCCATTGAAAAGTCAGGCATTATTCTAATAGAATATATCTGCTTTTATATGCTATTTGATTTTTTTTGGTAAGTTGAGTGTTTTGATTATAATGTGACATGGAGAATTTCTTTTCTTGACCAATCTATTTGGTGTTCTGTATGTTTCTTATATTTTTATAGGCATCTCCTTCATTAGAGTTAGGGAAATTTTCTATTTTGATTTTATTGAAAATAGTTTTGGTGCCTTTGACCTGGGTTCCTTCTCCTTCCTCTACACCTACTATTCACAAACTTGGTCTTTTTGTGATGCTACTAATTTTCTGGATGATTGATGTCTGGATATGTGTAGACTTTACATTTTCTTTGGCTAAGGTACCCATTACTTCTATTTTGTCTTCAAAGTCTGAGAATCTTTCTTCCATTGTATATTCTGTTGGTGAGACTTGTTTTTGAGGTCCTTGTTTTGTCCCTAAATTTTTCATTTCCAGACGTCCATTCATTTGAGTTTTCTTTATTGATTTAATTTCTACTAGAAAGTCTTGAACTGTTTTCTTCGTTTCATTCCTCTGTTTGTGTGTATGTGTTTACATTTAATGGATTTAATTAATTTATTCCTTATGAACCTCTAACATACTCATAAATGCTATTTTAATTTTTTTTTTTACTTGTGCTTCAAGTATATTGCATTTTTCAGGGCCTATTATACTAGGGTTGCTGGGATCTAGTAGAGGCATTGTCTGACTGTTATTGACCATATTTTTACCCTGGTGTCTAGGCATCTGGGTTTAGAATGACTGTAATTTTAGGTACTGGTACCTGGTTCTGTCTTTGTTTGGTGGTGTTTTGTTCATTGGTTGTTACTTTCTGTGAATCTTTAGATCCATGGATTGCATTGGTAGGAAAATCTGCGGAGATGCTGCCAGCGTGACCACTGTGGATTCAGGTTAGAATGTGTTTTTTGATATTGGGAGCTGAAGATAGATTATAATGGGGTACTGAGGAGGTCCATGGGACAGAGGATTAATGGGGTGTGCCACAAAGATCTGTTTAGTTCCCTGGAAATGCAAGCAGAAACAGGGGAGAGACCACAGATGGTAGTCTGCTAACAAGATCAGAATGAGATTGGGGTATGGTATTTAAAAGAGAGGAGAGAAAGTGAAAATTTGAAGATCACCTATCTGCTTTGCTAGAGGTATGGCAGTTGGGTTCCCAGGCAGTGCCTGCAGGAGTTGGAGGCTGTGACAAAGGGAAAGGGTGGTAAGGAAAGTTGTTGGAGAAGAGCTCAGTGGAAGTGGGTCATAGAGGAAGGGTAGGTTGCAACATGTGATCTCCTACAGAGCTGAGAATAAGACTGGGAGATTGGTATTGGAGGGGAAGAGGAAGTCATTAAATATATATTATATAAATGACTTTATATGCAATGAACTACATACTGCTTGCAAGAAGTATACTTTATTCACCATTCATTATAGACAGATGCTTTGCTCTGTGCTGAATATTGTATATTAAACTTCTTGATATTTTGATTTCCATTTCTGACAATGAAAACGTCAAGTTTTGGAATGTCAATTTTCCAAAGTAGCTATAAATGTCGAGACCAAGATCTAAACAGATGTCTGACCAATCCAATTCCAAGTGTTTATGTGCTACCCATACTGCTTCTCCAATTAGCTACTGCGAGCTTAGATAAATATGGATACATAGAAAAATATTAAAAGATATTAGGATGAGAGCCTATTAACAATTTTATTTTTCTATATTACAGTAAACAAAGATAGGGTGCCTTTAAATCACTGCCCCCAAGCTCTCTGGTTTTTATTGAATAATACAAATAAAGATAACAGTTAAATAATATAGTTGAATTCACTTGGTTCTTCATGTGCCATCATAATTGACAAAGAAATCACATTCTTTTCTGATCTACACTAGCCTCTTAGAAGATGACCACTTTTTAAATTAAGAGATGATACATGAAATACAAAGATTAACATCTCACTGGAACCAAGGATTAGTGGGCATCAATATCATAGAACACACACTCATCAAAATCCCATAATAGAATCTAACTTCATACCTCGAATAATTTGTTCTATAATGTCAGATCACCCGAGGTTGGCAAGAACAAACCAAGTACCCCTCTAGACTGTTTTTAGGAAAACAAAACCTATACCTTGGCAAGAAAGTAAATTGTTCTGCCAGTATGGTTATACAGCCTTGTCTTCAAGAATAGTAATGTCTGCCCTTGAAAAAATATTTATCATTGATAAGATGCTTAATAACTTTGCTAGTAAAGAAACCTCCACATTATGGTTGGAAATACTGAATGGACGCTTGGGGTCTGCATTTAGCCTTGTGCATGAAACATGAGTCCATCCTTCTCTGCCAGTTCCCTGAGTTCCAAGTTCTGCACCGAAGAGCCAGATCAGAAAGAGGAAGAAAGACTCAGTGCAGCTGAACAAGTAGCAGTTTCCCTAGGGACATTTTAGTGTTGTCAGAGTAAGAGACATGATTGAGCATGTCGGTTGAGAACATAGACAATCCTCATAGAGGGCTGCCTCCTTATGAAGACATGAAGCTTTCCTTAGATAGGGAATGAAATTGAGTTGACTAGACTAGTCATCTTAGTTTCTTGTATATTATGGTATATCTTTGAAAGTGTCCTAGCAGATGGGTGAAGAACTTCACATATGCCATAAATGCTGATGAGTGAGATTTTTGGACATTGAAACGGCAGGGTTATACTTACTTCTTCTAGAATTTCAATACAGAGGGGGTTGTGTACCTCCTATGGCTCTGAACCACAGTCTTCAGGTAATAATGATTCAGATCCTGCACTCATCTTCTGAAACAATGCATGAGTACCGTCAAGCCTCATGGGAGAAATTTTTGCAAGAGAGCCTCATGGACCTGCAGTCTATTCCCAAGGCACAAGACTTGGTTTGGGAAGTGCAAAAGGTCTTCTTATGGATGCAATCATTTCTGTCCCTAATTGCCACTGCATCCATTTATGCCAATTCTGGATTCATCAATATGTATACACCAGAAACAAGAAACAAATGTTCCTTCTTTCAGTAGCGAAGTACTATATAGACCCATTTGTTCCTTCCTGAAAAGACAGTGACTTTCAGGACTAGCTCCTGTTAGCCCTCAGGGACATTTTGTGTAATTGTTTCATCTTTGCATGTCCATATGCCTCTGTGTATATGAACACATGACTGCGTGTGTGTACTTACTTTATACAACAAGAATGAATGTATCAAGAAAATGATCTCAGTAAGGAAGACAACAGCTTTTAGATGATTCATATTTATTAGCTGATTTAATAGTCAGTTCAACCAAACATTAGTACACCAATCTGAGAAATTCAATAAAAGTAACACAGAGACATTCGATAGTGTGCTCAAGCTCAAGTAACTGCTCAGGGAAAAGCTAAAGATCTGAACCAGAAAGTCAGGCGATTGTGGCACACACCTTTAATCCCAGCATTCGAAAGGCAGAGGCAGAGGCAAATGGAGCTCTGTTAATTCTATGCCAGCCTGGCCAACAAAGTGTGTTACAGAATAACTGGGGGCTACAAAAAGAAACCCTGTCGTGAGAAAAAAAAAAAAAAAAGAATTGAGTTATTTGAAATATAGAGTTCCGCACAAACTTAATGCTATTTCCGCAACTGCATGAATGAAGATATACATATAAAATATCCCATAGAAGGTGGACTTTCAGCACATACCTTTTGAGAGATTTTCTGGAAAGAGAGAAGACCTTTGGAACTAGATTAGGGAATAAAGTGACTTCTGACTGACTGACAGCTACACCAGCTTTCCTAAGAAAGGATACGCCAACCCGTCTGTAGATTTCTCCAGGTAAAATAGCCAAGATCGGGGCCAGCTCTGCTCTCAGGACAAACAATCCTAACCAAAAGGACTCTGTGGACTTGACAGGCAGCCTATAATTTCTAACCCAGGTCAGGTAGTCAGTAAACTCTAGGTCCAGAGACAGGTACGGGAATGACTGGGTAGTATTGTTCACAGGTCTTTCTACCAGACACTGGTAATGTCACAGAACCCAGCAGTTAACAATATTTAATTACTAGCTACCAAGGTTCCTGGGAGTCATTAACATACAAATAATGGCTCAGATGTTCTTGTCAACAGTAACACTGTGGAAAGCAGAGAAGATGAGAGACCACAAGACAATGAGCAAGGATTTTAAATAAAGGTGTTAGGAAAGGTGGGAGTGAGAGGTAGGCAGTCAGCCATGGACTAGGGACAAGGAGGCAGACTGGCATTTTCCTTTGACCCAGTGTGTGACTTAAGACGCCAGTAGCAGAAGTCACCCCACCCCATTAACCCTAGCATTACTGTCTGCCCGTCCACCGTCAAGCTCAGAGGCCAAGTGGTTATTAAGAAAAAAACCAAAAAGTTGCAGGCCAAGGCCAGGCGCCAGCTGAGAAAGCAGCTCAGGAGAATATTTTCCCCAGTGGTTTCACAGAAAAAAAAAAATATATATATATCGATCCTGGGAGTTTCACGTTCCCAAAAGATCCAAGATGGGATTGTAAGATGTGCGTGGAAATTTTGACAGACCTCCAACTGATGGCATCTACAGAATGGTTCCTACTGTGAACTAAGCGTTCTGCTTGGTGTTGGATTTCATAAAGTATCTAATCTGCCCCCAAGCCATCCAACTCTGTATGAAAAAGGGAGCTGAGTCTCAGAGACACAAAGAACTGGACAAAGACTCAGCTAATGGCATCAATGAATGGCACAGCCAGCTTAGTCTGGGTTTTAAGCCAATATGTAAGCCAATAAATAAGTCTTTCTTGGGACAGAGTATAAAAGGATAGAGTTTGGAACTATATTTTTTCTTTTCTTTTTTTTGGCAAAAAAAAAAAGTTGTATCTGTACTTTGCACATTCCAGTATTACATGGCAAAAAGAATAACCAGAAATCCTCTTAACACTTCTGCTTATGAAGCTAACTGGGACTAGGGCTAAATATTTTATGAGCAGCACTCAGAAGGCAGAGAGATACGTCCCTGATATTTTGTATAGAAGGCAAATAACTTCTCTAGAGTGTGCAAACAAAATTTGTGATGTCTTCAACAAGAAGTTCTTACCATCTAATTATGGTGGGTAACCAAAAACAATGACATTAGCCCATATTTACTCAGGTACAAAGGTAGCCTCTATGACCAACACATAAGGCACTAACCCATGCTTGGTGCTGAGATTTACATTTGATAATCCAGGAGGCATTTTCTTTTACCCATGTTGGGTTCTATTTTTTACCCATGTTGGGTTCCGTGCACATTTACATGTCTATGAGTGATGCTGGAGATCAGAAAAAAAGGAACTCGTTTTACAGGTGGTTTTGAGTCTCCGGATCCTGGGGGCTGAGAACTGAACTCTGGTCCTCTGCAAGAACAGAAAGGTCTCTTAACTGCTGAGCTGACTCTCAAGCTCCAAATCCCTTTAAAAAAAATACTTTCAATTATTTTACAAACTCATGGAACTCATATGGCTTCTTCATACATCGAAAGTTTTAATTAATCTGCCCCTTTCTCCACCTTCCTGATGTGGCGAGTCTTTCTCTGTCCTGCCAGCCAGCACCCAAATAATGACACAGAGACTTATTATTAATTATGAAAGTTCAGCCTTGGTTTAGGCTTGTTTCTAACTAGCTTTTATGACTTAAATTAATCCATTTCTACTCATCTATGTGCATCATATAACTTTTGACTTTTACCTCACCTTCTGCATGTCTTGTGTCCTCTCTGTCGGCCTGGTGACCCTGCTTTTTTCTTCTTCCTGAGACCCCTCTGTCCCTAGAAGTACTGCTTATCTTCTTCCTGCCTGGCTATTGGCCATTCATCTCTTTATTGAACCAATCACAGGGACATATCCACACACAGTGCAAAGGAACATCCCACACATCCTGACACCATCTTGGCTTAGACCTTGAGGTCTCAGCAATTATCACCCACTCTTATCTTCATATCACATGGGTTCTATTATTTCCTTTTTAAATAATTTTCCTAGTTGGACTGCAAAAATCATTATTTCTTTCCAAAGCTTGTATCTAATAATGATCAAGAAATGTACACCAGTCTTTTCCTCAAGGAAGCTGCCAAGGCTTCTCTCGAAGGACTCTTGAACCCTTTCCATCCATCTATTTGATCAACAGGCCTTTGAGAAGCGCTTAAAATTTACATTTCTTCTCTTGGTAATCAGTGAAGTCATGGTCATGGATTTAAGGTCACAGGGTTTAGGTGACTGGCTACCCTACTTCCTCATTCTATGTAAGTACATTGCAGGCAAATTCCAAAATAACTACCTTGAAGAGTGCTTGTCCCTTTTCATTTCCTGGATGTCACATGAGAAATGGAAAGTCCTTTCCAAGATGAACTTAACTTTCTCTTTCATTTCATTCCAATTCCCAAGCGTGTTTCTCAGCTTGAAACCCTGTGTGTGTAGCGTGGTTTAGTCTCTGACATAGATCACCAGTCAGTCTTATTACAGCAAATGTAGGGTTAAAGAACTTGTCTTGAACCTGAGACCCAGAATGAGACCTTGGGATTCACCCAAGGGGAGAGTCAGATAACACTCAGAAAACTGTAATCAAATTGAAGGAAAAATGATGGATAAAATGCCTTCATTATTATACGCGGTGGTAGGGAAAAGGCAATGATTAAATTTTGGGATTAGATTTTTCTCTGATTAGTGGAGATTGGGGATCATTTTCAAGCTGGCTTCTTGCTTTCCATGGAACCTGGAAAGGTGACACTTTAGGTTCACTCATTAATTTATATACAAGTTTGTTCATGGATTTATACACAAATTTTACTAGGAAGCTTATTAATTTGACCTATTACTTTATGGTTTTACCATTTTAAGAATAGTTTATGAGGAAAATGTCCAGCTGTTTTATTGAAGTGAATATTGAACTGAATACCAGTACTGAAAGTTTAAAATAACAACAGCTAACACTTGCTTAGTATACAACACATGCTGAACACAATTCTGAATATTAAAGAAAGATTAATTCCCTTCTTCCCATTCATTTATCCCTTTGACGTAGGTTCTGTAATTACCCATAGCTTTAGGATCTGAGTACCTAGAGGTCAAAGCTTGTTGCTGTTGTTCATGTAAACCCACAGGAATTATTCTGGGCCCACAGATCAAGCCTCAGAGTTCTAGTATTAATTCTACATGACTAAAACCTTATTTTTCAGATCTTCCATCTTCCCGTTTCTAGGAATCCTCAGACTGAATGTTGAGTTCCTGCCTTCTCCTGCCTTATATTCCCCTCTCTGCCCAGCCACATCCCTTCCTGTCTCCACCTCCTTAGTGCTGGAATTAAAGGTGTGAGCCACCACTACCTGGCCTCAATGATTAACTAGTAGCTAACTCCACACTGTGACCTTCAGGCAAGCTTTATTTGTTAGATCACGAAGTATTATCACACTTCCAGATCCTTCTTTCTCTTCTCTCAAGCCTAATCTAATCTCCTGGGAAACTTCCAGAGCTAAGGCACTTCCCAAGCAGCAGGGAACCTCATCTTGAAGGAAGCTGTGCTAGGAATGCCTGTCTGACTTAGTCCGTTCAACTGTTGTAGCAAAATGCTACAGACTGGGTAGCTTACCAAATAGCAGAAATTCACAGCTAATACCTCTAGGACTGGAAAGTCCAAGACTGGGGCACTAATAGGTTAATCACCAAAGGGCATCCTCTTCTTGCTTCATTGTGGTCCCTCCTAGCTCTTTTCTTGGTGAGAGAAGGGGAAAACAAGCAACCTAGGCTTATATTATAAGGATACTAAGCTCCAAATCCATCAAACATAGCCCCAAAGATTCCACTTCCCAATACTTTTCATCTTGTGAATTAGGATTTTGACATACTCAGGCAATCCTATTTGTGAGCATAAGATGGGAGGAGCAGCTGTATGACAATTCTTCTGGCCCACTGCCCGACTGTCTCCCTGCTACTCTTGACTCCATCTTAACAGGCATTCTTGGAGCATCTACTCCTTCCTTGGAAAAACTAGGGCCAGGGAACATGGAGTGGGTGCAACCGGCCATCAGCATCTTGTGCATAGCTTTGGAGTCTATCCCTAGATGAGAGAGAGAGAGAGAGAGAGAGAGAGAGAGAGAGAGAGAGAGAGAGAGCAGAAGAAGGAGGAGGAGGAGGAGGAAGAGGAGAAGGAGGAGGGGAGAAGGGAGGGAGGGAGAGATGACTGCTCTATGAAGGAAAACAAACTGGCTATTTCTTGCAACATCTGCCAGGCTTTACCTTTTTTTAGGTCACTAACCAACTCTCGAATCAACATGGACACTTACTATTAGCTATGAATGCTTGGCCTTAGCTTATGCCTCTTTCTTGTTAGGTCTTATAACTTAACCTGCTTATATTTGTCTATAGTTTGCCTTATGGCACTTTATATTTCTTTTTGTATAATATTACTTTTCTGCTGTCTCCACATCTGGGTGGCTAGCCACTGCCTGGCTTCACGACCCAGGTGTGTTCTTTTCTTTTTCCCTCATTCTCTCTTCCTCTCCTTTCTCCTTTTTCTTCTTCTTCTCTCTCTCTCTCTCCTATATTTCTCCTCCTACTTATTCTCTCTGCCCACCAGCCCTGCCTTTCTCTCTCCTGCCTAACTATCGGCCATTCAGATTTATATTAGATCAATCAGGTGCCTTAGGCAGGCACGGTGAAACAAATGCAACAGATCTTTACAGAATTAAACAAATGCAGAACAAATATAACCGATCTTTACGCAGTTAACAAAGGCAGCAGCAAACAGATGTACCACACTGTCACATAGTTAAGTAATATTCTGCAGCATAAACAAATGTAACGCATCTTTGCCTAGTTAAAACAATATTCTACAACAGCAACCTTAGTAAGAAGTTGACCATCAATTGACCTGTTTCCTTTGGAAGGGTTCTGTATTTTAGAGGTGTTCCCACGTGCCATTTGCCTTCCTGACACTGTACTTTCCACACAAGCAAATATCTACACCCCAACTGCTATCAGAATACATGTATTCTGGATGAAAGAATACAAGTAATAATTTGCTTCAACCTTTAAGCAGCTCTGAACATGGTAGGCAGGGGCTTTAAATGAATCATCTCAATAAACCTTCAGTGTGATATAACTCCCCTCATACAAAAATGAATAAATAATAAGTAATATGTAATTCAGCAATGCCACGTAATCACAACCACATGTACCCCAAATCAGACGGGAGTGGGGATTTTAAATGCTCTCCTCGGTTTCTTGACCACCACGGTGCAGTGTAGTCAAGTTGTAAACAGACTTACTTGTTCCAGGTGAAATGGTAAAAGAAATAAACCTCTTTTGAGGGCTTATTGTACATTCTGCGTTTTATATGCTTGGAAAAAGTTAAGTCTGCAGGATTATTTGTTAGCTGCATCTAGGTGGGAGAAAGTTCATAAGGTTTATGAGCTCTCAACAGGGGTGGAGGCAGAGTTTGTCCTGAGGATAAAGGATGCTGAGACAAAGTTCAGATGACTTCAGTCTCATATAGCCTACGAGGGAAAAGCAGTCTGCTCCCAAATCCCTTCCACATAGCCTCTGGGATGCTGTGCTGTGATTCACTCACAGGAGATGGCTTTGTCTTATTTCCATAACAAATGACTGTGAATTTTTTGAGAGTATGTGTCATCTCCTTAACAACTCCAAGCATAGTACATGAAACCAAAATATGCTTAGATGAATATTGGAAGGAGGGATGAATGGCTACCTATTTTTGGGAAATATTAGAGTTTTTCAATCGCAATACAATTGTGTAAGCTATTGAGAGGATTCTTTGATTGCTCCTATCAAATTCATCTCGCATAGTCATTTAAATCAGTCCATCATATCCCCTTCAATCACAGGTTTTCATTTTACTTGAAGAGTCCAAAGCAGATCGAGGCTGCTTTTGTTAATATCTTCCTGCAGGAAGGCAGCTTTAGTAGGTAATTTTTCTTTGTGAAATGTAGTCCCAGAGTAGGCCTGAAACATCCAGTCCTAAGAAGGTATTTTGAAAAGCTCAAGGCAAACAGAAAAATTTAGACACCAACCCCTAACTTATCCCCGTGCTGGTCAAAGATAAAACAGGGAACTGCTTTGGTTCCCTAACTCTTCTTTTCAACCTTAATTGAAATTTGACTTTTAAATCATGTATGGTTTCATAAAATAATGATTACAACATTCTTAAAAAATAAAAATAAAGAAAATGTGGTAATCGGCTTACAAAAATCACTCACTCACTTCTGGTTCCTTTGTAACATTGATCTTCCCCCTGAAAAGGAGCCATTTTTAAATTTTAAAATGATTTTCTTAAACACTTATTTCCATTTTAAAAACATATGTATCTCCCAGATACTATGGTGTGTTGTGTGCTTAGCCTTCCATTATCTCTCCATCTTAGTAAAAGAGAATTTTAGCTTTATTTGGGCTCCTACTTCCACTTTCTTTTTATCACAGACTTCTTCCATTATTAAATTGTATGAACACTAAATGTTCGGTGCGCAGCCAAGTAATGTACTATTATGCCTATACATTTCTCCCCTGGACACCTCTTTTTTTTTTTTCCTGGAGTTAACAAAGCCATCACTGAAACAAAAATAAAACAACAACAACAAAACACCAACTTCTTGGAGCTGGAGAGATGGCTCAGCAGGTAAGAGCACTTGCTGCTTTTGCAGAGGGCCCAGATTCTGTTCCTAGGGCCTACATGGTGGTTCATGACCATCTGTAATTCCAGTTTAGCAGATCAAATGTTGAAGCTAGCTCAATTTGGGAAATAACCAGGGTAGCTAAAAGACAAGACAATTATATTTTTATTTATTATAAGGGGAAAACTCATGAAACAGGAACGAGAAGTCCAAGCTCAGCTATGCTGAGAGAGAACCACACAGAAAGAGGGCACCTGGGTCATGCACCTTTTTTCTCCAGGTCCCAGGAAGCCACACCCTAACTTGGTCCCACCTCTTAAAGATAATTCGTTGGCAAAGATTCCCCATCACCTCCCCCTTGCCTAAATAAGAGTAATGAAACCCAATACAAAGCTATATACAATGGGAACCAATATCAAATATAAAATTACAACCAACATAAACAATAATAAACAAGGAACACATGATAAATGTTTTAATAGGCATTCTATTCCAAAGAGTCTAAGTCTTGCATAGGAAATAGGCTTGGCTAAATCATAAGAGATTGGTAACTATGACTATCTAATTTTCAACCCCATCAAAGGCCTGAGAAGGGAGATAATGTTGCTTGAGTAGGCAGGAAGTGCAATCAAGCAGCTTCCAAAGCAAGCAATATATGACGGAGACAACTGGCCACCTGAGCAATCATCCAAAGTCTCATGTGCAAAGTTGAAGCAATCAACTTTGGTTAAGGTAACTGACAGACCATTTTCAGAGGCAGAAAATTTTTCATAACTGTCTTACCCTGTCTTGGCAAGGTTTGGCAATCCTTTTCTTGTGTCCTGCATATCCAGTCCAGATACCATGTACTTTGTCAGTGGTTGAGGCATGGGCATTTCCTTGCCCAAAGGCCAACTGTGCCAAGAAGAAAACAAACTCCGAGTGGAGTGTCTTCAGTGCTGAACATTCTCTCGGGAATAGATTGGTGCTGTCAGGAGCAATCATGTCTCATGTCAACAGAACCCTAAGTTATTTAAATGCCATGTTCTACAGATCCTTGAAGTAGTTAAAGATTACTTATCGAGGCAGAATACAATCTCTATGTATCTAAATAACCTAATTAATATGACTATATGTATAATAAACATGAACAAAAATTGACCTATAATATTTAATACTTGTATAACTTAAAGACTAAGACTAAGACTTCATGTCAGAATATTAAATAACCTATAAACAAATGTACAGCAAATGAGAACAATGACCTCAAAATGTAAACAATATATGATCAGAGGTAAGAATAATATATAACTCAATATGAAAATATATCCTAAAAGTTGTATCAATATACAAAATGTCCTAAACAGAGGTAGAAGCATGCAAATGTACAATCTGACAGAATGACTTTGCATAGGTGTACAAATATTATAAACAGAAATAACAAATATAATTTGAACTTGAATCAATATACAAAAACTATACCAACGTAAATTGTCCATAAATAATAGCTTACAAGTGTTCACTCTATCACCCACTATTATTATCAGTGTGAATAATTTCACAATAAGTTATTTATTATCCCATTCGATTTTTCCCCTTTTTAAAAGACAAAACAATTATTTTTTACTTATTATCAGGGGAAAACTCACAAAACAGAAACAAAAAGTCCAAGCTCAGCTATGCTGCAAGAGAACCACACAGAGAGCACCTGGGCTGCACCATTTTTCACCAGGTCCCAGAAAGCCACACCCTAACTCGGTCCAACCTCTTAAAGATAATTGGTTGGCAAAGATTCCCCATCAATCAGATGCCTTATTCTGTTCACCTAACACACTATTTACATGTGTGATACATTTACATTTGTGTAGGCAAAACACTCATGCACATAACACTTTTAAATTATTCCTTACATTTCTAGTTGAATTTCCCTTGTCTACAGTAAGTTATAAGAATACCCCTGACTCAACTTCTCCCATGGTGAAGTTCATTGGCTCCTTCATCACCAACCTTTTACTGTCGTCATGTTTTATTCTATGTGGGTTGCTCTTCACTGATTTTCTTTTATCTTAGAATTTCCATTTGAAATTTTCCCTTTCTTCTGATTTGTGTTAGACCTTTGTTCTCTTATCATTATCTTTTTCAATTTATTCTTATTTTATGGAAAAAATATTCTAATGGCTGAGAAGGATATAATAGAATGAAGTCTTTTAGATATTGCATCTCTGAGAACATTTTCAATCTACTTGATTTGCTATGAACATTCAATTCTAGGCTAAAGATTATTTCAATTTATTTTTTGAGACAGGTTCTTTCTTTGTAGCCCTGGCTATCCTGAAATTCAATTTGTAGATGAGGCTGGTCTCAAACTCACTGAGATCTGCCTCCCTTTGCCTACCAAGCCCTGGAAATAAAAGCATATGTCACCATGACTGACTACTTCAATTTTTAAAGCCAACTCTTTCTTGTATCCAGTAGAGCTGAAGAACAGTTGCCTACTACTTCCACAACATCCCCATGCTTGGTCTATTTTATATGTCAATTCTTTTTTAAATTTTCATTTTTTTCTTTTATTAAAAGTAGATTTTTCTCTCATATAATATATTCTGATTACTGTTTCCCCTATGTCTCTTTCTTCCAGTTCTTTTTACCTCCCCTACTATCCAGATCCACCACTTTCTGTTTCTCATTAGAAAACAAACATATAAGGAATAATGATAAAATGAAATAGAAAGCAAAAACTAACACAATGCAGAGAGAAAATAACCCAAGAAACAGATATAGACACAGAAATCCCTTTATTCACACATTCGGTAATCCCATAAAAACAGTAAACTGGAAGCCAAAAGATCTATAGGGTTAAAATACAAAAGTGTGTGTGTGTGTGTGTGTGTGTGTGTGTGTGTGTGAAATAAATATTTTAAAAGTTTTTTTAAAACCCCGACACCACGTTATGAGACAAGACACCTCCAAAGATGCCACTGAGTTCATTTTCTGCAGGTCATCTACTGAGCATGCAGCCCACCCTTAAGAGCAGTTTCTTTCTCCAGGGTTACTCCCCCAGAGAAAACTAAATTTTTGGTTACAAGTGGTTATCATTGGAGATCTATTTCATGTTGGGAGTGGGGCTGTCTCTACGTCTTTCAGCTCCATGATCCTATCTGGTGCAGGCCCGTGCAAGCCCTGTGCATGATACCTCAGCTGTGTGAGTTCATATGTACCTCGATCCTGTTGATTTAGAGGCCTTGTTCCTTGATGTCCTCCAACCTCTCTGAGTCTTACATTATTTATTTCTCCTCTTCTCTTCCTCACTAGCATGTCTATTCATACTGCCGTGGTTCAGCAAATATTTAGGCAGTCTTGTTTTATTGAGACTTTATGGGGTTAGCTTCTGACTTTACTGGAGACACAGTATCACAGTAAGCTCCCCAATTCTCCATCTCTTAACTCTTCCCATTCCCTCTTCCATACTGTTCCCTGAATCGTAGATACAGGAGTATTTTCTAGAGGTATCAATTGGTACTAGACTCCACAACTCTGTATTTTGATTGGTTATATTTTTTGTAATTGTCTCCTTCTTTTTCAGAGATGTTTTCTTGGTAAAGGGTGAAGACTATACTTATCTGTGGGTATATAGACAAATATTTAGAATGTAGTTAATGATTATGTTGATTTAATAGAATGTTGGTTATTAGAGCCTCCTCCAAGATCCATGACTTCACTAGCACTAAGTAGTTATCTAAGTTTCTGGTCAGGCATGTTCTCCCTCTTGTTGAGCAGGTCTTGTGTTCAGTTAGAGAACTGTTGGTTACTGGTAAAGTGTGTGTGCCACTACTGTACCCTAAGGGTTACCTTGACATGATTGCCGTTATTGTGGTTCATAGAAGTCATAGCTGGGTAGGACTGTGCTTGTCGTATTGGAATATTTTAAGAGGTATTAAAGCTTCAAAAATTTAATGCCAATATATTTTATTTGTATAGTCACAAAGTATAAAATATATATATTTTGAATTTCTACATAATCTCATTTTTCACAACTAAAGTTACAAAGACACTTACAAAATATCATATGAAAAAGAGAGAGGCAAACATTAGTATTACTAGAGAAGACTGAAATGGCATTTTCTAGTTCTTATAGTAGACTTCACTTAATTCAAGACAATTTTACTTAATTGGACAAATGTCTTCGAAACAGCACTCATTGATATAGTCACCCCAAAAGCTTAAAGAATTCCTTTTTCCTCATCTTAGATCAACCAAATCATAAATCTTTGGAAGAAAACCAAAGTCTGCATGTTTTTTATTTCTTAAAGTTTTCCATGGTGAACGTAAGCACCAAGTTGGCAGGCCACCGTGTGATTGCGCTGCTGTGCCCTTAACCCTTTTCAGATGATGGTGACGAAATGCTCTTATCTGCTTCCATTGTACTGGTCTCTGTAGACTGGCTTGTTTGTAATTTGGAACAGAGGGAAAGATTGCATCTGGGTCAGAGGTATGTTGCATCATTTTGTTATTGTATGTGTCCATAAAGCCGCACCAATTCTCCTTTGCCTTAAATTCTCTTTGTCTTGGACCAAGAATAAAGGTCTTTGTCAAGTGTAATCACACTTTCACGTTGCTAGTTCAGCCCCATGAAATGCCACTATTTTCCTTTTATCCAAAGGGCTTTCCCCAACATGAACAAAGAGCATACATTGTGTGTTTGCCAGAGGGGTCTTCCTGCTTCCCACCATTATACAGGTTAGTCTACTTCCATGTCCTTCTGTGGTTTTTGTAATAATTAATGGTAGTGGATAATATCAGTCTTTCCAGAAAGTCTTGCTATATGGGACAGATCAAGAGAAGACATTGTGCTGAGACTCAGCAGCACCCCTGCCACCTCCAAGAGCCCACATGCAAGGTCTTGGAGACTCATATGTGACATTCAGCAAAGCTGTCTTTACCTCCTTTAGCCAGAGTCTTTAAAACACAGCAGACGTAAAGTATCTTGGGGAGAGCAGCACTAATGCACCCGAAAGACTACTCATTTTATTCTCTTAGCCTAGCTCTGACTGAAAAACTGGGATGTGTAGTTATTACTCTGGTCTTGAAATCCCATTATGGATAAAACATGGCAGCAGATGTAATGGCTGAGAACTGGATCCTTACATAGGACATCTGGAGGAAAACTCAGTACCTTTCTAGCCAGAAGAGCAGTCCTGTATCTCTCTCGCTGTAGAGTGTGGCAAGCTTGTAACCTAATGTCAGCTCTTCATTCGCTTGCCAGACAAAATTCCAAGGACGTGAAGTCAAAGTTGTCAGCATGCGAAGCACGGCTGAATTATACTCCCCTTTGTCACACATAAAAGGGGTCAAAGGTGGGAAACAGGCTAGGCTTATAACTAAAAAGGGACACTGTCATACTGTAAGGAACTTGACTTAGAATAGGGTCCTTGTGAAATGATACTTTCAATGACCACTTTGGAGTCAATGAAAACACCAGCCAGTGTTTGTCCCAGGGTGGCCTCTTGGAGTACATCCTAAAGAAGTTGTTTGGATTGTCTCTGTGTGCATAACTGTTTATTTTTGGAAATGGAGACCTGTCCTCTCTATGCTTACATGCAGACATCATGCCACGCAGTCACACTCAGGCCTAGAAGCAGCCAAGTGGGGAAAAAGTGTTTCTCTCTGTAGACCAAATCCCACAGCAAATGAGTTTGGGGAACAGGCCTAAATGCTCTCACTTCTGGAAACAGAGGCCTCAAGAGAACACAGTCATACAGGCTGCAGGTCACATGCAGAAACACCCAGGAGCCTGCAGGAGGAACAGACTGCCTAGGGGAGCCTTGAAATTAAGGTCACCTTGATGTGGGATTATATTTGAAAGTCTCTGATGTGTAGGACTTCTGTGTACTTCTGAGCTTGAGTGTAAAGCTTGGGGACTGTTGGGAAATGACAGTCTTGCTCTGCCCAGTTGTTTTCACGGTGTCTAAAGCAAGCGAGGCCCCTCCCCGGTGTGACAGCTGCAAGCAGGTCAACACGAGGCAGGTGTGGACCCTGACACAGCGATCGACCAGCCGAGCACGAGACAGGGCACGAGCCTTTTCATGGGAGATGCTATTTAGAGCCTCACAGAGCTTTTGAGATCCAGCCAATGCCGAGTGTTTGCAGATTAAGAAATTTTCAAATTAAGAAATTCAATAACTGATACACGGCAATATTTTAACATTATTTTCTACTATATTTTATCCTGTAAGAGCTAGGGGATATATGTATTAAAGAATTTAGACCTGAACATGGTTCATAGCCCTGCCTGCTTGCTCCTCACTTCCGTGTGGTATGGACACAGACCAACATTTCTGGCAGGAACATTCAGGCTTGAGAAAGCCGAGAAGCAGTCAGAGTTCTCACAGCTGAGATCATGGCCCAAGGTTGTGTTATTTAATTTCAGAATTCAAATGTTTTCTTCAGTCAGTGCAAAAAAAAATGGTCTAAAGCAATTTTAAAATGTTCCCGTATCTTATCTTGCATATATTCACCCACAACTTTCATGTACCAATGGCTACTTATCTATGCAATAGTTTATGTAAGGCTAGGAAAAACTATGGACTCATCCAAACTCCAGGACAATTAGCAGGGCATTAAGGTCCTCTGCAAAACCTACCACAGTCACGCACTGACTGGGTCCTTCCTCGCTGCATTTGGATGTTCTGCAAGGTGACATCTTATAGTGTTCTGAATACATTTTATAGACCCTCCATCATGAATTCCAAGTCGATACAGGCTGGGTGCTAACAAAAGCAACAAGGATCCTCACCTCTTTTATGATGAAATCGAGACTGAATCCTTCCTGAACAAACAGAGGCCTTTGGGTGCCCTGCCCGAAATAAACGGAGCTGCATCAACACGCGAGCTTTTCCTGTCTCCCCAGAAACCAGAGCAGTTCCTCCCCCGGTGATTTTTGTGTGCCGTGCTGAGAACATGAATCTTGGATGCTGTTACAGAAGGAACCATGAGCCATTTATTCTTAGTCTGAAATTGGCAGGCTTTCTGTTTTGGAGAATTTTTAATAGGACTAGCTGAGGAACCAGCATTAGGGATTATTTTCTCAGTGTGGGGTTAGATGTGTAATGCATATGTTCGCCCTGAGGACCCTAAACCCCGTACTGTAAAACTTTGTTAGAACTGCCTCGCTTTACTACTAACGTTTTCCCGGGCCTATTGTTCATTTTTGCTAGGTCCGGCCAAAAGTTTATAAAGCCGTGTTTCCCCACAGACCATTATTTTTGTACTAATTAATTAACACAACCAATATCTCAGATATGAAACCAAGCTCCGGTTACTTAGTTTGGCTGAAAAAGCTGTTTTCTTAATCACTGACTGTTTTCTGCTACTTCAAGTCCACCACCTAAGTTCTTGGCCAGAGCAAGCTTGTGGGAGCTGGGGAGGTCTCCAATGGCAACAGCCTTCCACCCTGAATGGGAGAGTGGGAGGAAGGGACTGCAGCTGTCCCTGTCACTAAGGATTTTGGAGGAAGTAAAAGAAAGGAAAGGGGGGAGTTTTGTAAAATAGACTTAAAAAAGGGAAAGACCAAGACGCTGGGCAACGCTGCAGTGAGGGCCAGTCCTCCACAGTTACTAAGGCTCTTGCACACTCTTAAAGGAAACACAGCTTTGTGGGGCTTCTTTGAGGAGAAACATGGGCACATCTGCCAAGAAACATTGCATGTGTATTGTTGTTTTCCCCTTATGTTTTTGATTGTTTGGATTCATTTCTGAATTCCCAGAGCTAAGGTTTTATTTCTAATTTGATAGGAATTTTGGAAGAGTGTTTTCTTATTATTTCCAGTATTTTGAATTTACATTGCTTTATCTGATGATTTACACATGGCATAATGCAAACATACAGATGTAAATATATTTGTACACATACATACGTGTAATTTTGTGTGGGCATCATGTGCAAACATACGCATATAACCTCCCACTGCCACAGTCTTCATCTGGGGAGGAGGACAGGGTCACCATTGTTCCTTGAACATGTAGCCGGCATAGGCACTGGCTATGTGTCCTATACATGCTCACCGTGACAGTTTAACCACTGAATTAAAAAGAGTGAGTCTTTTTGAGAACACAAAAAAGGCTGAAGCTCGGTGTCGCAGGAGGCCATGACAGATTCCTAGTGTTCCTGAAGATGTAATTGCAGATCTGTCTATAAAACAAGAAAAAGAAATGGGGGGGGAGAGAAAGAAAGGAAAGAAGGAAGAAAGGAGGGAGGGAGGCAGGAAGAGAGAGAGAAAAGAAGGAAGAAAGGAGGGAGGGAGGGAGGGAGGGAGGGAGGGAGGGAGGGAGGAAAGAAAGAAAGAAAGAAAGAAAGAAAGAAAGAAAGAAAGAAAGAAAGAAAGAAGGAAAGAAGGAAGGAAGGAATTGCTGTTTTTTGAACAGCAATTTCACAGTGCACACATGCATGCAGACCATGGATTTCCCCTTTTTACCTGTTTGTTTGTTTTGAGGTAAGGTCTCATTCTATAACCATGGCTGACCAGAAACAGTCTATGTAGACCACGAAGGCCTTGAACTCACAGAAACCCACCTGGTTCTGCCTCTCACAGGGTAGGACTAAGGCCTGATCTACCAGGCCTGACACAGAACCTATTCTTAAAAGCAAAACACTCCTCGTCTAAAATCCCTGTTGCAAGTATTTATTTTTGACACTACAAGTAGTCTTAAAGAATATAGTTTTGTTTATTGGGAGAGGCCTTTCCTGAGCAGCAGCCAGCCATACCTCAGGGATTTTAAAATGAAATAGAACTTTTTAGAGGTGAGAGGCAACGAAGAAGGGTAAGGAAGGACAAAGAAAAACAGGCTGAATAAGAGTCAGGGACAAAGACATAGAATATCTCATGCTAAAGGCATTGTTTTTTGTTTTTGTTTTTTTTTTTCTGGGAATCCACCTTCCTCTACAGTGTGTGGCGTCCCCTGGTACAACTCACTTCCTTGTTCTTCAGCTTCCAGAGACGTCTGAAGCTCCAGTCTAGCTACAGAGCCAGCTCTCCAGTGAGCTCATCGTCACATCTATTATAGTCACATTGGCAGGGACTGCAAGGTTAGCCCTTCCTTTGCCTCACAGTCAGGTGACTGCGTGGCTCTTGGCAGAACCGGCAAAGCTTCGGTCAAGACAAATTGCTCAATTGGACCTCATTTCGGGCATTGTGCTGGGAATTTTGTCATTATTCGCAATTTAAGTATTTTCCAAATTTTAATTATTCTTACGCCATCCTGTGCTTTTTGGCATACTTCATCACTGGCTTAGCACTTTCATGTTTGCTGTTATTGACCCCAATTTTCACTGATGTATACGTTTGTAGTGTTTGTTAGTTGGTAGCTGAGCGATCCACAGAACTGTCTCAGCTTGGTAGGGTAGAAATAAGAGGCGGTTTGATTTTCTCCAATCACTCCCCTTGCGCTGTGTCAAATCTCCCTGTGCCATGGGCAGAGTTCTGCATCATGACTTGGGCAGATTTCAAACTCTCTCAGGCATTCTCAGTTACTAAATTTATAATTTTCCATTTTCACTACTAGTTGCAAGCCAACATAAGCCTGCTTTTCGTGTCTTGGTGAAACATGCTGATTCGCTACTTCAGGCCAGACTACTGGGTGACAGTTCCTCTGGGGAGGAGAGGGCGAACTGGACCTTCTGCTCTTTCCTCTCAGCTTTGACCTTGGTGGTTCAGGGGTGAGGGTAAGGAAACATGGTCAGCTCTGTGGTCAATTGGACATGCTCCGCCTTCCAGGTCTCCTTGTGGACATCCTCTTGGCGCTGGCTGTCTCTGTTCTCAGATGCTGTGTGTATCTGTACAGACTTCCACGAGCTCTAACTCTGCGTCTTCTGAGTGCCTCTGGCTTTGGTGGTCCCATCAAAACACTACACAAAACTTTAACTACTTCGTAGATTTTAATGTATTCATTCTATTATTGTAAATATGTTACTACATTAAAATATGCATGTATATGTGTCGTTATATATACATATATACACAAATATATATATACATGCATATGTATACCAGACTTAGTATACATATATATGTGTATATGTATATGTGTGTGTGTGTAAGTGAGTGTGTGTACCCATTAGATAGGAATATATATATTAAATATAAACATATATACATTAAGATATACTTTGAAACTTTAATACACAAAACATAATACTTATCAAAATCTAAAGGCAATAAAAAGAAAATACTATAACGACCAAAACTGCTTATCAGCTGTTCTGAAATTGTACCGAGCAATGAAATCTTTGGGCTGCAGTTCTGCTCTCTGCTAAGGAAGGCAGTTACCACCGGTAGCATTGACCCGTGACTATATCTGTAGCAAACAAACGTTTCCCTTTCTCACGGACCATCAAAGAGGAAGGAAGGTTAGAACATAATACACTTCAAGTGTGTGATTGACCATTGTGCTAGTCAAGGTCAAGTCTGTTTGAAAATCCTAGCTGGCACACATTGTGTACCTGAATGACTTGGTATGAGCTGTGTCTGCACTGTGTGTCGGCCGGAACTTCCTTCCGCTAGGACACCATCATGATCCTCATTTCATTTAGTGTTTTCTTTCTGGGTTGCTGATTAGAGGTGTGCATTCTAAACAAAGCAAACAGCCTTTGACGAGTAACTGGAGAGCCCAACTGACTACCAGAGACGAGGCTCCAGACATGTCATTCCAGCATCTCCATTCAAGACCCAGCCACCGTGGAGCTGAGCTTGGAGACAACTCTGCTGTCCTTGAACTACCCACAAAATTATAAGGATACCAAAACGATTTTTTGCTACAGTAGGAGTGATTCATTACATTAAAAATATCAGAAAATAGGGCTGGAAAGATGACTCAGCATTTAAGAACACTTGCTTGTATAGAGGACCCAGGTTCAATCCCCAGAAGTCACAACTCTCCATAACTCCAGTTCCACATGACACTATGTCCTCTTCTAAGTTTTGAGGGTACCAAGCCCAGGTGTGGTACACACACTTGCGTGCGGACAAAATAATCATACACATAAAGTAAAATAAATAAACCTTATAAACTTTCTAAATGCCAGGAATACAAACTCATAGGATGACATTTTACCCAGTTCTACTCATGATGTCTGTGGAGCATGCCTGTAGTTGCAACATGATTTTGAACAATGAGTATTTCACCCTGTCTTCCAAGTGTAGATGACAAGTATATGTCCACCTTCTTAAGAGCCAAGTTCTATAGCTGAATTATGGTCTTGCCAAACTGAACTGTTTTCTTAGCAATCTTCAGCTCTACATGTTGGGGAGCTGGATGTCACCTGTTTCTGCAGGGGGCTATAATTGTGACTCAGCACACATAAGAATCCAAAGTTCTAGGGCAGGCAGTGGTGATGCATGCCTGTAATCCCAGCATTCGGATGGCAGAGGCATGTGGATCTCTGTGAATTCGAGGCCAGCCTGGTCTACAGAGCCAGTTCTAAGACAAGCTCCAAAGGTACAGAGAAACCCTGTCTTGGAGGGGAAAGGGGGATGTTTCAAACTTCTTTGAAAGTATCTCAAAACAGAGAGTGGTTTAAAAAGTACATCAGTCCTCCACACCAGCTGTTTCTATGTGTACAGATCCAACTAGCTAAGAATCAAAATAGGTAAGGAAAATCCTGTTTGTACTGAATAGACATGGATTTTATCCTTCTGCTGCACAGTATAGCAGTAACTCACCAGCATCTACATTGTATGGAATATTAAAATCCAGTAGACAGCACTTTAAGTATATGGGAAGATGTGAGGGGTTTTGTGACAGCTATACTGGTTCACAGAAGAAACTTCACAGTTGCTATCTACAGACTGTTCCTAGAGCAAACTCCTGAAGACACTTAGGGACTCCTGCAGGTTTTAAAGCAAAACTTCTCAACAGCTGAAGAGACCAGAATTCTATTATTTATATTAAACCATCTGGTAACAGAATAAACAGAAATAAGAACTAAATGTTGGGAAGAAGGGGCACATTCAAGTGTTCAGTACGATGCACTGTTGAAGGAACGCATGCCACTAGCCTTTCGTTTCAAGACTAAAGAATAACTAGGCCTTAACGACGGTCAGTATTGTGCACAGCTGTAACCTCTTTGATAATCTAAGGCTGAAACACAGAGGCACGCGGTGTTTCACTTAAACACCATGCCACTACCCAGTGGTTACCACTGTTGACCCAGGGCAGGGGTTCTTGTCCAGGCATTCTGGTTGCAGATCCTGTTCTCTTAGCCTCCAGCATCTAATCTCTCTTTTGGAAAACAACAGAGGAAGAGGAATTTGTAAGTACTTAAAAGACAAAACACCAGAAAAAAAAATTGTTGCCTTGTGAAGAAAATGAATCCATGTTTTTCTTTTATTCCTTTCGATGAACCTATTGGTCTTCCATTGCAGCTCGGCAATGTATATAGCCATGCCCAAATCAAAGAATACCTGATGTCTCTTCAGCAGCCATGCTATACTTCACATCCCTAGTTATGAGCAGCATCCACTTCAGTTGCACACCAAGAACAACTGCTTACTGTAGTGACAGTGCACACTGTGTCTACGACACACTGCTGAGCACGCAGGGCTTTGCAAGGAAGGTTTCCTGCGATTCTTCGGGTTTCTTTTTTTCTTTTACAGCATAAACCTTAAAAGGTTCTCCTTGTATTTCCTGTGAAAGTGATATAGAGACATCATATCACTGTTTTACAATGACAAAGACAGTTCAGGAAATTCAATATTTGACAAAAACCTTTTCACACTTATGGCTCGTTTTAAGTGTAGTGCGCCTCAGCAGAGCAGGGCAAGGCTCCAATAACTGGAAAGCATTTTGTTTGTCATGCACAGGGGAAAAGATAACCTTAGTGTTTTTCCTCCACAGGACGAGTTCATCTTGAAAACAAATGTGGACTTTTCCCAACAAAAGGAACAAGAACCCATCACCTTTCCTTTCCCTAACAGGGACAAGGACCTGGTGGCCAGAACTTCAGGGCATTCCCAGCTTAATGCAAGTCTACTCTTCAGTGTGGTCTGTTTTAAATGTGGATGGGTAAACAATATCAAAGGCCCGTGTGGGGTGGGATAATCACCTTATTCATTGTAGTGATAGATATGATAATTAGCTGTAAAGAATTCAGAGGTGCCAGGAGAGAGCTGTCAAAATCATAAACAGCAATTCAACAGAGCCTGAGAAGAAGAAAAACAACAGCAATAAACCTCCCACCTCACCCCACCCCTGCACTCAATAAAAGCACCAGAAGACTCCAAAGAAGCCCCTTTTTCTAAGTGACCACAGCCGCACATCAACTGGTGACCCTCGGGTTCAGGATGTACTCCTGGCTCCAGGTTACACGAAGCACCAAACAGTTACTCCGCTGTTGTTATTTTGTTTTGTTTTTGTCTTTCGGGCTTTTAGAGAAAAGGAGACACAGGCAGGGAGTTTTAACAAAGTCTCTCTGTGTATCTGGGGCTTGGCCACATGGTATTTCAGGTCCTGCAAAGGCTGACCGCCATCAAGTCTAACTCCTTACAGACCAGACTTGGCAGGCGCGTTGCCTGTGTGAGCGTGCTCAGCGCTGCGGCCATTGTCACCAGCGCGGTGCCAAGAACAGCTGTTCTTTTCTGCTCTTGTTGGTGGCGTGGAGTCCTGAACTCTGTAACTGAACACTGGCCTCAATTTGAATTTTCACACAGACAAGACGAAGTTAGTTCTTTGGGGGGCAAGCTTTGTGAGGATGCCCTTCAATACCGTAGAGCAGAAAACCAGAGCCTGCCTTGTGCGTCTTGCTGGGGGAATTTAAATGGGAGTCTGAGAAACTAGCGTGATTTGGCAAGAGCACGATCGAGTGCGGTTGTGAGGTCCCACCAGCAACATATGCTTTTACTAAGCTGCGCTATGCCTTTCAGTCTGAGCTTTTAAAATGTTACTTTATATTTTCTACCATTATCATTCGGAACCCAAACCAAAGTAGTTAACTCTGAATAAAACTATCCTATTATGAAATTAGGCCTCATCCTAGGGGAATGGTGTTTAAATGTAACCCTTTTTCCCCCTCACTCTAAACACAGCAAGAAAAAAATAAAGACTAAAGGGGGTAGGAAAAGAAGTCTGCTTATGATTAGGAGGTGAACTTTGAACCATGCCTATTGTTCCTGCCAAGAATTTCTGAATGCTAATGTAAATATATATATATATATATATATATATATATGAGCAAAGGTATTTTAAGCGTCTACTGTTAAGAACCAAGCTTTCTTCCTTGCTTCATTGTTGAAGATAATATGCCTCTCTAACAAAAATGCTTTCAAGATGTAACCATATTTTGAAATGAGTATCATAATACATCCTTTGCAAGCCTGGAATTTGGAAACAAAGGCCTCGCTTTAATCTGTTTTTCTTCTTACCTGATGAGCACGGGTGACAGGGCAGCGGGAGGAGGTTCAGACATGTCCCCAGTCTCATCTGCCGTCCTTCCTCTTTCCTCATCAAGTGGGCTCTGACAACCTTTCTTTCTGAAGCTACATAAATTAAACAGGGTTAAGACTCTCAGCCCTTGTACCAGCTCCAACACAAGCCAAGACAAGAAAGGACCCCGCAGGTGACGGACAGGCTTCCAGTCTCTCTGCTAAACCGGTAGGGCAGTGAATCTCCCTGCCTCCCTCCTCACTGAAATAATAACAAAGCGCGGAACCTGGGCAGCCTTTCTTTCTCCCTCCTTTTACGTAACTAACGGGTATCTCCCATCACGCACAAAGGGAGAAAAGCAGCCACATTTCTTCATTGCTCGTTTCCCCTGTGCTTTCCGGGTCTCTCGGTGCCTTCTCCCTGGAAAGCCAGCCCTCGGGAGGAAACCCTAGCATGGCAAAGCCAGCAGGGGGCCCAGCAGTGGACATACCTCAGATTGAGGTGTTGATCTTTGCCCAGTGACATCTGTCAGAAGAGTTCCTCGTGACTTTGTAAATAGATTCACAAAGAGTGGCAACCGATGAAATAGGTATGACCTGTGTCTGAGTTTGCAAAGTAAATGGCTTGTCAACATGCACATGTGACTGAAAGATAACCATGAGAGGAGGCATCAGAAGGCACTAAAACAATCATAGCAAACAGAAAAGAGATTTCGTAAGGTCCAAACAGGATTTCCTAAGAAAGGTTAGGGTTAAAATCTCTAGACAAAGACTCGGGGATCCAGTGCCTTCATAGACAGCATTAGTCACCCTAAAAACAGCTTCCCATTATCAACACCTTTCAGGCCATCAGAAAGAAGAGCTTTGCCTGGGTCCGCAAGCCCATCACCTTCTGCAGTAGAGTAGAGCATCCGATAAGAGTACGCTGACCTCACATGTAATAAAGTTCCCTTGTTTTTAGCAGACATGGGGCTTACATGGAAGACATTTTGAAAAATATTTTGGGTTTTAGAGGGTTTTCTTTCATTGTCTGCAGAACTAATGGTGGTATCTGTATCTAAAGAAGATCAGTTCTACGAGACACCTCTGGGCACCTCCTCTTGTTCCAGCCAGAACCAAGGCTTGGGTGAATCTCCCACCATTATGGAATTCAGCAAAACTACTACATCACCAGAAAGTTTTGTATGTGATGGTGTCCGGCTGACTAGCTACCAGAAAATGGGTAGAAGATTGTTAAAGTTATAGTCTGATGGATTCAGATTTAAAATGGCTTTAATAAAAGAACATGGTTACCCTAAGTTAACAAAGGAAAGCCAAGGGAATAAATGGGTAGCTTTGAGTTCACTCCCCATCGGTCTATCTATGCACATGCGAAAGAAATTTAAAAGCCTCAGCTTCTTTCTGGTCTGAAATGGTTTGAACTGGAAAAGATCTCAAACATTTTGAAATAAATGGATCAAATTATATAGTCAAATATATTCAACAGTTTGCATGCGTTATTAAAACATTACCAAGACAACACTTTGAAAGAAATGAAAATAGCAATCTGTCTTTACCTGAGAGAATCATGGGGCTTGGAGAAGTTCAGTGAAGAGGAAAAGATTAACACATGACCCACAAACTAACCAAGGTGTAAAGAATAAGAGACTGAAGAATAGTCAGTCCTAAAGGGAACATAGATACTACCACAGGTCAAGGAATTATTATGGAAGGGGGCCAAAAAGAATGGAAAAGCTGGAGGCAATGAATGGGTACAAGCAAAGCTTGGCTTCCGGACACAGAAGGGCAGCTTCAGACATGAAGATGCGACAGTGTGCAAGAGACACGTGGGAGCCCAAGCCAGACCAAACGCCAGCATGGACAGTGGTGGGAGGTGGATAGAGTCCCATGCAGACCTATGGAGATGTTGCCAATTGTTGGCTGCTGGGAGAGGAAAGAGACAGATTTCTCTGAGAGCGTATCCCCTGGCAAGTCGACCACGATGCAATGAAAGATCATCTATCCAAGAATTTGGACAACATAAATTCTTGAAAACTTAAAAAAACACACACCCAAAATTAAGTGGGTAGAAAAAGGCTGCTGAATCTGGGAAGAGTTGAGAGGGGTGGATATAATGAAAACTCCTTGTACGAAACTCTCCAAGAACTAACGAAATAAAAGGTACCGACTGGGAGAGCTGTCTCTGAACTGAGACTACCTTCATTCTTTTTAGATTCAACACTCTTGAAAGAGCATTTGTGCACATGCAGACAGAAACAGAGGCACCCCAGAATCTTCTTCAGTCTCTTGTTCTCCTGTTAACTCTTGGATTTCCTACCACTAGTACTTAGAGAAAAGTCGTGTGGAAGGGGAGAGAGCTTTGTGTTTCCAAAATGTTCCCAATATTCTCAATGCCTTATATTATATTACATTGAATTACAACTCTCAATAACAATTCCCATAACATTTTATGGCATAAATGGATCCCAGAAAAGGAAAAAAAAATACTTTCTAAGAAAGTAAATGAAACCAAAAACAGAGGTAGATTCAGAGTCCAGACAACAGTGTCTTACCTCAGCAGCCCCCTGGCAACTCTAAGGTTCTACTGCAAATTTCACAGTCCCCAATAGACATAAAAATTAAATATTCTTTTTTAACATCGTGGACTGCACAGAAACAAGTAGTAGACACATGTTCACTACTCTAGCCAACCATGAGGGAAAGAAAAAGTAGATACAACAAAATAAAAATATAATATATCCAAACTCAAGGATAAGATGGTTTGAAATTCTGAGTTCTCAGAGTGGAAAAAAGTATAACATAATTCTTATTTGCAGAACGAAATGTCCTATTTGCAACCAAAAGTCCCAAGCACACAAGCAGTCAAACATGGCCTAGTCAAACAAGCACAGAAACCAAAGACAATGTGAAGTGTCCCTGACAATGAGCTAATGGCAGAGTTATAGATCAGTGACACATGAAGAACAAAAACAAGGTATGGACAGAGTCAAACGTGTTCATAAAATGAAAATATAAGAGGGAGAAATCATAAAAAGAAACAAACTATTACAGAGATTAAAAAATAGAGTAAGTTGAAAATTGTACACGAATGATTCAAATAGAGTCAAGCAGTGAGGAGAAAGACTAGAACATAAAAAGAAAAGGTTCTTTTAAGAAATAATAAAAACAGATTTTTAAAATAAAGAGGGCTTAAGAACTTAGGGGACACCAACAAGTGGACCAATATGTGCTTGTGATAGCTTTAGAAGGAAAGAGAAAAGGTGTACAGCGTTTGAGGAAATAATGGCTGAGATTGTTGGAAACTAATGAAAGGTAGAATATGAAAATTCATGAACTTCAAGAAACTACAAGCTACTGAAGACACATTAGAATTAACCTTCCAAGCAACTGAGATAATCTTATCAGAAACAAGACCAGAGCAGATTGTAAGACATGAGGACCCTTCAGTAGGATTGCCAATGGAAGAATCAAAGTTCTAAAATAAACAGAAACTGTTAACCATAAACCTTATATTTCACAAAACTGTGACTCAAATATATATATATATATATATATATATATAGAGAGAGAGAGAGAGAGAGAGAGAGAGAGAGAGAGAGAAAGTATTTCTTCATAGAAAAACACTGGGACGCTCACCTTCCTGGACCTAGATAGAAGACCTTGGTCTTCCCACAGGGCAGGGAATTTGGACTGCTCTTCAGTATCTAGAGGGAGGGGGAATGGAGTGGGGGGAGGAGAAGAGGAGTGGGGATAGGGGGAGGGGAGTGGGGGGAGGGGGCAATATTTGGGAGGAAGGGGAGGGAAATGGGAAACAGGGAGCAGGTGGAAATTTTAATTAAAAAAGAATAAAAATAAAAATAAAAAAATATAAAAAAAAAGAAAGTGAGAAAAAAAAAGAAAAAAGAAAAACACTGGGAAAGTGTATTGCCACTAGACCTTCCTGAAATGAAATGTTCAAGGAACAAAAGACAGGAACTCAGAACTTCTGAAGCAATAAAAGCACAAAAAACTGGGGCTGGAGATATGGGTTAGCAGTCAAGAGCACTGGCTGTTCTTTCAGGGACCTAGGTTCAACTCCTAGTACCCAGACGATGGCTCACAACCATCATAGCTACTGTTCTAGGGAACTGAAATAATTTCTTCTAGCATCAAACTTCTGTGAACACCAGGCACACATGTGTTGCACAGATATCTATTCAAGTAAAGCACACAAACACATACAATGTAAATTTTTGTAAAGAGCCCAAAAAAGATAAGTATATACATAACTCTAAGAGCTAGTCTATTTTCATTTATTACTGACTCAAGACATTAATGATTTTAAAATGTATAAGCAGAACTTATTTTAACTTTGGCTTGTAAATTCACAGGATTTTTCCTATGTAATTGAAGAGACTAAGCCATTTAAAGGGATTATCCAGAGACGATACTATGTGGAAATGACATTTTGAGACATATACAAGTGAAACAAGAGTTGCTAATTGATCACTATTCTCACAAGTTGATCTCAGGTTGGTGTCAATCCAAATTAAAGTGTTTCAACTTCATGCCATTAAATATAATCTCCACAGCAGCCACAGAGAGAACATGTGTAAAATATATTCAAGTAGAAATGAGAGGTAAAAACAAAACTTTTCCTACAATAAGAAATCCAATCAATTACATAAAAGACAGACTACAGGAAAAGAAGTTGAGGATATCCGGGCATATGGGAAATAACAACAGTCCACCTCCACCAGAAATCCTTACAAATGGAACTATGTTACACTCTAAATCTGCATTCTGCAGAATAAATAAATACATGATTCACCCATACACTACCAGATACTTGAGATTGCGAGGCATACTTAAAACAAAAAGGAAGACTATGTTCCATGGAATTAATAATCAACATGGCACAGAGGTTTGAGCTACAATCATATCAGATGAAAATGAAGACTCTAAGTCTACATTAACATGCATAAGACACAGATTATATACAGAGTTATATACAGAGTGTTATATATTAATAAAAGTTTGGGGTCGGCAGGACTGCTCAGCATCTAAAGAGCCTTCCACACAAGCTTGACTGATTTCTTTCCATCCTGGAGCCCCTATAAAGGTGGAAGGAAAGATGCAACTCAATAAAGTTGTCCTCAGACCTCAATGTGGACAGGCTAGCACTTACAAAGCACACACACACAGTATTTTTAATTTTATTTTATTTTTCAGGAACCAGAGAAATGGCTTCGTAATCAAGAGCACTTGCTGTTCTCCCAGGGAACACAGGATCAATTCCCAGAACGTACATCAAGCAGTTCCACAGCTTCTTGTAACTCCAACTCTGATCACCTCTTCTGACTCTTCACATCCATGGGTGCCAGCACATACCGTATGTGCAAACATAGCACATACCTGCACACACAACGAGTGAATAAATAAATTTTAAATATTAAAATTTCAATATAATGGAAAATAATATTATAGACATTTATACACCAAGTCATAAATAAGCACAACTCATGAGGGGAGTTTTGAGAAGTATGCTCACCGTGCAGTACATATAAGAGTGAAAGATTTTTAAAATTAATATTTCATCAAAAATAACTGAGGAACTGAAGAAAGAAGCCGGTCTAACATAAGGACTAGAGACTACAAAACCCACTTTCAATACTGAACAGAACAAGATAGAAGGTAAGATGTAGAGCCGATGTGAGCAACAGCATAAACTCTACTGAGCATTCAGAATGCTCTAGCCAGTAACAGCAGCACACGAGTCCTTATGAAGTAGCACTAAAAGTGTTTCCCAGATTGTTTAAGCCTTATACAAAATATCTTATAAACTGCATGTGATGAAATTTAAAACAAGAAAAACTGTGAAAAACACAAATTTACAGAGAATAAATACTCAACTTTAGATCAAACAGGGAAAAACACAAAGAATGGTCAAAGGTAGATATAATTTTTTAAACATAGATATTAAAATTTATAGAACTCAGTAAAAGTAGTGACAGGAGAGACTAAAGGCGTGTTCTGTAGATTCAGGCACAAAGCATAAATGCTGTCATTTGTCACGGAGAGTTGACATAGTACTAGACATTCTAGGTAGATAATTAGACCAAGTAGACAAGAAAAAAAATGAAAGACATTCAAATGGGCAGGAAGAAGTAACATTATCTGCTTCTCTACCAAGAGATGAGAGATTATGTATTTGAAAGCCCAAAATACAAACAAAAGGAAGACATAAATAGTAACTAGCAAGTTACATCAGCAAAGTAACAGGACTGTAAAATTCATTGTTCTGCTTTTTCCCTAGTAATGAACAATATGAAAAACTCATGAAAATTTGATAAAAAAAAAATCAAAATATCCAGAGTGTATTTACCCGACAAACTGAAAGCTTTGTACAATGGAAACTGGAAGGCATCTTTGCAAGAAATTCAAGATGAAACACAGTCTCTGTTTTATAAGCCATATGTGTGAACAGAGGAATTAACATGGAAAACGTATAGGTGATTACTAAAATGGATCCAAAATGCTTCAAAACAAGCAAGAGATATGAATAAACATTTCTCCAGAGAAGACAAAGGGTTTACATCACATAAAAAGACAACACTGTCCCCTAGGTGGTTAAATATTAAAAGATTAGCCTATTTGGAAGAATACTTTTGCCCTCCAGAGCTTGCTTATATAAAGTTCATTATTGCATTATGGCACATATATGAATATGTATTCAGGTTCATATTAGTAAGTATAATAATCATTGTCATTTATTAGCCACCCACAATTCATAAAGCTAGACATTGTCTTCCAACCCTTACAGAATCTTAGAATAAGCATTAATATTCTCTTTGTATTTTTGACAGTGTCTCACTGTGTGGCCTTGGCTGGCATGGACCTTGTTGTATAGCCCAGTCTGGCCTTGAACTCACAGAGATCTCTCAGCCTCTACTTCCCACAAGCTGGAATTAAAGGACTGTGTCACCACACCCGGCCAAGCAGTGATATTCTTCATTTATCGGTGGAACTATTGAGGCTCAATGAGAAGTTCTTTTACCTCCTTCAGCCATGTACAGTGAGGTAATAAGATTTTTCATCACTGTGGTAAAAATACCTAAGAGAATGATTTTAGAAGGATATTTTTACTGAGAACACAGGGGCTGTGGTCAGTCTCATCAGGAAGGGACCAAGGGGGGCAGGCAAGACAGTTTACCTTACGGTGGCAAAAAAAAAAAAAAAAAGGAGCTACAAGAATTGGGCAAGATGGACCTGGACCTCCAGGGATACACCCAAGTATATCTGCTTCTCCCCAAATGGCCCCAGCTCGATCTTCCAGCACATCTCCGTTGTGACGTCGTCTACCACCAGTTATGAAAGGATTAATATATTCTTTAGGTCAGAGCCTTTGTGACCTTGCTGTTTCTGGAAAGGCCACCACGAACACCAGAGGCATGCTTTTCCTTAAATATTTCTTACTCCAATCAGGTTGATGATCAAAATTCAACCTTCCAGGGAAGTGGGTCTTCAAATCCAACTCTTCCTTGCTCCTAAAGGAAGGCTGCAACCTTCCACTAACCATGATTGCCGGGAATTTTCTGCTGGGGGAGAAATGTGTTTTGCAGATCTTCACTTTGCTCATTTGAAACACATGGTAATATTTTTCTATAAAATAAGCCTGGCATAGACCTATACTACATCTGCGAAAATTGTCTGAGTAAAATACACACTCTATTATCTGTCAGTTTCAAGATGATGATCAGAGGCTCCAATATGAAAGCTGAAAATATAAAAGTTATGCCTCTCATTGTTGTTGATATGCTGTTGCCATCGGGCCTCTTCCCTGCCTCTCATAGGGTTAATGCCCCGATGTTTCTTTAGAAAATGGACTCAAGTTTTCAGGGAAAGGGAGACCCATTATGCTAAAGATTCTACAAAAATGACCAATTTGAATTTTGTGTTTGTAGAGTTGAAATGCTGCAAATCTAAAGCCTAATTACCTGCTACCTTAATAACCATTCATTGCCCACCTCTGTGTCTGACATAATATCTTTATGATTACCAGGAAAACCTTGGGAATTTATCAGTTTAGCAGACCACTAGCTTCTACAAACCCCAAGGCTGGGAACACCGTCAGACAGTGCTGAGACCTAAAGCAGAGATTTTTCCACTTGACTATAATCTATCTACCTAATGCTCTCACCAAATATTTGAAGAAACGGCCTCATTTGGAACTTTATTTTGCTCTGTAACTAGTTTCATGAAATAATTTCCACAGTGGAACACGTTATTTGATGCCATTTATATCCCCATTCCCAGGCCATGATCATTCAATTCAAGAATAAATTGTTCTTCTCTTTGAAGTTAGGACTGTGTTTTGCTTCGAATGAGTGCGTTATATTCTAATGGCAGAGCTTGAGGCTAGGTCTCCAGGAAACACTGCACTGAGTCACTAGCCACAAACTTCTTTCTCAAGCTAATCCAGCTTGTCCATTTCTGCCCACCAAAACTCACATTTGGCTTCTAGTCTAGCATTTCCTTTCACCAAAACTCATCTGTCACCAGAGACTTTAGTTGAAATGCATCTCATCTTGCATATAATTTATACTAAAGATTGCCAAAGTATTGTAGAATTAGACATAGATTTCTAGGTCATCCTTCAAAAGTGTTTCTGTATTGATAAGATAACTCAGTTAGCTTCCTGAGTCTGAAATGTGAACGCTAACCATTGAACTCTCATTGTCAAGGATTCCTTGAACAGCAATGGAATCAGAGGACTCTCTCTTTGTCTGTCCTCAAGTGGGTGGTTCGTAAACGCAGACTCTTTGCATGTTGTTTGCCTCTTGGGAATCTGATAAAGGCAAAGATTCATTTTCTCACAAGTGAAGCAAACAGGCCTAATTTTTGGTGGAACTTTTGTCTCAGAACCACCAATTCTAGTTTCTGGTAAGAATTTTTTTTATTAAGAAACTAAAACCACCATTTTGACCTCATTCTCTTAGTCTTGATAATTAACAATTTTAAGTAGTTTCCTACAAATGAAGGTTTTAAGTGGTTGACTCTATCAAGCTGTTCACAAGAGTCATGACAAGGATCTTGGCATATACATTCCATGCCCCGAGGCATCAGGACTGAACCAGAGCAACGTCATCACTGTCCTCAAGACATTACCTGGCATGTTGGCAGGGTGGGGAGTGGACACTTCCATCTACTGCTTTATTCTATATATCAGATGATAATTATTAAATATGTACATGCCAGACCTTGACCAATATCTTCAAAATTCATAGATAATCAAGATGATGACTGCTGCATCAACTCTGTGGCCAGTCCTTTCCTTCTTCTACTGCTTTCCCAACCTTCCTTCCATCTTCTACAAGTTCCAAAATGACATATTTGTCTAATTAAATAAGGTAATCTTGAAGTTTAAAATGAAATGCTCACATGTAAATAAAGACAAGGAAAAGCTCTTACCATTTCCTTATGTCTTGTTGCACTTAAAAGATGCCATGAGAGAATTGACAAAAATAGATGGACATGAATCGTGGAATCAAGTTTGTGTGAACTTAAGAAGAGTAATCTCATGAGGCTTTTATGTCTTCATGGACCAGAGGCAATTTGCTGACATAGCACACATTATTGACCGGATTACACTGGCTTGCTTATTCTTCAGTGACAGCCACAGTTGTCATCCCACAGTGCTAAGCCAATGCTTCCTGAGAGTTCTGTGTTCTGTAAGCCAACACTGAAGTGATTTTAAATTTGTCCATATTTACAGGAAAGGAAGCAATCAGAGACAATTTAAATAGATTTGCAAAATTAATAGAAATATAGGTATTAGAATTGGAACTAGAACTCAGTCCTCTCAGCCACGTTACTATAGTTCAGAGAGAATCCAACAACAGAGAATCTGAAATAGATTTTTAATAAAGAATGGAGCATATTGGGAATAAGTCTAGAGCTATAAGAATCACCTACCTGGTTCATGTACACACAGGTACATAATGTATATAAACCACGGGGAAAGATGGGGAATCATGGAGATCTGAACACTAACATGAAAAATCCATGGTGAGTAGAGTCAAAGAGAAGGACAAAAATAAGCACAGGGATCACACACATACACGCACACAAACACGCACACACACACACATACACAAACACACATGCATGAGCTCACATGCCCACGTGGATTGTGCCAAATGCAATCTCCTCAACAGACAATACCTATATATTCTAACAACTTTGGAAAAGTATTTGAAACTCTCTGAAGTTTTGGTCAACTCAACCTGAGACTATACCATCCAAACCATCAAATACAACATAAAAGTTGTGGCTCCCTACATCTCAAAGAACAACCACCTCTAGCGCACAGATACATGTAAGCACTTCATTGCTAAATAAAGACACAGCCTTCCCAAATAGTCTTTCAATAAACAAGACCAGCAAACACTTCTCAAGAGCAGATAGATGAGTTCTCTCTTGGGCAACAATCCAGAAACTCTGGGGTCTGCAGCAGAGTGACCACAACTGAATGTGAGGAAGCAGTGGAGACATTTTGCTTAAGAATACAAACTTCTCTGGCTCTGAAATGCTTCTTGATTTTGAAGCAACAGAGAGCTGTCTGCAATCTAGTGTGCTCCTCTTGCTCTGACTCCCTCTCAGGGCTTCTCTTGGGCCCTGGGAACGGGCCTAATGCCACACGTGTTCTTCTACCTCTATAATGCATCCCTTATTCCCATAGCCCAAGACTGAGGTCATACATGACTGATTATCCCTCTTTAGTTCTCCCCGCTTCTCAGTACCACCGAGCGGATCACATTACTATGGAGAGCAAGGGACCACTGAGAAGCTGGAGGAAATGTGCATACAAATGCTGGAGCAAAAACCAGCCCCCTAATCCTCCTAAAGCTCCTTCTAGTGACAATCAGAATAAAAAATGACTTCTTGGAGAATGTCTCTAGAAATAGCAACTCACAAACATTTTAAAAGTTGCCTTAAATCCTCCCCATGGAAAGCAGTGATGAACTCTTTTTCATATATAAATACATATATGGGGCTTTTCTATCATCAGAGATGACAGAAGGTTTAGTCAAAGGCATAGGTTTCTCTTTCCACTTCCCAAATAGAATATAATTAGTAACAATTAATATCCTAAATCTATGTCTTTCGTCTATCGTAAGAGTAGAGCTCTTAATGCCGCAGCTCCTCAGAGCACTCTGTAAGACCAAACTGGAAGAGCGACCCTTTCTTTGTGTACAGTAAGAGTTATTACATGTTAAATGATGATCAAAATTCTTATTAGAGTCTTCACACGGCATAACAAGCATTATCAACAGTGTACCTTTTAACCTCCAGTAATTATGTCACTTACAATTGCCTTCTTAATTAGTCCTATTATTATAGCCTATAGATGGTTTCTATTACATAATTGTTTATCTTCATAAATGCATTTTAATAAGCAGATGTATTTATACTCCATGAAATAACAGTCTCAATTAATCTATGTTGAATACTCATTTGGGAACTTAAACTCAGACTCCTGCCAAACATTCTGCAAGCATGAATCACGTCAAGCAGAAGAACAAGAGGTGGACAGTGTGCTCAGAAAATGTGTGCTGCCAAGACTCCATTTTACTAAAAGATTGGAAAAGAGCTTTTTATTCTTTTCCTCTTAAAGCTTCTGGTATTCCAGAGAAGGAAGATCGATTCTTGAGACAGGTTCTTCACATACCTCCTAGTAGGATAAAACCCCCAAGCCTTTGACATATTCTCTTTTACTTATATTGTTGACAATCAACTAAACAAAACTACTACCTAACAGCAGGCAAAAAGGATGGAGCCACCATATGAAAGCTTTGCACAAAATTAGGGGTCGAATACTAAATTTCATCTAACTGAAAAACATTAACCAAAAGCACCAAGTTCATTTTTCATTTCTCAAAACTCTTAGACTGAGCTCTCTGGCAGGTAAGACGGATGACCCCCATGACTGTGTTTGTTTCCTCGGACAGCCCCAGGATATTAAAAATTTACTCAAGGAGAAGAAAAGATATTTTTTTAACTAAAAGAAAAGAAACAACCCAGTACCTAATTTTCATTTTTCATCAGACAATCAAATCGCTGCTTTTTGTTATACTCTGAAGAAGCTCTGAACATTGCATTATTGAAAAATGTTCTAGAATTACTGATCCCCTAAAAAAGAAAGAAAAAGAAATGTCAGTGATATTCCCTCGGGGAACATACTTAATTTGAAACATGTAATATGTGTGCTGATGTAAACCAGTTACATGTAGTTGATAGCAAAGTTGGCCTGGGGAAGACCCCAACAAAGGATGAAGAAGCCAAAATCAACCTGCGGAGTCCTCAAATATGAGAACACAAGAGGCCTAAGTACGGTGAGTCTGGGCAGAGCAGGTCGTGGGTAGCTTCTTCAGTTGAGAACCTCACAGTTTAATTTGTGAAGTGTCTGGAATGCTCCAGTACACCAGGCTCTTTCTTTTCAACAGATTTTGAAAATCTCTAGAGCCATCAAATAACTTATAGTGATTTTTGTGAGGTCATGCTAAGGTCAGCATAGAAAGGGACCACCTACATAGCCAAACTGGCATGACTCTCCTTGATTTTCATTGTCAAAAGGACAAAGGAACTATTTTAATGAAGTGTTTTTCAGTTGTCTTTTGTTTCATGTTTTACACAGGAAAAAGGAAAATGTTTCTTCAGCTCTGAGCATCTGAATCATATTTCCAAGGGGACAGGCATTTTCAGGACAGTGAGTACTGAAATTATAAATAACTTTCAATAAATTAAACTGTATTCTGGCTTTCCTTTTCTTCCTTGGACACATTTAGCCTTCGGAAGACTTAATTGTTCTTCAAGATAAAAACTACATTCACTTCTAAAGTATATAAGACAATTGGGCATCTGTCAGTTAAGAAGCAGTGACGAGATAATGTGGCCAACACCTCAGCAAGAACTCCACTGAGCCAATGAATGCAAATGTATTCTAGCTTTCGGTCTCGTATCAACTGGTTCAAATTGCAAAACTGGACAAGCTTTTACTAGTGTGCTAAGACCACACCAGTCTTTATAAGCGTGTGACATGTTATCACAAGTACAGAGAGGGATCCTGCAATCAGAGGCCAGAAAACAAACTGCTACCTCGAGGGTTTACATAGTTCTGGGGCAGGTGTTCTGCTCTCTGTCTTCTTCCCTCGTTACCTTTCTTCATAAGCACAGTTCACTCCTCCACAGAGAAGCCGGCACTTTGCTCAGAGCGCTGTTCAATCCTCGTTACGAAGAACGGAACTTCAATGTCTAGCTGTCGTTCACAATTCTGGAAGCTGGTAATTGTAAGAAGCAAACCCTTAGAGTGTGGGGGTTCTCATAATCCTGTTCAGGGAGCAACACTGGAGGGGAAACTACACAGGATAAAAGACAATAGGAATCAAGACTGAATTAAGTCTTGCTTCTCTGGAGATGTCATACATCGAAAGGGAATACCTTCAGACGGGACTGTTCTCTCATCCTTCAAATTCTCTCACAACACAGCATACAAACACTGAGCCATACATAAAATTAGGCATTAATGGTCACTTTCAGGAGAAATAAAAACAAGATTCAGTCTTCTACTCTAGCCCAACTGAACTGAATTTTACTTACTTCTAGCATTATTCAAGGATGTTTTTCTAAACATTTTTACCCAAGTCTACCCTCATTTGTTATAATTCAAAGAAGAGAAGAAACATTTAATATTCTTTTTTTAAAAAATATTTATTTATTTATTATGTATACAATATTCTGTCTGTGTGTATACCTGCTGGCCAGAAAAGGGAACCAGACCCCATTACAGATGGTTGTGAGCCACCATGTGGTTGCTGGGAATTGAACTCAGGACCTTTGGTAGAGCAGGCAATGCTCTTAACCTCTGAGCCATCTCTCCAGCCCCACATTTAATATTCTTTAAAGATTTCATTTTAGTTTGATTTATGTAACAGATGTGTGTCTGTGTGCTGGGTGATTACAGGTATTTGTGAGTTCCAGAGGTGCGCCCTTGGAGCTGGAGTCGTCTGACAGGGGTTATGAGAACCAGTCTCCAGTCCTGTGCAAGAACAGAACGTGCTCTTGATGGCTAAGGCATCTCTCCAAGCCCCAGGGAATCTGAGGAGACTAAGAGTTAAAAACACTTGTAGATCCAGGCTGTGGCTTTCGAAGGAAGAAAGCCAGAACCGGGTGACAGCTACGTACAAAATCAAAGGGACAGACACAGAGCTCCTAGCAGTGTTTAGAAACACAAACAGAAACAGAGAGACAATACAGAATAGCCAGCATCTCTGGCATTCTACTGCAGCTTTATGCCTCATATCTTGGATAACTGGTGACCATTCTTGGCCAGAGATACTTGGAGAAGAATGGTTGCCCTGCCTCCAGTGACACCGAACTTCCAAGACCAGACACTTAATGAATGTTTGATGAATGAATAACAGATCGCATTACAAAACATAGGACCTGGAAACGGACAAAGACGAAAGTTCTCATTGTTCCCATAAGAGCTGGCTGACTTGCCCTGAGAACGCAAACAAGTTTTCTCAACACCTGGCCATAATGCAGAGTGTTCACAGACAAAGGTCAAACACTTCTCTCCGGCTCTTCTTTCCCCGCGTTTCCTTTCTTCGCAAACTTGGGAAGTTTGTCTGAGTCTATTACTGTACAGGCCACTGGGCAGAGAGCCAACTGTTCTCTGGGGAAAGCCAAACTTGATTTTCCTTTTAAATGAATACTGGTGTTATGGTCCTAGGTTACTTGTAATCAGAGAAAAGACATTGAATTTGAACTCTTCCAGACATGTCCCAATTTTCACAGTCCTCAGTGCGGATCTTTCCAGCCTGATATTTTTGACTCAATCTCATCACACGAGTCCTATTGCTAAAATGACGTGATTTCAGAGACAGCCGTGCACCCTGGGAGCCTCACCTACAGCCTCTTAACTTCCCTCACCTACTACACAACAGTTCGCAGAACCTACTTTGTTTCAAAGGCTTACGATGTATTCCTTTGATGACTGTTGTTGATGTGTAGGTTTAGGCATCAGATACAGCCAACCCTACCCCCAAAATGCTTTCCAGTAACGCATTTTCTGTCTACAGAAGGCATGCATTTTGCTTGTTGTGCATTGGGTAGTGGCTCTATCGGGTTCCAGTTCCCACGGAGATAGCGTATTTTACATCCTAAGATATTTAGCGTTAACCACAACTGTTAGCACTCCCTGATTACTCATTTTATGACCCCCACACTACTAGGCATCTTATCTATATTTCTCCATTTAAGCGTCCCTGAATTGCCCACGGGCAGTATAATCTGGCCTGGAATTGAGGAAACTGAAGTGTAACTGATGGAGTATCTTGCCTAAGCTCACTGTGGTGGATAGCTGGCAGAGCCACGTTTGAACACAGACCCTTTGACTCCACACTGGCTGTTCAGAGTCATCATCTAATCCTGCCTCCTGATCAGCAGAGCAAGGACTTCTAGCTCCTTACTCCACAAACCATTTCTTAGAAAGAACCCAGCTCTAGCTTCTGGGAGAGCCAGCTCCTCTAGGGTGCAGCACATTCTTCAAACCTCTGAGTGCTCCTCCCAGAAGCCCCCACACTCTTTAAGGAAGCCTATGGATGTGAGTCAGGCTTAGCCCCCAGGGGTCTGAGGGCCAGGATGCGTGCTAGGCTCTTCAGACAGGAAAGCCTACTGCCTTGGAAATGAATCATCTGATAACAGGGTTCTTGCTTTTGAACAGGAAAAGGACTTCAATCACCTGCTCCCACTGAGAGAGGTCCTTTATAGCTCTGTTTTGCCAAATTTACATTCAGGAGGTCCCTACATTTTCCCTCCAGGAGATTCGTTTTCAACATTTCCTTATAAGTAATTTTCTTCAAGGGGGAAAAATGCAATTAAATAGTCAAGGCCGTGAGCTATTATATAAAAAGAATTCATGTTTAAGCAAGAAATGTCTACATTTAGGCTCAGGGCTAGCACTGAAACAGAACAGGTATGAATGATTACCTAATCGTTCATGCTCTAGCGTGCCTTCTTGCTTAATTGGAGCAATACGACCTAGGATTTGTTGGGTTGTTGTTTTCTTCTTTTCCTCCTTGATTGACGTCACCCTTCTTTCTTGAAGCAAGGAACCCGGGAAGAAGTCCTCCTAAGAATGCCCTATTAGTTCTTTTCCCCAGCCTATCCCCAGGTGCCGCTTAGATTCAACTCCCAGAGCCCTCTCTTCCCTGAAGTAACCTCCTAGGTTATTATAAACTTGTATTTAAAGAGTCGGATGAGTAAAATATCTACGGCTAAGCAGTGCTCTTGGAATTTTGTGGCAGGTCAGATAGTTTTGATACAATAGGGTAGAGTGTCTGTTCCGCCCCCTCCTCCCTTCCTTCTCTCTGCCTTTGCCTGTTCTCTCTTTCTCTTCCTCCTTTCCTTCCTCCCTCTTCCTTTCCCCCCTCTCTCTTCCTCTCTCTCCTCCCACTCCCCCTCCCTCTCCAGGAAACACCTAGACTCTCTGGCATGTTCAGAATCTCAAGCAGCCCTTTCCAGAAAGTCTCTCTGTGAACTGACCCTCGAGTCAGCTATATTACCTCTTGGGCCTTCAAGCAGGAGGAGGTTGTGCTCTCCGTTGTAGGCCTTGGTGCTATTGCTGACCCCATGGAGTATGTGAAGTTTGAGGGAACTCTGTGACAGAAGCTTTATAACAGCACTCCCAACTATCAGTGCCGTGGGCATAGGTGTCAGCATTATTGGGCACTGTGTGAACCTCACAGAAGGGAAAATTACCCATAAAAAAGGAGTAATCACATAATTTCTGAGTTTTCCTTCTGTACCCACCAGTGTTCCACAAACCTTGTTTACTAACCCTGCATTTCATCCTAAAGATGGTGTTAGTAGTCAGCCCAGATTACACAGCAAGTGCTGATTCAGACGAAAGTATAGTCACGGTGTTAGAACTCTGACCTGCTTGACCTCTTCTCCTGGCCAACGACCTGACCCCCTGACAGAAGGAAACAACACTGAGTCCTGCAATGCTGTCTCCCTGACTTAGCTGCCACTTTCCTTTCTAGAATTTAGAAACAGATTTCCTACTCCCCGCCTCAAAAGTTTACTGCAACTCAGATAACTTCCATTGATCTGATTTGTGCATTGACTTTAAAGCATCTGGAAAAATCTGAATAGCAAAGAAAGAAGGTTGTGTTTTATGTGCTTGGATCTTCCTGATCAGACACAAAGGAATTGCCAGGTAACACCCCTAAACTGTTCCTAACATCGAAAGGACAAAAATGTTCGTCCAGGTAGGACAACTCATCTCATTAGTGAGGATGACAAAAATCTGAATTAATTTTCCAAAACAAAGACTATAGGTCAAAGGTTCTCAACCTTCCTAATGTTGCAACCCTTTAACACAGTTCCTCATGTTAGAATGACCCCCAACCATAAAGTTGTTTTCATTGCTATTTCATAACTCTAGTTTTGCTCCTGTTATAAAAAGTCATGTAGCCAGGCAGTGGTGGTGCATTCCTTTAATCCCAGCACTCGGGAGTTTGAGGTCAGCCTGGTCTATAGAGCGAGTTCCAGGACAGCCAGGGCTATATAGAGAAACCTTCTCTCAAAAAATAAAAAAATAATAATTAATAATAAATCAAAACGTAAATGATTTTGGAGATAGAGGTTTTCCAAAGGGGTCGTGACACACAGGTTGAGAACCACTGTTCTGTGGATGAGGATGAATTGAGAGAATTCTAGGAATTAAGAAGAACAGTGACAGACATTAAGAGAGAAGAGGAAAATGGCAAGAAAGATAGAAATGAAAAAAGTAAGGAAGGAGAGAGGGAAGAGAGAAGGAAGAAAGAAAAGGAACATTTAAGTAAGCAAGTGTGAGGGATGAAGGGTGAAAAAGGAAGGAAATAGGAAAACCCATCAGAAATACCTGGAGAGAGCTGACTGCCCCATCATTTGAAGTGACTCGGAGGCCCAGCACTGTCTTTATAACGTGTGTGTGTGTGTGTGTGTGTGTGTGTGTGTGTTGTACTCTTATGGGCTTTACAACCACAGAAAGGAAAGAGACCACAGTAGATGTAAGAGGAAGTCAGCACTGAACGATCACGGTAAGCTCTCTAGAACTTGGAACCTTGTCATGAAACCACCCTAGGCTGCCTTGAAGATCTTGTGTAGCGCATCTTTATAAAGGTTTCTGTTGCATTTAGTCATCATGTTACACATAATGGTTTTTGCCGTTTGTGGGTATCTTCAATATTAGTGCAAATCATACCACAGGAGCTCTTAGGAGAGATGAACGACAGGCATCTCCACAAAGAGAGAGAATGTAATTTGAAAAAAATAATCTGCCGTCTTCTCTATTTGCTGGTCTGTCTGTTTGTCTATCCAACTGCCTGTATCAATCTCTCAAAGATGAATGGAACCCAGAGCTTTGGGCTTGACAGGCAAGTGTTTTACCACTGGACTAAGGCCCCAGCCCTTATCTTGTATGCTCTTGTGTCAAAATGTCAATATGCTTAGGGCTAAAGAGATGGCTCAGTGCTTAAGAGTACTTACTGCTGCCGGGCGGTGGTGGCACACACCTTTAATCCCAGCACTTGGGAGGCAGAGGCAGGCGGATCTCTGTGAGTTCGAGACCAGCCTGGTCTACAAGAGCTAGTTCCAGGACAGGCTCCAAAACCACAGAGAAACCCTGTCTCGAAAAACCAAAAAAAAAAAAAAAAAAAAAAAAAAAAAAAAAAAAAAAAGAGTACTTACTGCTCTTCCAAAAGACACAATTCCCAACAGCCACAGAGCAACTGACAACAGTTTTTGACTACAATTTCAGGGAATCTTATTCCCTCTTCTGGCTCCCATAGGCAACCAGAAATCATATGAGGAACACCACATATAGACAGGAAAAACATACATATACACTTAATATAAAAATAGTAACTTTTTCTATGCATTGAATGAAATACCCCAAGAATTAACAAAAAGTATTTTTTAAAAGTCATGGTACCTCATTTCTATTCTTTGCCTGGAAACATTTCTCCAAATGTTCAGCTTCAAAACCTGTGATTCTCAGTCAAGGATAGTCTGAAAATGAGAATGACTTAGAAAATTGAGGTTGACCACCTCATCTCATGAAATCTGCATTTTACCAAGATGTTTATGCTCAGTCAAGGCGGCCCACATGTCTCCTCAAAGGCCCTGTCCTTTGAATATTTTCCAAGTGAAATCACAAATGAATGCTAATATCTCAGTTAGGGTTTCTATTGTTGTGAAGAGACACCATGTCCACAGCAACTCATATAAAGGAAAACATTTAATTGGGGCTGACTCACAGTTAAGAGGTTGAGTTCATTATTGTCATGATGAGAAGTGTGGTGGTATACAGGTAGACATGATGCTGGAGAAGCAGCTGAGAGATCTACACCTATATCTGCAGGCAGCAGGAAGAGCCATGAGCCCTATCCTGGCTTGAACATCTGAGACCTCAAAGCCCACTCCCCGTGATGCATTTCCTCCAACAGAGCCACACCTACTCCAGCAAGGCCACACCTCCTAATGCTGCCTTCCCTTTAAGCCTAAGGGACCCATTTTCATTCAAACCACCACATTACATCCCTGGACCCCATAAGGTTGTAATCATGTCATAATTCAGAAATACTAAAGTCCTATAGTCTCCAAAAGCCCAAAGCTCCTTCTGAGACTCGTGGCAGTCTTTTGACTGTATGCCCCTACAAAATCAAAACCCAAAAGAGATCATCTACTTCTAACATATAATGAATGGCACAGAATATACATTACCATTCCAAAGGCAAGAAAGGTGGCGTGGTGAGTAAATATAGACCAAAGCAAACCAAAATTCAGCTGGGCAAACTCCAGACCCCGTCTGACGTCAGTATTCTTTAGATCTCCACCTCTTTGAGTTTTGTTGACTACAACATACTTCTTTCGCTGGGACTAGTTTCACTTCCTGTTAGTAGTTCACCTCAGCAGCTATCCCATGGCTCTGGCATCTCCAATCTTTTGGGGTCTCCAATGCAATCCAGACCTCACCTTCACCGCTTCATGAAATGGCCTCTCTACAAGACTTCCATTCAGGGACATCCCTGGCACATGTCCTGCCCAAGTGATTTTTCTTATTTGCAGAGTGAGATTCTATAACCCCTTTCTTCAGTCTTTGACTCTAAATCCAAAACCACATGGCCAAAGCTACCAAGTTCTGCTGTTTGCTGGGGCTGGAACATGGCCCCCTCTTTCAATTACATCTTAGCTTTCTGGTTTCCTTCACTGCCTATACTTGGCTATCCTGAAACTTGATCTGTAGAACATGCTAGCCTCAAACTCAAAGATCTGCCTGCCTCTGCTGCCAGAGTGCTGGTATTAAGGGCAGGTAGGCACCACCACACCTAGATCTAAGCTTTTTTAAAATTCCTTTTCACATGTTGGAAGCTTAACTGGGTGGCATCTTGTCCTGACCTCACCACTCTCGTTATTCCATTTAACAGCCAGATTTTCTTCAATCTGTTTATGTCTTTGAACCCACTTCCTGGGGCCCCTTTTTTTCTCAAATTGTACATTTTACAACTTTTCATGTTTGGCCAATTTCATTTCATTATTTTTTGAATAAGCGTGGTCACTAAAAGCCACAAGGCACAGTCTACATTAGGCTACTTTGAAATTTCCTCAACAAATGAAATTAATCCGAAACTCCTCAAGTTAGACTCAGACAGACTTTCTCAGACAAGAGCAAAAAGCAGTTACTGTAATAGTGAGAATGGCGGGCTACATCCCGCCACCCGGCTAGCTTAGCCCCAAAATAATTACATAGAAACTGTATTCATTTAAACACTGCCTGGCCCATTATTTCTAGCCTCTTATTGGCTAACTCTTACATATTAATTTAATCCATTTCTAATAATCTGTATCACCACTTGACTGTGGCTTACCGGCGTGAGTCTAACCAGAGCTATAGCATCTGCCACACTGCCTTCTTCCTCCCAGCATCCAGTTCTGTCTTCCCTGCCTATCTAAGTTCTGCCCCATCAAAAGGCCAAGGCAGTTTCTTTATTCATCCAATGAAAGCAACACAACTAGAGAAGGAACCTCCTACATCATTTACTATAACAATAGTCTCTAAGTCACATACTAACTTTCTTCTCCTCTGAAACCTCGTGAGTCAAGCCCCCACAGTTCAAATCACCCACAGCACTGCTTGCTCTCTTCCATGTTCCTATTAGGATGGTCCATTAAGTCCCATTTAAAGCATTCACCTGCTTTTCTAATCCAAAGTAAAGTCCCAAAGTCTGCATTCCTCCAAATGTCCTATCACAGCAATCCTCCAGTCCTGCTACCAACTTCTGTTTTAGTTAGGGTTTCTATTGCTGCAAAGAGACACCATGGCTACAGCAACTTTTACAAAAGAAAACATTTAGTTGGAGCTGGCTCACAGTTCAGAGGTTTGATCCATTATCGTCATGGTGGGAAACATGGTGACATGTAGGCAGACTTGGTACTAGAGAGGTAGCTGAGAGGTCTACACCTATATCTACAGGCAGCAGGAAGAAACATGAGCCCTATCCTGGCTTGAACATCTGAGACCTCAAAACCCATTCACACTGACACATACCTATGCCAGCAAGACCACACCTCTTTCTAGTGCACATCCTCTGAGCCTACTGGCACCATTTTCTTTCACTCCACTACATGTAACTTACAAATAAGAAACAGTAACACATGTCAAACTGACCTAGAAAATATGAACCTTTCAACCTTGGTCTTAGTGATACAACCATAGATGAGCCATTATGGAGCAAGCCTCAGTGCCCACAGCATATTCTAGGACATGTAATTCCTCCTTTAAAATGATTTGTGAGGATACAAAGACACAATCTATAAAAGTACTTTATGTACTATTGTTCTGACCTAGGTTTTTGTAAATCACATGGGTAAAAGGACTAAGAAACTCCAAAACAACAGATCTGGTAAAGAGAACTTCCTACTTACTATAAACTTAAATCTATCTTCAGAGTGGACCAAAACCAAAAAACCTTTGGTTGGCCACCAGTCTTGTCACCCAGAGTCTAACAAGCAATAACACAAGACACATGGCACATGACACATGCACACACACACGTAAACACACTCTTGCTGCTGAATATTAGGAAGGCTATTTGTTATATCATATATAATTTATACCATCTTTTTTATTTAAATAACTTTTTTTTATTTATTATACATATCAACCAGTTTCCACTCCCTCCTCTCCTTCCAATTCCTCCCCTTTCCCATCGACCCTTCTCCCCATCCACTCCTCCTTCATCTTCATTCAGAAAAGGACAGGCCTCCCATTGGCTTGTGCAAAGCATGGCACATCAAGTTGAGGAAGGGCCAAGCTTCTCCCCTTACAGGCAATCCAGCATCTGGAAAAGGTTACCAAAAGTCAGCTAAATACCAGAGAGAGGTCCTGCTCTCGCTGTTAGGAGTCTTACTAAGAAAGCCACACAACTGTCACACACATGCAGGGGGCCTACGTTGGTCCCATGCAAGCTCCCTCACTGTTGGGCCAGTATCCATGAGCTAATGTAAGTTTAGGAGAGCTCTTTTTGTGGGTTCCCCCATCAGGACCCCCCATGGCTAGTATAATTCCTTCTCTCTTCCTTCTGAAGGACTCTCAGAGCTCAGTGCAGTACTTGCCTGTGGATGTCTGTCTCTGTTTCCATCAGTTACTGGATAGAGGATCTCTCATGGCAATTAGGGAAGACACCAAACTGCTTACAGTAGATGGTCAGTTCAGGAACCCTCTCCACTATTACTAGAAGTCTTATTTGGGGTCAACCTTGTAGTTCCTGGGGGCTTCTCTTGCCCCAAATTTCTCCCTAACCCCAAAATTTCCCCCATCGAGACATTTATTTTGTTACTGTCTTAGTTTATCCTGCCTCAAACCCACCTCCCACTCCCAACCCAACCATCCCATCCCTCCATCTCCCCTAATTCCTGCCCTGGTTAACCCAGATCTTTTCTACTTTCCTTTCCCAGGGAAATACATGCATCCCTCCTTGGGCGTCCTTATTATCTAGCCTCTCTGGGGCTGTGGGTTGTAGGCTGGTAATCCTAAACTTTATTCCTAATAACCACCTATAAGTGAGTACATAGCATGTTTGTTTTCCTGGGTCTGGATGCCCTCACTCTGAATGATTTTTTTTCTAGTTCCATCCATTTGCCTGCAAATTTTATGATATCGTTGTTTTTACAGTTGAGTAACACTCCATTGTGTAAATGTACCACATTTTCCTTATCCATTCTTCAGATGAGGGGCATTTATCTACTTGTTTCCAGGTTCTGGCCATTATGAATAATGCTGCTATGATCACAGTTGAGCAAGTGTTCTTGTGGTATGATTGCCCATCCTTTGGGTATATGCTTAAATTTGGTATAGCTGGGTCTCGAGGTAGATTGAGTCCTAATTTTCTAAGAAACCACTATATTGATTTCCAAAGTAGTGGAACAAGTTTGCACTCCCACCAGCAGTAGAAGAGTGTTGTCCTTACTCCAGATCCTCTCCAACATAAGTTGTCATCAGTGTTCTTGACCTTAACCATTCTGACAGGAACTTACACCATCTTTGATGTTAAAAGAATATGACATCTTATATGTTTTCATCAGTTCAGACAGTGTCTCAGGTTTTTGAAAGTAGCTCTTGAAACCTCTTCCTAATGACGACTTGTTAGAGTCTCTCACCAACAACTGAATCCAAACAATAAATGCCTAGCTTCACCAACTTTATACTGGCCAGGGGAATAAACTTGAGCATACAGGTGAATTCTTTTACAAAAAAATAAATAAATAAATAAACAAAGAAAACAAAGAAGTTTTTGAAAATATTAAAAAACAGTCTCCTTTGCACATTTTAAAGATTGTATTTTGAAAGTTGGCATTTTTGTTGTCATTTTTATTGTGAACTCTTTCTGCTTCAGCACAGAATGGTAAAGTTGGCTCACTGTCTCAGGAAAGAGAATTCCTGGCACCACATCATTAAGGCTGTGCCATCAGCTCACCCTACCATTCTCTAGATTCTAAAGACATTCGTTCTTAAAGTAAATCTATGCTGCATTTGGTGAGAGGTAGCAATACCTCATGATAAATCATCAATTTAGGGATGAACCTTTGAGCAGGTGGCATTTCGTGACTCAACTTGGACATAACTGAGGAGCCCCAGTTTGGGCGTATAGCTTAGCAGTCGGGCACTTGCCTAGGACATGGGAATCGCTAAGTTCAATTCCCAGCACTAATGAAAAAGAATCACTGGAGACACATATACTATGCTTATTTGTGTGCTACCAAAGACTGGAGCGAGGCTTGTATTCAATAATCTGCATTTTAATTCAATAATTGGTTCATGTGATTCTCGTGTATCTGGTTCTAAATCCATTTTTTGAGTCAATTGTGCCCATTCCTACATTTTTACTTCTAAACACCAACTAGTTAGTGTGTAATTAACCAACTAGTTAGTAGTGTAGTTAGACTGCTCAAGCTCTGACCCACATATATCTTTGCCTCCTCTTCTGAACATGCCTCTGGCAGTACAGATTTGTCTCTCCCCTTTGTCCACAGCAGGCCTTTCCATGTCTTGATTCCTTATGTGCTCATGTTTCTGTACCTTAGTTCCTACCTGGGAAATTCCTTTATCTCTTCTTAGGACAAGAGTAAATATTGCCCTCTCTATAAACCCTCCTCTGATCTCTCTACTTCCAAAGGTAATTAATCACTTCCTCTTCTGTGATAATTAATATGGTAGCTCTTATCACTTCCAATCTTTGAAAAACAATTACATGTAAATGTATCTCCTTTACTAGACTGTGGGACCCTTGAAGCCTAAGATATCATCTTAATAATGTTCATTTCCATAGCATAGCAAAACCTTTAGTGCATGGTAAGAGAACAACAAATATTTGTCAAATTCATTAGTCTTGATTTCTATCACATGTTAGCATAGTAGATAAAACCCAAGCCATGAGGTCGGGAGCTTGGCCCGCCCTACTTATTGCCACTGCCTAGCATTGTGTGCACAGCACAAAACTATTATGCCAATGAGTTTGACAACTTAGATTTAAATGGACTTCCTTTTATCTTCAGAATCATAGTAGCATTCCAAAACTGATGCAAGAGAAACAAGGTGGTGATATATTCATATCTGTGCATACACATAAAAAGACATATATAGTGAGGAAATGAATCAGTAATTTTTTAAGCCTACGAGAAATCTCCAAGTCACGACAACATCAAGTACACTGCAAAAAGTACCTAAGGAAGGAATAATATTAATTTTACACAAACTCAGAAAATAGTTATTCGGAATGTTTGCTGACTTGCTTTATTGTCTATAATATTAAACTGATACAAAAGCCCATTTGAAACCTCCCAAGAAGACAGTGTTAGAGATCTCTGAAAACTGTACAAAATTTCCCAACTAAATGTTAGGACCTAACTCTGTGACATTCAAAAAGAGAAACACATTGTGTCCTTATGGGGTCTGTTCCAGGTGCGTAATACTCCAAAGTCAATGGATGCAACACTCAGTAAGACTGAAGAAGAAAAACACTGTGATCATTCAAGAGATATACCAAAGGCCTTTGACAGAATTAATGCTGATTCAAGACAAATACTCAGAAATCTAAAAATGTAAAAGCATGATAGAAATCAGGAAAGGGCACCTATAAAACTCACAGGTAGGATCACTGATGGCAAAAGTTTGAACAAGTGCACTCTTAGCTTCAGTAAAAGGCTAAATAATTTCCTCCACCTCATTCCATTCAACACTATACTAGATATAAGATCTAGTACAATTTCAATAAATCGTAATCAGTAAAATCAATCAGTAAAATCAGTAAAATCAATAAATCGTATGTTGTTGAATTCAGGAGGGAAACCATCAGATATTTCATATTGGAATGTAATCACGCTTCAACATTTCCTCTGATCAGTTTTGCTCTGAGGATTTGCTGTTCTATGCCAGGCATTCTGCAGGGGGAGGAGGCAGTGGAGATGAGGATGCTTCTGTTGGAACTTACAACAGAAGTGTGGATACAGCATTAATGCAGAACAATGGTCACAGGTTTACAGCCCTGTGCCCTTCAGCATCTGACCTCAATTTACTTCCAACATTGACACTCCATGACAAGCTACTGTATCCACCTTCCTTCTCATCAAACTCTTCAGGAAAATTTTTAACTCAGATTTTCTCCTGCATGTAAATTTTTGGTCATTTCTCTATCTCGCACAATACTTTATATTGCATATTAAAGCAGAATATATTTCTTAATTGCCATAAGAATTTAAAGAACCAAGCCTGTGAAAGATAGTCATTAAAATGAAGAAGAAAGAAGCTAAGCATACCTGGTGAATAAATTATGCCCAGGTAAAAAAACTACCATTAGTTTGGGTTTCTGTGGTGTGCTAGGACACTGTTAGCCTTGTGTTACTTCCTTTCTGAACTCTTAGAGTAGTACTACAAGGAATGAATCCATGTTTGCATCACTGTTAGCACCATTTCACAGAAGAAGAGAGGTTAGAAAGTCATTCCCCAAGGCCTACAGCTAATATCCAGAAGAGACAATTATGATTTTAATGCACAGTTCTTATCTGAAAAACACATGGGGGGTCATTCAATGTCCTAAACTGTTGTCAATGTTCAAGGGACAGAATAACAAGAAGAGTGATGGTAGGCATATGATGGTGGTGGGTCTTGTATCTATCTGTTGCTTTCATTGGTTAATTAATAAAGAAACTGCTTGGCCTTTGATAGGCCAGCCCTTGGGTGGGTGGAGTAGACAGAACAGAATTCTGGGAGAAAGAAAGCCAAGTCAGACAGACGCCATGCCTCTCTTCACCAAGATGGACGCAGGTTAGGATCCTTCCTGGTGGAACACCACCTCGTGGTGCTAGACAGATTGTTTGAGGTGGGTTAATGAAAATGTGAGAGTTGGCCAGTGAGAGGCTAGAGCTAATGGGCCAAGCAGTGTTTAAAAGAATACAGTTTCCGTGTAATTATTTCGGGGCATAAACTAGCCAGGCGGCCGGGATCTGGGGCACCAGGAACACAGCCCACAGCTTCTTCTACTACAAAATGGCACCCAACATGGTAATGAATTCCACATAAAACCTGAGAGAGAGTTTAACTTTAAACACACACAAAAAAGTTTAACACAGCCTTTTGCTATTTGCTAGGGCATGCTGTAGAGAGATTTCCTGATTCAGCAACAGCAGCAGATAAAAGCTGCATCATTTTAAAGTGCGGCTTCCTGGGCTGTGCCACCAGAGCAAACTCTGGCTTTAGGCATAAATAGAAGAACCCAAATACAAACTGTCTAAATACCAAAGCTGGGTATCAACTGGCTTTGGTCGGTTATTGTTAAGAACATACTTATGTGTATGGATGAGATACACCAAAGCCCCATCTTCTAATCACCTTTCTGAGCAAGTTTCTGGTCATCCTTTGGGGCTGTCTGAAGACAAACTTCAAACCAGAGTTTTAATCCTGTCTTTCTATGAAGAGCACTTAGGCTTATAAAGAAACAAATTGGCACATTGCAGTGTCAGGTTAAATAGATGATTTATTGACAATTCTTCAGACCTACTTGGTTATTTTTTATGGCATGGACCCAAATGGAACAGCATCAAGAATTTTATACAGTATTTTCTACACCTCTCCAATATCTGGCATGGAGTATATTATAGAGTATAACCTTCCTTTCCAAAGTAAGGTCTAGTCATCGTTTAAGCTAAAATTTGAGCAGTATCTGAGTATTTGAAGAGGCATACTCAAACCGAGCAATTTACATGTTGCCTGCAAAAAAACCACCAATGACTTTGCATTGTGCTACTCTGAGAGGGTGTAGGAGACCAGATAGCTGCCATGCGCTAGGAGTGTAGTAAAGAATTTTGCTGTGTCAGAGTTCTCAAATAAAGAGAAGTAAGAGGAGATAGGTGTGTGTGTGTGTGTGTGAGTGTGTGTGTGTGTAGTGTGTGTTTAGGACTGGTTCATTAAAAGAGAATGCTTGGGAAATTGTGGAGGTTCATGATCTGCCACCTGCAGGCTGGAGGCCTTAAAATGCCAACAGTTCTTTTCTAGCCTGCACACAAATGTCTGTAAGTCAGGTATTCACGTGTTCTCAGACAAGAACATATGGATGCCCAGTCTCAAGTACAGGCGAACATTGTCTTTTCTCTGTCATTTGTTCTGTTCAAGCTCCCAGTGGATATATTGGTAAGGGTAGATTTTCTTTGCTTAGTCTACAAATTCAAAGGCAATTTCTTCCAGAAGGACCTTTGAAAAGACACTCAAAAATAATGTTGCCAGCTTCCTGGAGTGCCTTAGCTATTGAAGATTTGTAAAATGATGAACATGCTTGCTAAGACATATGCGTTTGAGGTCTCATCAACAAAGCTTCCCGCAGTCTCTACTCAAGGTTACTGCATCCTTCTGCACTGGTTCTTGCCTGCTCCAAGGTACCAGACTAGAGGGGAGGAGGAGGAGGTACTCTAAGACCATTTTCTTTTACTAAAGCATCTACCTATAAGGTGTTTGTGCCTGAGGTAGAAAGTTTTTCAAATTTTCATAAAGGCATTATACAAGTGAACAGCAACTCAGATTCCTATTTTGTTTTGTTCTACTTTCTATTTAATTCTTTATTTTATTTTTGAGATTATAGTATAACTATATCATTTCTCCTTTCCCTTTCTGCCCTCCATTCTCCCATATACCGCTCCTTTCTGTATTTCAAATTCATGACCTCTTTTTTCATTAATGCTTTTACATTCATATGTATATACACATATATTGTAGAAGGAGCTGCGGGCGGGCCTGCTTTTCATCCCACTTGGCTCCTGCATGGCTAGCTTTACACCCAAAATAGCAACACACAAACTGTATTCATTTAAACACTGCCTGGCCCATTAGCTCTAGCCTCTTATTGGCTAACTCTCACATCTTGATTAACTCATTTCTATTAATGTGTGTAGCACCACAAGGTGGTGGTTTACCGGGAAGATTCTAACCTTCATCCATCTCAGAGAGGAGAGCTATGGCGTCTGCCTCATTGCCTTCTTCCCAGCATTCTGTTCTGTCTACTCCACCCACCTATGTTCTGACCTATCAGGTCAAGCCATTTCTTTATTAATTAACCAATGAAAGCAACACATAAAAAGAAGACCCACCTGCATCAATATATTATCTATGTATTCATACCTATATATTAGGAATATGTATATATTCCTAAATATAACCTGCTCAGTTTGTATAATGCTATTTATTGCACATAAGACATAACTGACTCCATGTTCTCTAAAAGTCTAGTACAGTGTGCCTCTGTGCTCACAAACAAAATGAAAACAAAACACTTATGGCTATGAAAATTCATGTTTCAAGTCATCATTTACATGCCATAGAAAACTGTTACTTTAACTTTTTCTCAATTTTTCCCCCCCGTGTGCTAAATGTGTGATGCGAGTTTAATTATGCATGCACCATGACACAAGGAAACATTGGAAGACATTTGATTAAGCCTGTTCTGTCCTTCCACCTTCACATGGGTCCTAGGATCAAAGTCAGCTCTGTCCTGTTTCTGTGCAGGCACCTCTCCCCACTGAAACTAAGCTCCAACCCTCAGCTATTTAAAACACAAGAGCAGTTCTTATACCAAAAGCCACAGAATGCTATCCATCAGTTTGATTGTACAGCCCAATTTAGAGGCTAGACAGAGCAGAGTCACCCTGATCTAAGGGTGTGTAGACAAAGCGAAAGAGAAAGGAAGGGCAGCAGATTGGAATTTAGAATTTAATATCTTTAAATCTGTTGGGAAGCCAAGTACCACCATTGAGGGTTTGTAGGATTTCTAGGCACAATGAACTAACATCATAGAAGAGGCAAATTTCCTGTAAGTTCTGGTCATTTTGCTCATACACTTAGTCCTAAGTTTGTACTAGAAGTTTGTGCTAGCTGTTAAACTGTTTTTTTTTTGTTGTTGTTGTTGTTCTTCTTCTTCTTCCTCAAGCAAATAGAATATATCCCACCTTCCATTATATTTGGGTGTGAACGTGCTGGTACAATGCCCACTTGATATGAGCCATTTTAAGAAAAGCATTGGCCGCCATGTTCTCTTCCCTGTTCCACCAGCACCATCTCATAATGATGGAGTCCCAGAAGATGGTGGAGTCACAAGACTAAAGAGCTGTCCGATGAACAACAAAAGCTATCTTAAGAGTAATAAATATCACTCTCGTTAAGAGGATTGATTATTATTACTCATATTAAGAAGAATACATAGACCTTCCTTGTATTTGAACGATTCATGTAGCTTGCCTTCTTTATTCACATATTCAACAAACAACAAATAAAGAATACTTAAAAACTGTTCTGAACAGGTAAAGATTCATTTTCATTCCACCATTCCAAAGCCATGCAAAATAACAACTATTTACATAAGGTTTATATTATAGTAGATATTCAAGCAGCCTGAAGATTATTTAATGTATATAGGAAGATGTGCAAAGATGAGAATCAAATAGCACATCACATTCTGTACGGAACTCAAGAAGTCATGGATTTGAATTTTTACGGAACCTGAAACAAAATTTCCAGGGAAGACTATGGAATCATTCTATGTGTATGCAAAATTTTAAATATATGCATAAATTCGCATTTGTACAGTATCTTTGTCTCAGCTGCCAATGCTGCCATGCTTAACACAGCTCTCAAAACCATAGTCGTGTCCTAGTTCTGGGGGCTTCCACCATTGTCTCAGCCCTCGGTCCCTCTTTCTAAAGTACGGAGAAACTGAAAGTATCAGGACCATTTTGGGCTCTTTCATCTGCCACTGAGTTTCTTCTTGCCTTCCTTGTGGTCATCTTTGCCCTCAGAAGATGATTAGCTGCCCAGCTTTGCCATAATTTACACCCACCTCCATCTCTTTCTCTCTGAAGCTCAGCCAAAGCCTTTGCTTGTTCTGCTGGACAAGCCAGTTCTATTGAGCTCCACAATGTTACCAAAGTATCCAAAAGCACCACTTGAACGGAAGGTCTCTGGTTCTGAAAGTTCAGAACACCCCCGAGTCTCCTGTTCTTCATTTCCCAAGACACAGGAGATTTTAGATTTAAAAACTGCCTAGATGTTTACGTAGTCAATTTTCACGTTTAGAGAAAAATATGCTGTCACAGCCAGTAACGCATTCGCTGGCATGGTGAAAATTGCCATTTCCCATCTTCTCTTCAACCTAAGTGGTCCCAATTCCTACAAGAATTTTTTTCAAATCTTTTAATCCATTAATCTTTCGCATTTTCCTTCAGTTACTCATTCTTTCTCAAGTTACAAGGTTCAAAAAGGGACATGGGATTCTAAATAAAGGCATAACCACCAAGGCCAGCGGGCCTATGTATAGCTGGAGTTGAAAGCTGCCAGCCTAGTTTGATTTGAGATACAGAATTTCTCTAGCTCTCTACTTCTGCAGCCTTGCTCACTCAGCCAAAAATAGATGCCCTATCTTGCCTGCCAACCTGATTTTCCCATCCCATTACTGCAGGGCCTTGGGAAAGGGGACAAATGAAACCCAACTGATATTTCTAAATAAAGAAGAGTTGGTTGTACCCTACATACATTATTTTATATGAATTCTACAATGGCAACTATTATTCTCTAAAAGAACATAGTTCTACAGTCAAAAGATAAAGCTTAAATTTTACCTCCAAGCCAGGATTTCTTCATGCCTATAACTTTAGCATTTGGGATTAAAGTGAGAGGGTCAATTCAAAGCCATCCTTGGCTGCATAGAAAGGATGCCAGCCTGGGCTTCCTGAAACCTGACTCAATAATTAATAACAATAATAAATAATAACAACAAAAACTTCATCTCAGACATTCACTAGTTGTAAGGTCTTAGTCCTTTTTTATCCTCTCAAAGACTCAAGGTCCCTAAGACAGGAGTTTATTCCAGTGTCTGTTGTTTGCCAAAATGGAGCTTGGTGTGTGTAACATTCCTTTTTTCCAAATGAGAAAACTGAGAGTCAGCGAACTTCAACCATTTGACTCAGGATACAGAACTGAGAAGCAGCAGAAACTCCTGACCCTCACTGTGCCTTCAGAACTTGCATGCTTTGCAAGGCTGTTTGTGAAAGGTCACTCATAAGCTCTTGTTATCTCTCTGGAAGAAGGAATATAAAATTCTTTCTACCCCAATTTTCAAGTATCCAGATTGGGGGCTAATAGTGCAGCCTGCAGTAATGCAAGGGGGACAGTAGGTAAGTCCTAAGGGTAGAGAGAGTAGAGCGAAGGACAATAAACATGGCTGGAAGAGAGGTGAGAGCAGAAAGGCCTCTGGGAAGCTGACTGCCCAGGGCCACTGTCGACAGACATCGTGTATCAAGAGCAGGGCAGGGCAAAGTTAAAGAAGATGTCATCTAAGCCAGGACGGCACAGACAGCAGGTAACATTCAGATCTGGCTCCCCATTTGACAGTATCTCATCTACTGAGCCTGATAAAGAAACGATGCTAGAATCTGTCTTTCAAATTATAAGACAGTTTGAGAAATATTTCTCTCAGTCCTTGTGCTCATTACTAAGGGACTTAGCTATTGTGGAATATTCCTGTACAGTGTGCTAAGATGTATTACTGTGATTAGTGTAATAAAGAGGTGAATGACCAATAGCTAGGCATGAAGAGGTTAGATGGGACTTCTGGAGACAGAAAGGTCTCAGGGGAAAAAGAAGGCAGAATTGCCAGCCAGACATAGAGGAAGCAAGACATGCAGGAGGAGAGGCAAAAGCCGTGAGTCACGTGATAACATGTAGATAAATGGAAATGGGTAAATTTAAGTTACTACAGCTAGTTAGAAATAAGCCTGATATTAAATCTCTGGGTCATTATTTGCATGTTGGCTATCCCAATGAGAAAGTACTACTACATTTAGCACTTCCTGGATGTGTGTTTGAGTATATGCCTGGTGCAAGTGTGTGCAGTGTATGTGTATATGTTGTGTAGAGTATATTACGTATGTGTACATATACATGTATATATGTGTGTGTGCATATGATCTTAATGTGTGAATACCTTTACAAATATTGTGTAGACGTAATCACATGCTAAAAAGAATGTTCACAGCTCATGTAAACAGGGATTCTGCAAAAACTGTGAAGCACCTACAGTTTCCCCAATTTCCTAAAGGTTCCAGTAGCCACACTGAAGAGCCCCATATGATATCTGGAGTTCTACACTGGTGAATGAGATCAGGGCTCCGGAGACATCAGCTTTGAATATGAACCACTTCCATTCTCATAAGTAAAACCTTGCTGTCATCAGCTTTGTCCTGAAGTTCAGGTGCACACGTTGCAGCGATAATAGTGATAAATCTTGGGGTGACATCAATCTCACTAAAAGTGCTGGAAGGTTTCCCAAATGACAAAGGCAAGTGAAGTTCTTAAGCAGTCTTGTTTCAGAGGACCATGGACCTGTGAATGCAAACCCTGTAGGAAATACAACTAGCAAACAGGCCTTCTAAGAAACCATCAGGGAAAGGGTCTCTGAACTGAAGGACTTAAAAGAATATTCAGGATTTATTTAAATGTTTTCTTATATATTAAATTTCTTGGTTTCCCCCAAAGCAATCATTCTAGCCTTCCTTCAACCTCAAATGCTGCTCTTTAGGGGAAATGTGAAAAGAACTGAGTAGAAATGGTTAATTTTGAATATGAGGTTCTTGGCTTTCCAAAACATAGACAGGAAATCTCTAATAAATTATCAAATATTTCAGTTGTTTTCTCTAGTGCATAACTGCCCCTATAGAACCAGAATATTCTGTCCCTCACAGAGGGACTTGGCACTGGGCTTCATTAAACAGGAGGGCATGGGTGACCAGCAGTTTCAAGTGAGGGTTCTGTTTTTGTGGGAAGTTGCTTTTCACATAACTTAAAAGTTAGACCAATTCTGGTCATAGCTAACATTTAGCAAAATAAAGTATGTTTATCTGGTCAAAAGTCGGCCTTTGAGGGCTGAAGAGGTGTTTCAGTGTTTACAAACACATGCTGTTCTTGCCAAGGACCTATGTTCAAACCCAGCACCCACATGGTGGCTCACAACCATCCCCAACTCTAATTTCAAGGGATCTGTCACCCTCTCAGGGGATCTGACACCCTCTTCTGACCTCTGAAGGTACCAGGAACATATGTGATATATAGACATACGTGTAAGCAAAACATTCATACACAAAAAATAAATTAAACCTTTTTTAAATCCAGTCACTGAGATAAAGGAGCAAGTAATGACCCTGTCACAGTACAGGTGGCTCTGATTTGAACAGCCCAGTGAGAAAAATGTTTATCTTTCATTGATACTGATTCACTCTAAAACACAAAAAGTAAACTCAACCCTTGGGTCAGCTCCTCAGCAAAATCTCAACTAGCTCTAGAGGGTTCTCCACGAGAAGCTGTTGCTTAGAGTAGAAACCAATGCAGGGAGAACAAGGCTGCTAAATGCTAAACCCAAGCACTCATCTTCAGCAATGAATGGAAGAGAGTGATGTCAGTATCATCACAGGAAATCCAGAACATCCAGCTCCAACAGAGTCCTCTAAAGTAAAGGCTCCTCACCACTGTGATCATCTCCTACCCTGTGAAAAAAAGCTAACCAAGCTGGGGTTTGCCTAGGGGCCACAGACAAACAACCTCAGCCAGGATCAACACGAGCCCGGTGACTGATGGCCACAGGCAGGAACAGGAATCTGGACATCCTCTGTCTAACAAGCCTGGGACGCCACAGGCCTAAGCCCCAAACCCCCAAATCTGTCTGGCTTTCACTGAGGCTTGAAATAATGGATTTAAAAGACCATAAATCATCTTCCCTAAACTGGAAGTTGCATAGAGCAATTCATAGATGAACCTGTCAGTGGAAACTTCCAGCAAAATACAGAGACAGAAATATATGATCTCATGGAAACTGGTTTCCCCATTTGGAGAAACACTGTATTTTATTCCATTTTTTTCATAGATGCTTAAAAACAAGAGCAATGTCTTAAATATCTGTATAGCACCATACCTGTGACAATGCCTGGACACATGCTAGAAGCCAGCTGTTTGCTGAATGGCATATACACCAGCATTGACTGTATAGCACTGATGAAAACACACCCTGTCTCAACACTGAGTTTCACATTCCTTTCCACAGTCACAGAGAGTTCCTGGACTCCAAGGAAGAGATGTGATACATGCTTCTTACAGTTCAGCCTAACATCCACATTTGTACCAGGTATATTGAGAGTGAGGAAAAGAAAAAAAGATTCCCATTGCCAAGGTACCATTGAAGATCAAAAGCTATCGTCCATCATCCATCCATCATCCATCTCACTTCACTGCAACTGTGTCCATGTGCTTCTGTGTGGGTTTATGCATGAAGAAGGTTATAATAAGGGTTCTAAGTTTAAGCAAGGTCATAAGGAATCTGAACGATTCTTTGTAGCACAAGGCTCACCAGTTTTTTGGAGGAGCCTTCTGAGAGAGGAGTGATCAGCTCCCGCTCTCCAGCACCTCTCGGTTTAGGGTCAGAACCTTCTGACTACAATGAAAGCTTAGAGGGAGCTTTAGAGGCTGACAAGGGCACCGCGAACAGGGAGGAGGGGATGCTGAGTAGGTAGACGGTAAGAAAGCCACATAATAGGTGGCTCAGGTCAGGAAAGGTAAAATAAGTTCAGAATAATATTAGAAAAAAAAACTATTGAAGCAAAAAGCCCCGTGGAAAGGATAAGCAGTTTGGATATTAAGATTTTATAGTTAAGAAAGTTCAGGCATGCTAGCCAAGTGAAGATAAGAGACTGCCAAGAAACGTAATACCAATAAGAGCAAAAAGACAAGGGCATATTATTTTACTTTGCCTCTCTGAGACTTTTCTAAATCTTTAATATGCATACTGGAAGAAATTTATTCTTTCATTTTATTTTTTTTTAATTTTATAATTTTGGAAAGCGGAAGATGATAGCCTTAACACTAGAAAATCCTATCATAGAAATTTTGAAGCAAGTTTAAGTGTCAAAGAAGAAGGAGAAGAAGGAGAAGGAGAAGGAGAAGGAGAAGGAGAAGAAGAAGAAGAAGAAGAAGAAGAAGAAGAAGAAGAAGAAGAAGAAGAAGAAGAAGAAGAAGAAGAAGAAGAAGAAAGAAGAAGAAGAAGACTTCAGCCTTAAGCTGAAATAATTATGAAATAATGGTGACAATAACTATTTATGTGACAGATGTAAAGCAAATACACTAAATACCAGATAATGTCTCTCGTGTGTGGAACTTGACTGAAGATTATGAAAAAGGATAATTCTCAATTGTTTTTACCTTAATACTTAACAGAGTCAAATCAGACAGAACATAGTCTTGCCTTCCCAGGTATGTAATTATTTCTCTCTAACTGGACATGAATCAGAAGAGGCTTGTTGCTTTCCCTGTAGCTTCAACAATCTCAAACAAATATATTGTCACAATAGTACAAATCCAAATGTAGAATTTAGCACCACCACACAAGTCAGATCTGACTACATACAACATAAAAACTACAAAAGGAAAGCATTCGCTTGTACAAATTAACTGAAGTGTGTTATCTTTTATCAATAATATCAATGAATTAATAAAAAATTAATAAACTTATCTATCATAGCTTAAATTATGGGGGAGCTAAGAGAAAATCCAACATATCTAGCAACATAAATGATTATAATATACCGGCAAAGGAGACAGATGTGATCCCCTGAGTATTGACAAAAATTAACTTGAGATAAATAGCTCGGGTTAATTAATAGTAGTAAAAATAAGAAGTGAAAAAAATATACAAAAAATAAGAATACAGTATAAAGCAAAAAAAAAGTTTAGGTCATTAAAGTTGGCACCAAGCCCCTTTGCAAGCTGAGTCATCTCATCAGCCTGCAGAATTCTTTAAAACATGTAGCAGTCTCCTAAAATGTATGCACACATGATTGGTATTTAAATAGAGTCACCACATATTAAGGAAACAATGCTCAGCTAGATATCTTGTGCCACCAAATAAATCTTGATGGAGGAGGGTCATCTTTCTACCTGTTGCTTTCCTTGGTTAATTAATAAAGAAACTGCTTGGCCTTTGATAGGACAGAAAATTAGGTAGGCGGAGTAGACAGAACATAATGCTGGGAGAAAGAAGCCGAGTCAGTGAGTCGCCATGATTCTCCCACTCCAGACAGACGCAGGTTAAGATCTTTCCTGGTAAGCCAGCTCGTGGTGCTACACAGAATATTAGAAATGGGTTAGATCAATATGTAAGAGCTAGCCAATAAGAGGCTGGAACTAATGGGCCAGGAAGTATTCAAAAGAATACAGTTTCCATGTAATTATTTCGGGTAAAGCTAGCCGGGTGGCAGGATGCAGCCTGCCGCTCCTTAAAACAAAATCTCACTTCCAAGAATGGGCTACATCTTGTTGAGTTTTGTCCAAAGGGGTCCTACAGAGCCCCCCAAATATAACAGGCTAATGCAAGGCTATTGGTCACCCTCTAAACTTGATGATAAGGTCCTATTGCTGAAGACATGCTACTTATGTCAATCACACATGGGAAAATAGAACTGGTACCCAATTAGAAATTTTGCCCCTATTTCATGGTACTGGAAGGTGCTTTTTATGTTACCAGAGGAGTGATCATCGATATCATCCAACTACAAACCCTGTATCCTATAGCAGTGCTGAAAGATCTACTGGTGCAATAGTGGTAAAAACGCCATGCAAGGAGACAATCAGTTTCTGATTGGATTTAAGGCCTACTCCATGAGATGGAACTTATACCTGATACTGCTAAAACAGCTAGGAACCTGAGACTAGATAGGTCAGGGATCCTAGGGGAAAATTTGCTACTATTACTCTGCAATCAAATGACTCCTAATGATGTATTGCCATACCCATAGATTGGTGCCTTGATCAACTCTCATCAGAGAAGCTTCTTCTTGCAGTCCGTGTTGACTAATAAAGAAACTGACAACTGTATAGAGAGTGAGAGACTTGGAAAACTCAGCCCTACATGGGCTGTCTTTACAAGCCCCTCCCCCAAAGCTCAGAGATCTAAGAAGAGGAAGCAGAAAGGCTGTAAGAGCCGAAGGTGAATGACTGACTCCATTCCAAACAGAATCTTCCAGACACAATGGGACTGATACATATATAAACTTGAAGAGACTGTGACATCCCCCACAATGCACAGGTTCAAGCCAGACAAAATCCAGGAACTAAGAAGTGGTTACAAAGTTATACCCCTTACTAATACGATATTTGTAATTAATACTTGGTGTGAAAGCAGAAAAACATTTTCTCCAAGAGCTACATTATATATTGTCAACCACACTCCAGGGCGCTCCCCATGTCCAGAAGAAATTAACCAATACAAAATGGACTTCATATTTTTGTATGGTGTTTTGTGTTTTTGGAGTTTTTTGTATTATTGAGTTTTTTGTTTATATGTTTTGATTTCCACTTTTTTAGTTGAGAGGGAGAGAAAAAGTCAAAGAACATAAAGTTAGGTGGGAGGAGTTAAGGGTAGAAGAAGAAGACTGACTAAAATATATTGTCTGAAAAAAGTAAGAAGGACTTTTAAAGAAAAAGTTGAATTTAGGTCTTGAGACTAACGTTCGAGCTCTTTTAATCCTTCTGAGCCTTGCTTGCCACATTCTTTACATGGAAGGATGGAACTAGATTTCCCTGAAATTTATTTCTTCACCACTATCCAGACATTTAATAGATTTGAGGCAAGATATTTTATTCTAGAAATTAACAATACATCTCCCATCAGCCCCCACTTTCAGAACTTTTTTCCTTAGATAGTTAGTTATCTTAACTCTTTCATTAGTTAAGGGAACACACAGTGCTATAATTTAGATACAAAATATTTCTCAAAGGCCCAAGTATTAAAAGCTTGTTCCTAGACTGGTATTTTCAGAGGTAGTATAACCTTTAAGAAATGGAACTTAGTGGAAGATCTTCAGGTCATTGGGAGTATCTTAGGAGAAGACAATAGAACCAACACTCCCTCCTTACTTTCTTTTACTACCAGGATCAAGACAAACTCTCCCACTATGATTTGCTACCTTGCCACAGGCCCAAAATAACAGGGCCAATCAACTACAGGCTGAAAAGTTCAAAACAATGAGCCAATAATATTTCTCTCTTTTTTTGTCTGAAGTTGGTCTTTTTCATGCTACACATCACTCCATCATTAAGTTACCAGTAGTGAACTAAAATGAAACCTTTCTCTTTATGAGTTAATTGTCTCCGGCACTTGTTACATTAGCAGAAACAAGAAGAATACAAAAAGATGGGCTGTATAAAGCACATTGAGTTGGGAAAGTAGTTGGAGTCACCATGCAGTTACAAATCAGGCTATAAACCCAACTCCTCAACAGTCCTTAGGATGTGGTTTATAAGCTGGGTTGCTTTTCTCTGGTTCTTTACTACAAAGGATAAGCTGCTGACTAGTCAAAGTCTAGGTATACAAATATCAAGAGTGGGCAGATTGAGACCTCGTTTCCTCAAGCAGTGGGCTCACCTTACCCCGTTATCTTCATGGATGTGTGACTGAACTCAACGGCAGGAGCACTCAAGTTCCTGACCCCAGCAGTGAGGTGGAAAGTGCTTAGGAAACCATAACTGGGGGAAGAGGGAAAAAGATGGGATGTACTGGAGAAGTCAATTTACAGACTTGCACTTCTATTTATGGCTGGTAGAAATATAAAGTTGTACAGACAATATGGTCCTGGACAGTATAAGCACATGACTACTGTATGACTCAGAAAGTCCACAAATGAGTATGTGCACAAAACAACTTAAAAGAACTCAAAGAGATTTTGAACACAAATGCTCTTATCATCCTTTGTTATGACTCAAAAAAACCATTACATATCCATAGAAAATAAATATGTAAATAAAATATGATACATAAATGGAATTTTAAAAACCCTGAAATTGTGCAGCATACTACACCATGCAAGAACCCTGAAGGCATTATGTCAAATGAAATTAAGTTACGAAAATGCAGATATTATGTGACCCCCACATATATAAGCTATCTAGATCATATTAAAAGATGTAAAGCTCTGGAAATGGATGGTGGTGGTGTTGACAGAAAGTGGATATACTTAACGCAACAGCACTGTGCACCTAGAAACGGTCAAAACTCTAAACTTATGCACACTTATTTACAATAAAAACTATTCACAAGAGTATTAAAGCATTCTTACTATTCCTTCTCATTTCTCTCATCTGGAAAAGTTAAGTGCATGTTCTTTTTTAATGTTGTCCTTGCCAGAAACTGCCGGGAAATACATTTCATGTTCCAAGCAATTCTCTCATGATTCCAAAAGGAAATGAAAGATCAGCAGCTGGTCAGACAGCCCCCAAGTTCCCCCCAAGACCCCATGGACTGACAGACACTGAATATCAGAGATACCACGAATACAGACACCAACAGCAGCCCCCTGTGACATGGGAACCTTCCGTTTTAAAGCCATTTGCCAAAACTATAGGAATTCACCAACTCAAACTACATTCAGAGTCATAGAGGAGGAGGCCTTCAGACCAACAAAGCTCTATCAAAAGCAGTCAGATGCTGTGGATGAGGAAATTTGAAATTCTGCTGTGAAAGGGTCCTGTATAAAACTTAATCAATTACCAGCTAAATCAAAAGATGTTCTATCATAGCCTTAAGAAGGCAAAGCCGAGACACAGTAATCCAGACCACCTTCGTGTTGATTAGTTACCTTTGTCCATAGCCAAAGACTCAAAAAATTAAGGGAAGTCAAAAAGCAAAAGGAAACTAGACCGGTCATTGCATTCCACCCCACCATTCGGGACAACCGAGACTCAGAGTTTAAGCAAGCTATGTAGAGACACGGAGCGGAGCCTAATCAGAACCGCAGTCTCTGAAGCATCTCACTAGTTTATTCCACATTCCACAGCCCTGGCTGAATAACTAACTGCTCAGAAGGAAGAAAGTTTAGAATTAAGAAAAAATATGAACCGTGTTGAAATACAAAGAGAGAATGTAATTGCTTCATTTATTTAACTAATTATTTGAAAACATCAAGCTAAATGGATTTAATGCAAAGCATTTTAAGCATTTTTAATTAAAATATAATGACATAACTTTCCCTCTTCTCACCCCTCCATGAAACCTTTCCCACGTTACCCCCTCACTTATTCAGTAATTCATAGTCTATTTCTTTAATTTTTTGGCGTGTGTGTGTGTGTGTGTGTGTGTGTGTGTGTGTGTACACAGCCTGCTCAGACTGTATAATGTTGTTTGTATGTATGTGGTTTCAGGACTGACCACATGGTGCCAGACGACCAGTTTGGCTGTTCTTCTCAGGTGAAGACCATTTCTCCTGCTCTCAGCATTCAGTAGTGGCCTCTAGTTCTTTGTCTAGGGTGGAGGCCCATAAGATTTCCTGTCTTCCACATGAGCATGTCCATTGCTGTTTTGTTTAGGTCTTGTTCAGGCTGTCTTGCTGCTGGGAAATCGTGGATAAAGATTTTCTGACGTTTCTAGTAGACAAAACCTCACAGTCATCTTCCAGGACCTTCGGCTCTTACCACCTTTTCATACCGCCTCCGACATGGTCACTTGTTCTCTGCATTTTGATAAGTTATGGTTTTCTGCAATGGTCTATATCTGTTGTAAGAGCTTTCTTTGATGGGAGTTAAGACCTATACTTCTCTGTGGGTATAAAGATAAATATTTATAATGTAGTTAGAAATTAGGCTGGCTTAGTAGAGTGGGCATCATAGGTTTTCCTCCAGTAACCATGGATTTCGTAGTCCTGCATAGGCCGTTGGCTTTCCAGCACCAGGCATGACGGACATCCTAGTGAGTGGGTCTGAAAGGCGATTAAAGAGCTCTTGGTTGCCGGGCGGTGGTGGCGCACGCCTTTAATCCCAGCACTCGGGAGGCAGAGGCAGGCGGATCTCTGTGAGTTCGAGACCAGCCTGGTCTACAAGAGCTAGTTCCAGGACAGACTCCAAAACCACAGAGAAACCCTGTCTCGAAAAACCAAAAAAAAAAAAAAAAAAACAAAGAGCTCTTGGTTGCTGCCACTATTGTACTCTACGGGCAAGCATGCAATGCAAAGCATTTTGAGGTTTACATTTGTCACAGGAAAGAGCACTACTGTCCATGTTCTGTGCATACAGTTGCCCTCTTGCTTTAAAAAAATGTGTAAAGTCTTAGAAGCTGGGCAATACATTTATGCTATGGGCAATTCTCAGATTTTCGAAAAATTTATAGGCTATTTGACAAAAATCAAACACAATTTTTTAAAAGGCATATTTCCATGTCATAAGAAAGCTAATACAAAAATCTAAGGTTCTCTGACACCGAGCTTGCTTCCTCATGCTACACCAAAGTCTTAGTCCTTCAAATAGCATGTCTCTTGACTCTACATCTGCTTTAACTAGAATGCAGCCACAGACTAGATGAAACAGTAGTGGAAGGAACTCTGTCCCACGTGCCACTTTCTCCAGAGTGTTCTACGCCTTGGCTTGTCTCTCAGTTCTGAACGGCTTAGCACCACCCACTGTCCCTCCACATTGCTGAGACTTTCCTTTCCTTACTCAGTCTCTCGCTTCTATCTTGTTTTCTTCCACTCCACTGCTGCAAACAAGCTTACAAAGAATCTTCTAGTCTTCCAAAGAACTTTACAACAATCCCAAGTTGCTGCTATATCACTGCCCATCTCAGCCCTTCACAGTTCTTCTGTGAATGAGAGTCAGTGCTTCCCATGAAAACTGTCTTCAGCCTGAACAGGCAACAACTGAACTTACAAATGCAAGCACGTGTCTGTTTGTAGGACCAAGACATCATCATCCATGACCAGAAAGGCCATGAGTCACAAAGCCATCTGGGGCTTTTAACTTACTGAGGGTGGAGGGCACAGTTTCTAAGTACCTAAAAGGAACAAATTACCGAATCATAACAATTCTATCAATAGATATCTATTTCCTCCATGTTTTGGTTGAGGAAACTGAGGCCCACAATCCTTCAGAACAGCTAATTTGGGCCAGTTTCTTTAAATGGAGCTAGCTCACTACTGAAACTTGTAAGACTGGTGTGCAGTACTATGGTTTACATTGAAATGCCCCTCTAGGCCCTTGTTTGAATGCTAGTCTCAAGTTTAGTGCAGGATTTTGAAAACTGTAGAACCTTCAGGACTCATCTGGCAGAGACAGAGTGCAAAGGTCAGGACCTCATTATGTTTCCATTTCGCTCCTTCTACTTGCTGTTCACTCTTCTTAGCAACTTCCACCTCCAGCCTCTTCTGACACACCCTTTCTGCTGGGATGTACTGAGATCTTTGAAAATGTGAGTGACTTGAAGCCTCTTCTCCTTCTAGTTGATTTGCTCATAGTGATGCAAACATAGTTGGCATGTGTTTCAGTGTATGCTTAAGGTCCCCACAAGTGTTAAGTCAGGACTATCTCTTGTTATCCATGGCACCATCTTCCCCTTGCACTTGATGCTCTGACTTCTATCGTGGCTTTCTCCTTGTACTGGAGATGGTCACCATATGTCTCTCGTCTTTTAAATTATCCTGCCACGAATATTATAGAACTTTACTCAGAAAATGGTATTACTATAATAATATGCTATTATAATGGTATTATTATTATAACCCACCTTCAAATATGTGCTAATTAGGGCACCATGAAATTGACCTCCCTCTGAGCCAAAAAGTGTAAGAACTGGAAATATAACTCACTAAAATCAACAGGACAGCAAAATTACAGGCCCTCTAACCCATCCACGCAAAAGTTATTGACTTCAGCTCCTTTCTACAGTGGCAGAAATTATTTATTTTTATTAAAAAGTATATTAAAGCTGTACTAATGACTACATTTGAAATGACAACAGTAGCTAACTTTTTATTCACAAAGTATCAAGCTCCAAATAATTTCACTTGTTTCCCCTAAAAATCAAGCAGGCACCATTATCTTCAGATTTTTGAATGAGTTTTTACCGATATTTGTTCTTAATTAAAATATACCTCTACCAAAACACATAAATCTAATGGGATCCCTTTGAAAACCCATTCCTATGTCTCAAAGAAACATGTGCAGAATCTTCAAAACATGATTGAGACTAACATATTCTAAAATCTAAATAGATGAGATTAGATCAAGATTACTCGTTGACTGCACATAAGAAAACAAAATGAAGCCTCTCTGATGATGACTAGATAAGGTACTGATCTATGAGTAAAGTAGAATAGCATTAGGAATAATATTGTTGTTGTTGTTGTTTTTCTTCTTTTAGACCGGTGGTGGTCAGTTTTACCCTAGGTCTCTGAGCTTCTAATCTCTGGTTCTTGGTTACCAAAGTAGTGTTGGGTATGGGTTCCTTCTTGAGGAATGGGCCTTATGTCAAATCAGACATTGGTGGGCTACTCCCACAAATTCTGTGCCTCCATTGCCCTAGCATATTTTGGAGACAGGACAGATTGAACATCAAAGGTTTTGTGGTGGGGCTCGGGCTCATGTTACTCTTTTGGTAGCCTGCAAAACCTTCCTGAACTGAAGAGTCTAGAATATAGGGGTGAGGGTTCCAGGTAGGCACCAGTTTGAGTGAAGGCACCACGTTCAGTAAGTTTGTGTGGGTGCTGTCCTCAACAATAGTACACTGCTATCAGTCTGCAGAGCGCAACCTTGTGCCTCAGCAACAGCCTGGGTTGTTTGAAGATTTCCATGGGTCCCTGTTAGCCAACAACTCAATTGAAGATAACTAGACCCACTACTAGAAGCTTCCCTTGACTGTAAGCGATAACCAATTGAGACTCTGTATCCCCTATTACTTGGAGTCCAATAAATTTCCATCATACTAGGTTTTCATACCACCCCTCAAATGCCCCCCCCCAATTCCAGCCATCTCTCCCTGGACTCTACTTCTCCACCCCATCTCCTGAACCCACCTGATCCCCCAAATCTTGTCCCCTCATACCCACTTCCCAGGGAGATCCCTGTGTCACCCCCACCCCTTCTCTTTATCTGAATTGTTTAGATCTATAGACTGTAACTTTGGTGATCATTTACTTAATCTGATATCCCCTTGTAAGTGAATACAAGTCATATTTATCTTTCTGGGTCTGAATTACCTCACTCAGAATGATTTTTTCTACTTCTATCCAGTTGCCTGCATATTTCATAAAATCATTTTTAACAGCCGAGTAATATTCTGTTGTATAAATATGCCACAATTTCTTTATCTAGTCTTCTGCTGAGGGTTATTTAAATTGCTTCCTCTGGCAGCAGATGTGAACAGATGCAGATACCCACAGCTAGATATCATGCAGAAAGAGTCTAAATTGGAGTTCTCCATCAATTCCCTTTGAGCTCAGGGAATCCAATGGAAGAAGAGGCAGAAAGACTGCATGAGCCAAAGGAGAGAGAGGCCACCAGGAGAACTGGCCCCTCTGACTCATCTAAGCAAGGGGCATATGAGCTCACTGAAGCAGAAATCACAGGGTCCACAGTGGCCTGCACTAGGTCCTCTGTATATATACTATAGCTCTTAGCTTAGTACTTTTATGGAACTCCTGACTGTAAGAACCAGTGGGTCTATGACTCTTGTGCCTGCTCTTGAGACTCTTTTCTTCTGTTAGGTTGCCATGTTCAACTTCCATATGATAGTTTTTCCTCCATTACATTATATTTTATTTTTTCATGTTTAGTCTTTATCTTTTAGAAGACTGCTCTTTTCTTTTTTTCTTTATCTTCTCTCTCTCTCTCTCTCTCTGTGTGTGTGTGTGTGTGTATGTGTGTGTATATGAGAGAGAGTGTGTATACGTAAAAATGCTTATAAAAACAACAACTCTTTTTATTATTTTTATTGAGTTATACATTTTCCCCACTCCTCTCCCTTCCTCCTCTCTCTTCTACCCTCCCCCTGCTCCCCACACTCCCAATTTACTCAGGAGATCTTGTCTTTTTCTTCTTCCCAGATAGATCCATGTATACCTTTTTGAGAGATTTCCTTGTTGTCTAGGTTCTCTGGGATTGTGGACTATAGGCTTGTTATATTTTTGCTTTATGTCTAATACCCATTTATGAGTGAGTGCATATTATATTTGTCTTCCTGGGTCTGGGTTACCTCACTCAGTATGTTTTCTTTTTTTTAGTTCCATCCATTTGCTTGAAAATTTCAAGATATCATTATTTTTTTAATCACTTAGTAGTACTCCATTGTGTAGATGTACCACATTTTCCTTATCCATTCTTCGGTTGAAGATACCCTAGGTTGTTTCCAGGTTCTGGCTATTACGAATGATGCTGCTATGAATATAGTTGAAATTGAGTGGATCCAGAGAGAAAGAAAGATGGGGAGAAACTGGAAGAAGTAGAGGGAGAAGAAACTGTAATCAGGATATAATTTATGGGAAAAGAGTCTATCTTCAATAAAACAAAAGAAAACTACTGTAACATTTAAAGAAATCCATCCTATTTGTGTTAATCTTTCTGAGCATAATACATGCAATGTTATACGTCCTTTACTGCAAAAAAAAAAAATGAAAACCATCAACCAATGTGCAAGAACACTGGTCAAATGAAACACTCTATTCTGTACTTGCTACAAGATGAGTTCAAATGATTTCTCTGCTCCCTAGATCTTGGCTGTTGGGTACAAGTTTAAAAAACCAAAGCAGTGGTTTTATAGAAACATAATATGTGGAAGAGCAGTAAAAAATATTCATGAATTATACTCACACAACCAAACTGCCTTCCATACAGATGGTGCTAAACAGAAACTCCACTTTGTACTTTACTCAAGAAATGGTGAATTGCTAAATGCATTGTTGAGAATACAGGTATGAGTAGAGGCTATTATATGATGAGAAATTATTGACAAAGAAAAACAGTCAACAGGTAAAGAAGAAAGTGCCATAATTTAAATTTATCAATGGAGTTTTTAAGTAGAATCAGATATGTGTATATGTGTGTGTGTGTGTTTGTGTGTAGAACAAGATAAAGATTTCTAAAGCATTATACATATATAAGTTCATTAAAATCAAGTCCAGAGGGGAAAAGAGAATCTTTGTGAATGAGTGTTACTCAGTTAAACACACACTGGAGAACCTAGAAAGTCACCAAAACCCAAGGGAAAACTGATGAGACTCTGAGATTTCAATGGATTTAAAACATCTCTCCATAAATTTCCTATTAATTATAAAGTAAAGCAGGTAGCACAGAGTAGAAAAACTTGATAAATACCATCTTAATCAGTGATGACAGCTAACACCATCAATACTCAGAGAAAATCAAGTCTAGTCCCTGCCCATGGAGAGATCAGAGCAAGATCAAACATTACTCATGACTTCTGTGGTATTTCAGCACTGCCCAAATTAACAAAACATCAGCCACGCTCAGACTGAAAGTCACCAATAGAACAATCAGTTCTAACTCCTAAAAACACTCAGTAAAGAGAAAAGAGAAAGGACATACAGCTTCTCCAATGTATAAGACAGAGACACAGAGCAAAGCTGGGTCAAAAACAAAGGTAGAAAAAGGGTGATTGAGACTACTATAATATATAAATTCAGATCAATAATTAAATAATATCATGCTATCAACATTATCTTTTTATTTTGTAATGGTGTCATGATGGTGCCAAGAAATATAATTGAGTTTATGATATACAAACTGTAGGATTTACAGATGAGATGAAAGAATTTCCTAAACTTAATCTTAAATAGATCACAATATATACAAATAAATAAAGAGAGAAAATAATAATACATTTGGGAGTAGATTAAATAATCTATGATGCTATATAAAAATGAGTTACAAAGTAACATTTTTCAAAAGCTAGCTACTCGGTCATGTGGTTCTTATTAGTACCTACATGATTATTCATATATTTGATCAACTAGAAATCACATGCTAAGAACAAATATCTTACTAAAATAAAACAATGAAAAGCATCAGGATCAAATCTGTGGACCTGGATGAAATTCAGGTCAGTAGATGGGATGCTATATACCACCAATGCCTGACTCTCTCATAGTGGATATTACATTTTTGAGATCATATCCTTCCTATAGCTTTTTGGCCCAAGACTCGGTACAGGAAATTATCTGAGCTGGTTGAGTAGACCATCCTCAAGTGAGCAGTCACATCACTGCTGATATTAGATCTCACTTTTTACTTTAGGACATGGCATGGAAAAGCAATTCATCTGGAATATGTTTCATAAGAAAAACAGAACTCTCTGATTCCATTCCAAGTAATTCCAAGGCAACAGTGAATTCGGCATCCAAAGCTGAAAGGAGAATTTTTATAATTTGAAAGCTCTCTGTCAACATAAATTCTTTACAGAATACTAAAGACAAAACAAATACTGTCCAAACAGCTCTTCTGGCTACACTCACCAAATAGTTTTAAATTACCAAGCATTGTGTATGTCAGTCTCTTTATTATATTATAACCTCATTTACTATACCTTATAGAAATAAGCGTTCAGGATGGAGACACTGTAATACCATAAAATATGGTCATTTTGAAAAATTTCCTCCGTGTGGTAGTAATGAATTCCTTTTCTATAAACTTCAGGACAGAAAAGTAGTCAACTGACTAACTCAGACATTGGAAGACACTGCCTAACATTTATAAATCTTTAAAAGAATATTATGGTGAACTTCCAAGTTTGGGCTGTACAAAAATTATGAAGTCCAGCTTTTTTTCTTCCTCTCTAAAGGACTAGCAACATGGAAGATGAAGCTTTCCTGCTAGGGGAAACTCTATAGCTCTGTGTTGGAATGTTCATAGTCTTATCTTGGTCTTTCTTGAGTTATTTTTCAATTACCTGGAAGCCCATTCCATGTTATCATTGGTTGGATAAGTACGTACCCTTTAGCCAACTGTCCATACCACAGTTTGGCTTCTTTCCTGGGTCATCACCTCCTATGAATCTCACTCTAGCTATCCTATGCACTAGCCCCTTTTCTCTGAATGTGAAGTTTCTTCTCAGCTCCCTCACTGTTATCCATTTCCCCTAGAATATTCTTCTCTTCTCAGTGTGTTGAAATTATGTAGACATGTCCATAATATAACAAGAAGACCTAGAAGTCTTCTTCATTGCCTTCTATAATCCTTTCAATTGATTACTTTTCTTCTAAAACATTTTGATATATCTCAAAGCATTTTTCTTTACAAGTTGGTAGTATAGAGTTTTTACTTTTATAGTTTGCCTTCCTGGGAGCCCAGCTATGTTTTAGCCTTTGCTACTGCTGTGCAATTTTAAAAGATCTTGCTGAACATATTCAATGAATTAAGCAATGGGATACAATAGAAAATATCAAAAGACTTTGGACAAGACAAAGCAAGCTATGGGAAATCAGAAGTGTTAATTATTATTCAGAGTACCCCCCAAAAATGGCTGGGATAGGTTCCATCTTAAGAAGACAAACATGTTCACCTTATTTTGAACTTTATTTCCAAAAGTAATATTGTCCCAGATAGCATCAAGTTCTTCAAAGACTGCTATTGGTTCCATCTTCAATTGATATTCTTCCCTCTCCACCAGTCAATGCAGAAAAATCCATATAAAGGGCAAATGAAGTTTAAAGTGTGTGTTGAAAACCATAGAATCCTTCAGGGAATTGCTGCTGACCTTAAAACAAAGGGGAAGACCTTTCTGAGCACAGCACTAATATGGGATTCCCCTCTGTATGCTGTGAATATGTTTTATTACCATTGGTTAATAAAGAAGCTACTTTGGCCTATGGCAGGGCAGAATATAGGTAGGTGGGAAAACTAAACTGAATACAGGGAGAAAGAAGGCGGAGCCAGGCAGACACAATGTAATTGCTGAAGGAGAAAGATGTCATAACCTTACCAGTAAGCCATAGCCTCGTGGGGATACACAGATTAGTAGAAATGGGTTAATTTAAGATGTAAGAGCTACCTTGAAATACTCCTGAGCCATGGGCCAAACACTGTTGTAGTTAACAATGTTTTTGTGTGATTATTTGAGTCTGGGTGGGCGGGAACCGAAAGCATAGTGTCCATTTACACAGCACTCTGTGTAGTTATGCATGTCTCTCCAGATTTCCACACAGTATTATCAACAGTTTCCTAATACACGCTCACAAAAAAATGTAACTAAAAGGACTCCTGCTTTAAAATTCTAAGACCTGTTGTGGAAGTTTCTCTAGACCTACTCTTAAATTATATTTTTCAGATTCCCAGTTTTAAAAAAAATCCCTGCATGCAATCGTTTTATGAAAAGAAAGGGGGAATGATTTATTATACTCTAGACTGTTGATGAATGTTATACATGTTTGACTATGGTTTCTCTATTCTAAGTACAACTAAACTTTAAAAGGACAGTAACTCTCCTTAAAATGTCTATGTCTAACACAAGAAAACTTTCTTTACACAAGAGCCAAATGTACAGAATTGACTCTGGCCTCGCAAGGACCTGTATTTTCTGTTTATTCATTTTTTGATTTTTGTTTGTTTTGTTTATTTTTTAAGACAGGGTTTCTGTGTATCATTGGAGTCTGTCCTGGAACTAGCTCTTGCAGACCAGGCTGGCTTTGAACTCACAGAGATCTGCCTGCCTCTGCTTCCCTAGTGCTGGGATTAAAAGTGTGCGCCACCACCACCCAGCTATGACCTGTTATTCTTAAGAGTATTTCATGTGTGAGTTCAGCCTACAATGTGAGCTTTTGGTAAGGTATGCTTGAGAATGGAGGAGATAGCAAGAGAGGAAATAAGACCCAGGCCAATAAAGGAGTCTTTTGGAGGTATACTGGGTATAATTAATGGCAATGGGTCACAACTTGCAGGTAACTTCTTTTACATTAAAAAGAAGAAAAGGTCAGCCCCCTACAACAACTTGCCTACATATTGGTTTGGGGGAGTCTCTGCAACCTTCCCTCCTCCCTAGAGTTGGCTATCTTACTGATCCCCATTACATTCTTTTCTTTATACCAGTGAATACATTTTTCCAGCCTTTACACAAGCATACACCCGCACCTCATCCACTTGTACTCACTCCGACTCCAGCAGATGCACAGGAACTCCAAGTCAGGGTCACTCTCCCAGTCTAAACATCAGGAGATCTTAGACTATCAGATGCTGTTGCCAAAACCAACTATGTTCTTCGGCCAAGTTCCCATCCTCTTTGAGTGACATCTGAAAGGACAAAGGGGAAAGTTAGAATAAGCCTCATTTCCGGTGGATAAAATGATCACTACTGAGCACAGGGCAATTTTGGAGTCAACACCATTTTATCTGAAGTAGTCAAGACTTCTAGTCAAATAGGGAATAAGGAATGATGACAGAGTAGAAGAGAAGGTGGGAAAGCCAACTAGACAAATCCCAGAACCCTTTGTGGTGAGGGCTGGTCCAGATGTTCTTTTGGAAGTAAAGGATTTAGTAGAGAGTAAAACATTGGACTGTACATGTACCCTACCCCAGATCAACATTGCTACAGAAGGGGATGAGAATGCAGTAGTCAATCTTCTAAGGATACCCTCTGACACTGGCATTCTAACAAAGATGGACCCTCCCCTGCCCTTCTCCATTTCTGTGTGACACCATGCACTATGTCTACCACATACAGGTCCCTACCACCCTTACTAAGAACATTGTCTTCCATGCCATCATTTATGCCCCACCCTTCACAACTTCTCAGTCCCAGGTCATTGGTCCTCTTGCTTACTTTTTCCTTTTAATAAATCACTTATCTTAAATGTAAGTTGATTATCCCTCATTCAAAAATCTGAACTGTTCCTTAAATACGACATCTTCCCAAATATCAAACACTTTTGAACCCAATATGTCACCCAAAATGAAAAATTCTACCCATGAAACTTTTCTATTCTCAAATTGCTAAGAGTACTATTGTATACAGTCACCTTTGTGGTATGTACATAGGCACATAGAAAATACTAACAAATTTCATGATTAGACTTGAGTCTCAGTCCAAAACTATCTAATGTCTACATAAAAATGCAAACCCTTCGAAAAGTAAAATTGAACATCTACACCCTAGGACTTGCGATAAGGGGTAACTTTAATGGAAGCTGTTCATCATTGCTGAACAACAACCAACACCATCAGCAAACAAGAAACAAGATTCTGCAAAGCAAATGTTGAATTAATTAGAATCATTTTAAAGCAACCATCACGGGCCTCTGACCGCCTTCTAGCTGAACATCATCGGTTCGTTGACTCTGAATAACCTAAGACAACTTGAGATACTTAATGACCTTGTCAATGTACTTGAGATGAGCAGTATGCCGCAGGTTTGATCTAGTGGCCTTCTGACCACCTTCCTAGTTGGCCCAGAGGAGAAAATAGTTCACAGTTCCCCAAGGGAGTTGTTGAGCTACTGTGACTAAGTGCTCTCCTACTCCCTTTTCCATGGCTTACTCTGTGTGGGGGAGGGCTACGAAACTTTATTTTGGTGGGCTTCTGTTTTTTTTTTAATTTTATAAACTTTATTATTTAAAAAAAAAGTGCAGAGAAGTGAAAACAACACAGGGTAGAATTAACCAGACCCAAGGTCTGTACAACTCAGTGAACTTCCATAGAGTTAAAATAGGCGTTTGGAATGGAATTCTGAAACTTCACATTAAATTTTACAGTTTCAGTATTGAATATATTTTATGCACTTATCTCCCGCCAAACCCAAAAACTCCATGACACTATTAGAACTAGGGAAAAAAAGTCTATATTATTTTTTTATAACAAGTAAAGACATAGGTTACAAAAATATATTTTGAATCTTCTCAGATTCTGCTTAATAAGTTCCATGTCTATAATCTAAGTTTTTTTCATTTATTCTACAAGTGTTCACAGAGGTCGTATCCAGCACAGATCTGAGATGCCAGTAGAGATTTAAAATAAGACTTCACCTCCCGACATAGTGGATACAATTAGATTTAAGGATTTCACACTCTTTTAATAGGTCCAGTTTGATGACCCAAGCAATTCCAAGTTCAATTCCCATGAAACCTTGAAATTTATCGTTCAAATCTCTGGTCAACTTCAGATTTCCCGGTGCCAGAGCACTCAACACAGAGCCACCAAGAACAACCCTCCTTGTTTTGAGCATCCAGCGCGGCCTGACAGAGGCAGAGCTACGTGGATGATGGATTGCTCTGTAGCACGAGGTGATTGCACACATGGACAGGATACATGAGGTGACTCATAAAACTTATGAGCCATGTTCTGTGGTGTGGCCTGGGTGAGAGATGGTTCAGCTTCAGTGGAGGGATAATTAAAACCAATTAAGTGTTACTAGAGAGATGGCAGAGTTCCACTAAGACTTCAGGGGTGTGTAAACTTGCCCTGGGAGAAGGCCAGGAGCCCAAGGCCTTCACCTTATTTATTTAGGGAAGAAAAAAAAATCCTAACAGATTGTTGAGCCATGGGAAACCCTGCACACTGGCCATTTAGTCTCATCAAGAAGGCATCATATAATGGAATCTAAAAAAGATTTTGGATCTCTAGTTCTTCCAAAAGTCCTGGGTCATCTAATTATGAGCTATATAACTCACTTCACTAGCCCAGACAACCCCTCCCTAGACAGAAAAAAGAATCCTGACACCATAGATGCATTTCTTTCTTTGTTTCCTGGGCCCTCGTCTTTGGAAGTAGAGTTCACACAAATGAGATACACAACAGAAAAAGAAAACACAATCTAAGGACAAAAGAACAGAAGGCTATTTAAGATGAGACTGTTTTAGCTAGATACACAAGAGGATGAGATTGCAGAACATAAGGAAGAAGGCTCCAGAAGGAGCCTATGAAGCCAGGAGGTGAGCACTGCTAAAGTACCAGGGCCAACAAAAGCCTCAGATGCTGCCTTGGTTTCCTAAGAAACTGAGGATAACAGCACTCAACAATGTACACACTTCATGTCTACATCTATAATATCCAGCATCCATTTTGATTTAGTTTTATTTTTGCTTTTGTTTTTCTGGCTATGTTTACATCTTTCCTATAACTGTAGCTATGTTTTTTTTTTCCTTTAGGGAGGAATAAATCTTCAGATAGAGATAAGGAAAAGGAAAACTGGATTAGGATTACACACACTCGAGTGTTAGAGAAAGTACAAGACAGGGGTTCCAGATTCCTGGGCTTTTCCTTTGTCACTCACTCAGCTGGGGAAAACAAGGGCTGGGTATTAGTTGATCTTCATCGTGGGCTTAGAGTTAAGTTGACAGAAATAAGGCAGAAAAGTCTGCAGAATGCAGCCAACAAAATACACTGCTTGCAGTTCTCTTTCCAGTAAGGTAAAGGGTTTGTCGGCCCAACCCCAGACACCTCAGAGAACTTAAACTGCTCCTACAAACTGTCAACAGGGAAGAACAGATCCTTTGTCTCATACGCAGAATTGAATTTCCTTCTGGAATAAATAAGAACAATCTTAAAATGAAAAGTTATATCCAACAGAAGTTATATATAGATCTCTGAGAGCACCCAGAGGGGCCTGGGTAGAAGGCCACGAGAGGAGGTGAGCCTACAGAAAGGAAAATTCTATAAATTGAGCCACTTCTGAATTTCTCTTATTGTCTATCTTAAAGGGAAGAATAAAAGACAGCACAAAGCAATGCAGTTAGGACCCCGCTAGTCACCATGTCTTCCTGAATTTATTTATTCTATATTTCTCTAAATCATTTAATTTTTCCACTTCACTCCTTACATCCTACAAAAAGCCATGATCACTCCTTTCTTAGGGCAATGTAAAGGCTTTCAGTCTGGCCTTTTGCTCCCACCAAGAACCTCAAACTAAGAATTGTCTCCCTAGAAGTATGAACAACAAGAGTAGCCACCATTGAATCGGCCGATGAGTCAACGGATTGACTCTACCACAAGGGAATGTTTTTAAGAGGTAGGTCCTGATTCAGTAGGTCTGATAAGCTTCCAGGTTGTGTCATGGTAACTATTCCAAGTCCCCAACGCTGAGCTGTAAGGGCAGAGGCGACTCTTAAACAGTAGTTTCAGTGAGGTTCTTAAATAGGTTAGGAAGTAGCTGACTCAAAACTGAACTCTCTGCAGGACGCTTGGCCTCCCAATTCTCAGTCGCATTGATTGAAAACTAACTCATTTTCTTTGCCCATTAGACGTAGAGGCCTGGGGACATCATCCAGTGATAGAGCACTTGCCTAGATGCTCAGCTTATCAGAGAAAGCAAAACAAACAAAACAAAACCCCAGAAGTTGATTTGTTGTACTGTATATAGAGGTGACCTTTCACACACACACACACACACACACACACACACACACACACACACACACACAGGGCCTACGTTCTCCAGGAGAGCAATCTTGATCTGCCTATTCCCTGGGAGTTTTAACAGAGGTATCAGGATTTTTTTTCTGTCCTAAGTCAGGGTTTTGAAGGTTTGGCGATTTTGGGGCGGGGGGGAGTTGTTTGTATCTATATGTAGACTTCATATAGAATCTTTGATGGACAGCAAATTGATCAAACAAATCAAAAAATAAAGCTGTTTTACTTGGTAGGTGGGTATGGACAGAGAAACCCAAAAGCCTACATTTTTCTGGAAAGATCTATCAGTCATATTAACCTCTGCTGGTGCGACTCATGAATAAACCACAACAAAACACCTTCCCCAGTCTGGTGGAGAATCTCTTGGAAACAACCAGAAGCGCTCCGCAAAGGAATGAAGAAGGAAAGCGCTGGGTTTGTTACTGTTGGGCCAACTCAAGGGCCCAAGTCTCAGGATCTGAAAGCGTAGTTTGGGGCCTTCGTATCGTCACCTTAGGGATCTGGGCCAACTCTAGATCTGCAGATTTTTTCTCGCTCAGACTGGCACCTGCTCCCCTAAAAGCCAGTGACTCCATTATTTCCTAGCTTGTTAGGCCTGGAGTTTGTCCATTGCTAAGTATCCTGGTGTCTGCCCTCTTCCACCTCCCAAGGTTAAGTGGTTATTCCTTTTAGGCCAGAAGTCACTGGTAATGAGTCTACCCGTTCCCCTCCTGCTGCTAGGAACCTAGACCTGCTCATTTCCCCCATTTTCAGCTCCATTGTAAGTTTTCTTTTTTTCTTTTAGACAATCTTTCCTTCTTACTCAACAATTAGAAATCGTAGCAACAGATAACTACAATTTAGACTAAAGAAACAAAACAGAAATAAGGCTGCTGGGAGAAAAAAAGCCCACTAGGATTTTTTTTTTCAAGGGAGAGAGGAAAAGATTTTGTATTTCATAACAGAAATCATTAAAATAATATAGCCCCCCACAATGAAAACCTTGTGTCTTATTAAAATAAATAGAAATTGCTCAAGGCCTCCATTACGCCCTTCCGGGAGCCATGGCAAACCTTGAGTTTGAAAGGACTCAAGTTGCTGCAATCAGACTTTCCCTGGTAGCAGCTGATAACACAGCAGTTTCCAGAGAGCCATTTTGTAGACTGTGTAGCTCAACAATTTCAAGGACTCCAGGAGACTGCACTCTGCGCTCAGGCAGCCCACAGAACAAACACTGCTGGCAGAGTAATATCTTCATACAAACACCCCGGACTCCTCCACAGGACCAGCCCAGTCACCCACAGGCCTGCTCAGTCAGTGCCCCCGCAACCAGAGGACCCTGCCGTAGATCCCTGGGGAGATGGCAGGTAGCAAAGAGCAAGCCCATGGCGGTTCCTTCCTTGGGTTGGGAAACAGGCACCTGGTCTTCATTAACAGCCTTGCTGTAGTTAATGCGTTGCAGGTGTGAAAGTGTGTGGCTGAAATCTGACGAAACACCTGTCTTTTGTGGCACCATTAGATCTGCCTAGTGTGGGACACGACCCCCTCGGGTGTGCTTTCTCCTGCCTTGAAAGCCACAGTAAGCATTGTCCTGTAATTACAAAATCAGACTCATCATTGCTGGGAAGAATTCCTTAACAAATTATACCTAATTAGTCTGAAATTACCTTTAATTCATGGTGAAACCATAGGCTTAACTGTGTTCTATAACACCTTCCTTTTTATCTTTATGCAAATATGATTATACACTATCAAACTGGCACCACCAGGCATAAAAACAGCTGCAGCTCGTTCTTTGGTTACTAAATGGGAACTGGACTGGTGCCATTGATTATGTTTTCTGGAATGCTGCATCAAAAAATAATAATAATATCAGCCAGTTCCTTGCCTGTGAATTCTAGTGTGTCTCCCTCCCACAGAAGCCTAATTGAAAGCTGTGAGATGGGGGTGCACCCTCGCCACCCCCTCCCACCACATTCTCTGCAGACACACATGTACATCTTGTTACCACCCAATCTTTTAAAATGCCATGAAGTGTCAAAACACGTCTCATTTTATTTTCTGATCACAGCGTTTATGATATGGCTTCTTCTTACCCCATTCCCATCTCAGATCTTCAAGAAGCCCTGGATTCCATGCCTTGGGCTCCTTGCATTGGATGCAAAAACATTTGATAGCAGACATTGATCTATGAGCTTTACCAAACCCTTTCATCCTGCCATCAAACCTGCAATGCGTGTGTTGTTTCCCCCGTTTTGCAGGAGGGGAACTGAGATGTGGAGAAGCTGAGTCTTGGAGGACGTGAGGTGGAAGACACTGAACCTTCTGGGTCTAGTGCTAGAAGCTAGAATGTGCATATTCGAAGGCCCTCCACTTTGCAGGGCTCCTTTGCAGTTCCGATTCTTCTGAACAGTTCCTGCTCTTGTGGCATAAGAGGAAATTCTCTCCAGTCAGATGGTATGCAAAGGTGAAAAGGATTGTTCTTATCACAGGAAAAAAAATCATGGCTAACTCCTCCCGTGGTTGCACACAATTTGTATCATATTTCCTCCTCCACCCCACGTGAATGCACTTTTAGAGCTTAAGTCGAGTTTCTTGCTTCTTTCAAAGCAAAACAATGCTGTGTATATCTTCGGTTCTAATTTTTTTTTCTTATTTTTAAGGAAAGCACATTTGGGTAACTTTTGTTCTCAATTTAAAACCATTGTGATTCTTTCTCAATATTTCCTTTTGGCATTGGAGAGTCTACTCTTCTGAATTGTCCAGCTAAGCCCCTTGGAAAACCAGCCCTGGCTTTTCCACAGTCATCCTTGTTTTACAAAGCCCAGCTTCCGTCATTCCTGAGCACATCCCCATGGCAGGTTCTCTGAAGATTGTTCCTTTTCAAAAAGACACCCCCAGGCCACATCTGAGCTACTTTTGAAGAATTTATGTTTTTCAAGTAAAAGGGAGAGGTAAATGCTTTGAATAATTTCAGGCTTGGCATGCAAAGGCAGAAATACATATCAGACTCTGACGTTGCGCCAGGCACCTCTCTAGGCTGTTTTGTCTTCTCTCGGAATGCAGAGGCAACGCGGTTAAAACCGTAAGTCCAACAGGCCCAGTGAGGCACTTTTGGCTGAATACTACTTTTGTGAAGTATCAATCAAGTAAAATAAAAGCCTTTTCCTGATGCGTGTTCATAACAGATATCCAGATCCATCTGTGGCTATTTTATTTATGGCATTGTTGTTTTATCGCCAACAAGAGTTGGCTAAAACTCAACTTTGGGATCTTAATCAGAATCAAAATGCGGTCTTCTCTTTTAACACCTTCGACTCGGGTTCAATGCCGCCGCTGCGTCGAAAGCAGAGCCTATGCCATGAAGACCAGTTCTTGCTCCTGCACCATGGAAATCCACACAGCCGGTCTGCAGCTGAGGATGGGCCCTGCGCCTTTGCGGCGTTTTTATTAGGTTGATTCCCACAAGTTTGAGAACATTGTAATCGGAGACACTGCAGCTCCCATTAGGCCGAGCCCAATAAAACAAGACGGAACTGAGCCTTCTTCAGCCTCTTTCCATGAAGTTTAGAATTTTCTACTCATTTCAAAGCAGGGAACGTTCTTTTCCACGTCTTTCAAGTTTTGTAAACACTTGAGTGCTACTGACTTCCTTCTTAATCAGAGAAGGCCACCAGATCATGTTTATTATTCTTAATTACCAGACCCTCCTTCAGGGAACACACTGCTGATGACTTTTGCTAATGACTCGATCTGGCTGGTTCCTCACTATGGACGTTTATGGTCATGTAAACCGTCATGCTTTGGCATGCCGTGGTTTCCCCCCAAAATAATTCTCGCTAACATTAGTTAATGATCTGTAACTACTATAGTCATGACTGGGGTCTGCTTGAGGACAAAACACCAAGTTGGGAAAAAGACATTTTGCTTAAACATCTGCATGCTTGAGCTGCATGAGCCCAGACATCTGGATGCCCCCAAACATATTCTTAAAATTTCAGAAATAGTCACATTTTCCTTCATGTAGACAAGGCAGGCAAATGATTAACTAAAGACTTCTTTTAACATCTAGGTCTCTCACCACTGAGTTTTCTTTGGAGTCATCTATGTAAGAACATCTACCCGCCTGCATTACACAGCCATTAGCACCCCCAAAATAAGTGACCTGGAGACACAATCCCATTGCTCACGGGTAATTTCATCTAGTTTTCCAGCAATTTTGTCAAACACTCCATTGCAATACAAATGACCTTCCAAAGAAAGTCTTTTACTATGAAGAAACCCCTTTGTATCCCAGTAGATTTTTTTAAATCAGAGAGAGGGAGGGGGGGGGGAATAATGAAAGGAAGAAAGGTAAGAAGGAAGGGAAGAGAAGAGAAAAGAAAAGAAAAGAAAAGAAAAGAAAAGAAAAGAAAAGAAAAGAAAAACTCGAGAGAGCACTTGGCTAGTGTTTGCATGCCACGTTGGGCATTCACTTTTTGTTACTATCTCTGAGACAAACTTGTGGTCCTCTCAAGGATTCAAGGATGTTCTTTTCCCTTCCACTGACCCCTCCTCAGACACAGACAATGCTGAGCCAGGTGGAGACAAGACACTCGGTCCTCTGGTTAGATTATGGGAACTCAGAACTGCACATATATGCAAGTTCTGAAATAATGCAAATTTAAATACTCACAAGAGAAAATGCCAATTTTTAAAGCAATAATCTCAAATTCAGAAGCTGGTTGCCACGTGAAACTGTGATCTCCCTTTGAGATGAGATGCCCCAATTTACAGAAATATGCATTTTTACTTTTTTTTTTTTTTTTGCAATGAGGAATTAGAGAGCTTATGATTTCCTGGGTATTTCAGGGATGTTTTTTTCAGAAACTATCTTTTCCTTAAAGAACATATTTTTAATAATTTCTGAAGTCATTTGTAAGTTTGGAGAATAGATACCTCTTGTTGTGTAGGGTTATTGATGATAAATTCCACCAATATTTTATTGTCTCTATTTCATTAAATTCAGGGCAACATGAAAAGGATTGGGAGGCAGAGGCAGGTGGATCTCTGTGAGTTCAAGGTCAGCCTGGTATACAAAGCCAGTTCCAGGATAGCCAGGACTGTTACATGGAGAAACCCTGTTTCAGAAAAAAATAAAAGTTCGCCGGGCTGTGGTGGCGCACGCCTTTAATCCCAGCACTCGGGAGGCAGAGGCAGGCGGATCTCTGTGAGTTCGAGACCAGCCTGGTCTACAAGAGCTAGTTCCAGGACAGGCTCCAAAACCACAGAGAAACCCTGTCTCGAAAAACCAAAAAAAAATAAATAAAAAAATAAAAAATAAAAAGAAAAGTTCAAAGACCCTCATCCACAGTCTACATCCCTCTTAGTCAGGAGTTGTCACTCTGCAAGAGGCTGGCATCCATTCATGTGTACAGCAGATGCCACAGATGACAGAAAAGCCATCAGGACAGAAAATACAACTGCCCCAGCAAGACCTGCATGGCCCTTGGACCTGATTAAGACTGTCTTCTCTCTCCCTCAGGCTTCAGGCTCTTGCTTTCCTCCTCTCCAGTCAATTATTGCTCTGAGGCTTGGTGTCCTTCCATGTAAAATGAACCAACTTTCTCCAGGGAAAATGTACTTGATGATTACCCAATCCCAAGTAGTCAGCACTAAATTCATGTGCACAGAAGAGACAGTAAATCAACTCAGTAGGTTATATGCATTATGGCATACATACAATAACATTGATAAAGAAGTGTAGGTTATATGCATGTATGATATACACACAACAATAACATTGATAAAGAAATGTAGGTTATATGCATGCATGGTATACACACAACAATAACATTGATAAAGAAGTGTAGAAACCAAAAAAGGATGGGAAAGGCGAAGAGGATTTGAAGAGGGAGAGGTAGAAATGATGTATGCAGTTTAAAAAACAAAACAAAAAACTCTAGCCTTATTATTGTAATCTTTGGTTAAAATCTTTTAAGCCATTGTGAACCAGTTAGTGCTATAAAGCAATATCTCTGTTGCCTTCTGGTGTTTCTCATGGTAGGGAAATAATATGAACTCAGACTTTTTTGTTGTTGTTGTTGTGCAGATGACCAATATTTTCTACCAAGGCACAAATTGTTTCTTCCCCACTGAGCATTAAAACGCTCAGGGGCATGTGTTTATTTCATGTGTCTAGCGCTATTTTGTTGGTATGTTCTGAAAGTTGATGTGTTCACATGTTACAAAGGATTAGAACTTTATCCCTTAACTAAGTATCACTTTTTACATACTACTTCTTTCCTTTTTCTGACTTCTCCCAAACCACACTCTCTAACAGGAGTGCATTGTGCCCCCTCCACCCCCGCCTCAGCTAGGCTTGGCCTTATTTTCTACCATGCACGCTATACTCTTGATTTGAATTATGGTGCTGTTATTTATACTCCCGATGCATTTAAAACACAGTTCCTAAATGTTTACTTTGAAAAGTTCTTTTTCAGTTAAATTTCAGCCTGTCTCTTCAACCAGTTCCAGTTTCGAATCTGTTTACTTCATTATCCTCTCATCTTACTGGTTTATTTTATAGCACCCATGTTTTTCCAATATTCATAGAAACCGCAAAACGGAATATGAACTATCTTTCTGTTTTGTTGAATAATAGTTTTAAGTATGCTTTTGTCTGTGAGCAGCATGGTCCCAGCTCAGTGTGAGCATGTGTGTGTATTTACGTCCAAGAGAGGTAAGAGAAAAAGAGTGGAATATTCCATCAGAATACTTGTGTTTCAATGCTTAGAAGGTCATTGGTGAACTCTCTTCATTAACCCCGGAAGCAGAGTAAGTAGGTGACGGTAGTAGTGCTAACTAGTTTAACATCGTCTAGAGATGTCCATTGACATCTCATCCACCCGGACAAGGGCTCCACACCAGCCTGGAAGACCTGGCGAGACATCACCTCCTGGCAGAGACAAAGCCGGTGAAGATGCTGTCAGGAAGCGCAGATGGAGCTGCAGTTAGAGCTGAGGTGCTCTCAAAGGGGCTGTGCTCGTGGAGGTCTATTTCCTGGACAGTGGTTCCCCTAAAGCCATCTCAGGCCCAAATGCTCCAGTCAGCTCACAAGGCCACTCCGTTGAGTACTTCTCTTTAAAAAGAAGACAGGAATGCCTGTGTCAAGATATATGTATCATGTATACTATGATGTTTTGACATAGGTTGTGTTCTGACATTTCGGTTCAGGTTGGCAACCCACTCAGCATGTGTTTGCTGAGCCCTGCAGTGTGCTGGGCTCTGCTCACAGTGAATGCTACTTCCTTCCCCAGCCTCACAGAACCCTGGCAGACTTTCTTGTGGTGGTACCTTTTGGAATCTTCTGTATTTAATAGCCACGGGTGGAATTTTCATTTCTCTAATATCTTGAAATATTGTGAGTTTTTTTGAAATTTTCACTTAAAATGTCTGAAAGTCTGTCTCAGAAGTACGTCTTAATGTGCTCCATTTAGAGCAATTTAATGCTTTGGACACATGATCCAGAGATAGCTAAAGTTCCAGGGATCAAAACTGAGATGCAAAGGACCATCTCTGTGGCCCAAGGGTCCAGTTCTTGCTGGCGTGTGAGGCCTTCTGTTACAGCCTCAGGCCTGTCAGAAAGAGAAAATAAAAAGTGATTAACTGATAGATGAATCTCCCAAAATAGCCTTTGACATTAGTGATATTTTAGGATTCTTTTGAATTCAGAGAAGAAAATATAATCGTGGTATAAGTTTTTATAAAAAAAAAAAACCTTATACTTACTTTTTTAATATGTAAATTTATGTACATGTAGCAATATACTTGGACATACATACATATATATGAAAAGAAATAGGTTGAAACATTACCAATATTGTTATTTTCAAACTTCTTTGTTATTGTTGTCCATGTGTGTGAGTGTGCAGCCCTGTGTGTCACACCAGGCATGTGAACGTCAGAAGGCAGCTCTGAGGACTTGATTCTCACCTTCCACCTTTATGTGATTCTGGGGCTCACACTCAGGTTGGCAAGCTGGTGTGGCAAGCACTCTTCCCTGCTGAACTCTCTCACCATCACCCCAATGTTATTTTGGACCCCAGGGGTATCACTGTTATTTTCTTGTTCATTTGTATCACAATGAGCATATACATTAATCCATTTATATCCTGAAAAAAGCCAATAAGGAAAAATTAAGTGATACTTGGTTACTGAATTTTTCACGAGTTTACTATGAATAAATTAGAATCCAAACAACAAAAATAAATTAATAAATAACTAAAGCTTCCAGGCTGTACTCATCATATCCTTGAGGAAAACTCTGACAGGGAAACAGGCCAAGATAAGCATGCTCAATATTCCCTTGCAAGAAACACATGCAATGCGAACAAAAAACAAAAAGTAAGACTCATATAGTATTGATTGCCCCAAAGTAATCAGAGAAGGCTTTGCATCATGAAACAATAGCACATTGTTATTTTTAAAAGGAGCTTTCAGGAGAAAAAAAAGTTATAAAAAAAGATAACCACGGAAGTCTCAAGAAAGTAGAGCCAGCACACAAGAAAGGGTGGAAAATTGGAAGGGAAAAGATAATAAAAAAACCAAAGAAAGGCTCCAGAAGGCTTAGTGTTAGATCTCAGGAACTGCAGACGGAAGATGGTCTAGAGATAATGAAGAGCAAGATATCAGCACAGCGATAATACATCAAAAAGAAGTAAATGACTACATCCAAAGCCCCCACCCAGCACATAATATGTGGGCCCTCAAGAGGGATATGGGCTTGTGGAAGTTTTGAATGCCAGGGACAATCAAAAGAGCCTGAGGAGCTTTCAGAACCAGGCCACTTAGGAGAGTTGGGGAGGGAGAAAGAGGGGCACCGCACCAGGGGAGTTCAGTGAGTGAGGAGCAGGCCTCGGTTCCCCAGCAGCGGCCCCAATGTTGGAACTCAAGTCCAGCCAGATTCACAAGTCAAAGTTGAAGGAAGAGTGTAGCTGTCAAGAACTTGAGATGTTCCTCTGCCATGCTTCCCCTTGCAGAAAGCCACCTCCATGTGCCCCATTAAAGCCAAAATGTCACGCCTGAAAGGTGAATTAAAAACCAGAGGTCTCAACAGTGAGACTCGGGGCACTGTAAAGAGAGAAGACCCAGGAGGACATCTATGCTGAGGCCTAAAAGAAAGTCACTGGAGTCTGGAGGGAGGGGAATCAGAAGCCAATGGCCATACCTATTGGGACAAAGTGAGATTTGTTTTTCCTTTGGGGAGTTGCACAATCAGTCAGCGGCAGGTACAAAGACATTATGCAGAAAGCAGACAAGCCAAACAGTGCTGCGCAAAAGGAAGTGATATGGATATGGCCCCGCTCTGAGTATGACGCACATGCATAATGTCATACTGCACACAGCGATTGTGGGTAGAGTCGCTGGTATCACAGAGAGCTCGTGCACTGGCTGGTTTTAACTGCTGTAGGAAGTTTCCAGGCACTGGATGACTTGCCACCCTCCTACAACTCACAGCTCTGACGGGAGGATGTACCACATCGTGTGTTCCGCGAACACCATCTTCTCTGTGCCCTTATGTGGCAAAGAGCAGAGTAAGCACCTGTGCCTCTTCTTATAGGCACTTGTCCCTTGCATAAGATGTCCACCCTTGTGTCCAATTACCTTCCAAAGTCTCTGCTCTTTAAGCCATTACAATGATTTTAGGGTTTCAACACAGAATTGGAGGGCATACAAGTATTCCGTCCAGCATATGAAGAAACATCCTATTCTCTACACAGTGGGTAAAAGCTAGGCTTGAAGACAATAGAAGAATAAAGTATAAGCTAAATATAGAAGCAGTTCCTAAGGGTTCCAAAAATTTGGAGAGGAGAATTAGAGATGAGGAAAAAGACATAACTACGTAGGTCTCTCTCAATTGACTTTCAACACCCAAATGTATTTTTCCTCCAATTAAAGTATACATTCCTTTCTATATCATTCAAAATCATTCACAAGATCCTTTTTTATTAAGAAAATGTTCAGTTAAAGAGCAGGATTTCCCTAAGAGATAGGATGAGAGATTCTTCTTCTGATGGTTATTTGACCAGAGGAAAAAATTCAGAGAAACTTGAAGCTCACATTATAGCATATCAATAATTCTATCTTGTGCCTATCCACTTGTCTTAGAATTACTCGAACATTTGATGGTACAGGTAGCTTGCACTGGAAGATAGTTATAATAGTTGCCAGAGATAGAGTTTTGCAGTATAGATCAATTTTAGCCCCTACAATCCCTTTCCGTTGCTTTCCACTGCCTCTCCGTTCACTCTGTCGTCTAATGTTTCAATGAATATGGCAGTACCCAGAAGACTGGGGATTTGAGCTGTGTGTGTGAACAATGCCATTGCACCTCAGCTCCACACCAGACCTTACACAATTATTATCCCTGTTCTGTTGACTTACAGGACAAAATGAAGATCTGAGACTTCATAGCAAACTGTAAGCGAAGTAAGAGTTCTCAGCATTTCCACATGTGACCCCAGTGAGAGACAGCCCATCTGGTCCATAGGCATCAGAGTGCAACATGAGCCAACCACACTCGGGAAATGGCTTCTGCAGCCCAGGGTTCTGGTTGCGCTGTGGCTGTTCTAAGAGCCCTAATGCAGAGGACCATGGATTCTTCCTTTACTCTGTGGTTTGGAGCTGGGTAGGGGGAGGAGACTTTGGAAAGAAAAGTCACCCGCTGTACCCCTACTTCTGGGTAATTAGGCAAGACTGGCCAGCAATTAACACATTAGTCATTCAGCAATGTCATTCACAGTCTGGGTTCCATGGCCAGGTGTGTTGGCCAGCGAGGGAACAATCCAAAGAACACGCAAGCTCCAATAGTCTAGGCAGAAACCCAGCTGCCATATTCTCTCAGTGTTCACTCATCTTTTAAGCCCTAAGAATCAAGTGCGTTTTGATAGGAACATTGAAAGATTGCTCCTAAAACCCATTCACCAAAAGAACTTCAGGGAAGAACTGGGGAAGGCTTCCTTCAAATTTTGAGACTTGAACAACTTGAGAAATAGTTCAGTGGTTAAAAGCACTAACTGCTCTTCCAGAGGACCTGAGTTCAATTCCCAGCACCCAGATGGTGTCTCATATCTGCCTGTAATTTCAATTCCAAAGGAATCCAACTCCCTCTTCCGGCCTCCATAGACACTACACGCACGTAGTGCATATGAGTACAGACCAAACACTCATAAACATAAAATCCGCAGTGATTTGAGTTTTGAGGTTTTCAGATCTGTCTGTGAGATGACAAACTGAAGACTAACTTGCAGGAGATTGAGAGTGCAGCAGAATCTGAAAGACATCCGCAAAGAAACCTTAGGTTCTGTGGCTTCCCTCTGTCTAGAAAGAGGAAAGCATCTCCCGGTTTCCAGATGATCTGTAAGGCTCTGGGGATTTTGCCCAATTCTGAAGTACTCTGGAGAACGTTCCTCACACCAGCTCATGTTGCTCCCTCTTCTGCTCGCACCCTGTGAGGACAAAGACAGCTCTTGAATATCAGGAGGCTCCTGGGATCTTCTGCTTTTACAGGGCCTCTACCCAACATACGTCATGTCTTTGCATCTGTCCAATTCTGGTTGGACCAGGATCCCCTGGGACGCTCAGCTTACAGGGGAGGAGGTTATTTCCTTGGTTCCTCATGCTAAAATTCAGTGAATTGTTTTGTCTGCTCCCTAGCTCTTCTTGTCTTGAAAGGATTAAAATGATTTTGCCACTTAGCCTCATTCTCAACTTGTTTCTTTTCAACAGTGCTCCAATTGTTTGTCTTACATCTCGTCTTCTGATTTCTAGATCCCTACCACGCAGTCGCAGTCTGGACATTATTATATGCTTTGCAGCAGTGCTTCGCAGAACACCTGGAGATCAAATACAGGTAGACCTTTGGTCTGCAGTTGGCACCTATTTTGAGAATGAAGATAGCTCTTTCATTAAAAAAAGAAAAGTTCTATCCCTACTCTCAGTGGTAAGCTCACAACATTCTATGTATGCTACATGTTACTCTATCTTTATCTGTATGGGCATCCAGTTTACGGCTCTCTGCAGATAATTCCGGAGGGATTCTGAGAGCCCGTGACTTCTGATAGAGGCCAGAACTGACATCTATGAATTCAGAAACTGTGAGACTCTATGCACACAGAAGCAGGAAACCTGTGCACTCAAGGAGAAGCTCAAATGTGAATATAGATCATGATCTGAGAGGCGTGTGACCCTAGAAAAAACAAGCAAGGAGTGGGAAGACGGCGTGCCCTGCTTCTGGCTGCTCCCCACTTCCTCATTCCTGTCCTTCAGGGACTAACCGCTCTCTCTGCTCAAATGTTCTGGGAAATCCCCTCCGGCCCGATAATAATTTCTAGGGAGTCAGTAATTCTAGTGAAATTAACTTGATCAGGATATCACGGCTTCTCGTGGCAGCGAGACGGAATGATGAAAACTTTCAGAGGAATGTCTTTGTTTGGGAGAAATACCTCTCAAGAAATTATTTAAATCGCATCTGAGGGCATAGCAGGTATGAGGGCAGGCATGAAGACTCTTAACTCCTATGCAGAAACAGGATTCATTTTCTTACAGCGAACAGGGGAAACGAAGAGGAAAAACAAGAATAACGATGAATAGAAACAGTAATAAATAGCTTTAGGATGAAAGACACAGACTAGATGAGAAGTTTTCAGTGGCAGAGTTTCTAAAATATTTTAAAGGGCTTGATGTGGGATGTTCAAGCTGAAGTGCTTAGTTAGCATAGAAATGATCCCTTGTGTGCATGGACTTCTGTCATCTTCTCTGATGTATGCTTTGCTTGAATACAGCTGGGAGAACTGAGCAGTCGCTGAGGTTTGTGTCCCTTTACAGTACAGAGTGAAAGCCTTGAGGACTAGGCAGGCACTCTCTGGTACTCTGATCTCTCAGTCTCCACATCATCAAAGGAGGATCAAATGCACCCCATGCCCAGCTCAGGGCAGCCTCCTCCAAACTCCACCACCTTGGCATCTAAGGGAACCCCAAAAGCAGGACTGACCTTCCTTGCCCCTGACTCCCCATCACAGGGTGTGACACTTGGAAAGAATTCTCAGACAGCCATACAGTTCCCATGTAAGAGGCATCTTCTTTTTCCTGCAGTACCAAGGGTCCATTTTTACTAAGGACAGAGGCAGCCTTGAGATGGTCATCCTCGTCTATGACCCTACCTTCTTTTATATCACTATATTTCTCCAAGTGTCACCTTCTACAAATTTAGCGTAGCTATATACACAGCATGCTTATTCTTTGGGTCTTTGTTTCTGGCAAAATCTTCTGGTTAATTAATGGCTGTGCCAAGTAATCTGTGTGCCTTGTTCTCTCTCAGTCATGGGTCTGTTTTTAAAGGGACCCTCCCCCTCAAATTCAAGATGGGAAGGAAAGATGTTTAGTCTCTCTAAATCAGCGCTACTTAACTCCGCATTTCACAAGAGCCTTGACTCAGGCAGGATGCGTCCATCCATCTACTGGTAGAATCATTTGATTTTCAAAGCTCTTACACATCTCTGCATCTGAGTTAAGTCATTGTGGGTATGTAAATCTCAGTTAAATCTCAAAGCAGCACTCTAAATACATTACTCAGAGAGGCTCTGAGGTCCACCAGTGTTCGGTGCTGGCGATCTAATCAAGGGAAGTACCCCAGTTCAGACATTCACTCTATGGCTCCACAGACTCGCAACGAAGATCTATTAGAGTCGAGATTTCATTTTCAAAAAGGAATTTTTTTCTTTTGCCTTCCGAAAATATTCCTCCTAGCGTTTCTTTAAAGACCAACTCATCTAATGCACTCAAAATATGATTTAGTTGGCAAGATTGATTTGTAAGTTCCTTTTCAGGACCTCATCTATGGACTAAAGAGACGTATCTGTGCTATGCAAAATGCTGGCCACTTAAGTACCTTAAGGAATAATTCCAGTCCATTATTTCTTAGCCCATTTAGAGGGCATTTGTGTTTGTTTTACAGCTCTCCCACCCTATTTGATTTATATTTATGAGACAATGGAAGAGAAATGACTTGGGAGGGTTTCTTTTTGTTTTTTGCTTTTTAATGAGCAGACGGAACCGCACCAACCACAGTGACTGCAGCAACATTGCCACCACAGCTCTGGGCTGCCTCCCCAGCAGGGAGCAATGAAAAGGGCCTTCTGTCCCCAGTCTCACTCCTCATGGTGAAGTCATGCCCTAGAGATGCCTACGGAACCACTCAGTTGTAAATATGGCCTTGTGGTTTGTGTCACTAACATGCCTTCAAACCTGTTAAAATGTGATGCCTTTCAGTTAGCCTTTCAATAGCTATTTGTGGTAATATATTAATGACTGCTCTACCCTAACTTGTCAAAATAATGAAGCACGGTCTTGTGCCACTTTTTCACGACTCCGAGAGAAGATAAACATGGCCATGAGAAGGCGGAGCTGGAGCGCAGGCCTGTCCACTCTTCCTGAAGTAACAGTGGACACCAGCCCTTGGCACATTTGCTTTTTGTTATCTACAGGTGTGCCTGAACAAATGTAATTAATTCAGTAAATCTAAGTCTATCATCTGCCTCATCTTGCATGCGAGAATGTGAGTGCTCATGTGTGTGCGCGCACACACACACTCACCAAACCATCAATTCATGAGCCAATGCAGTCCACAAATGTTTTTATTTAGTCTGCATATTATAGATTGTATTGTAAAAGCCTCTGAAATAGTATTTGAAAATTAGAAGACTTTGAAAGATATGCATATTTCTGGTTCCACTTAAAAACAAGTTTCTGGCAACTCTAGATGGGAAACCCATAGAGCATACAAACTCACAGGAGCTAAGATGCAAGATGCCTAAATTGGAGCATGACATTAGGACTCCCTGTTCTGCTTCAATCCCCACCATGCCCTATTGCTTTTTGTTCAGCCTACAACCCACATTCAGCTTCCTAGAAGGCACCTAAATGTGGCGTTTCTGTCCTCGGGTGGCTGTGAGAAGCAGAGAGAAGAGCAATGTTGACGTAGCCTTCTTGTAGTGCAAGTGTTCATCCATCTTACTGATGGAGAGCCAGTGTACCTAACATAGAACATACTTTTCCAAAGGAATCTCTTTGGGGAACTAGCATTAATGTGGAAAGGAAAACATACAGATTGGAATAGAGTTTGAAGAGTATTCTCCCTTCTTTTAAGCTGCAAAAAGGTTAAGACTTCGCTTAAAATTATACAAGAGAAAGTCTGCATTTAATGATAGTGCTGGCTACGTTTGGAAAATGAGGGCTATTATTTTTAGGAGAAACTCAGTGAAATGAAATATAGGATATAATCAGTGATGTTAAGGTTTTACAGCTTATTATACTTACACTTATTATAAAACACCTTCACTATTGAAATTCCTAAGCCAAAAATAGAAATAACTTTGTCATTGTACATCTGAAATATATAATTCCAAATCCCTTCTTTGCTTATTAAAATAAATTTTGATGATGTATACTTTCCAGAGAATCTCATATTGCTCCCTGACCAAAAAAAAAAATGTATTGGGGGATTTGGATTGCATCATTTAAAAATGTGATTTTTTTTTTCACTTCGGTTAAGGTTTGAGATCTTGCATATTAAAATCGCCCTAGTACATTTGAAGCAGACCTTGTTGAAAACTGTGACTTTTCTTCACTGCTTAGATTATATTATACTCACTAAAGCACAGCTCAGTGGCATGGGGCTATCTGGGCTCTGGCTCCCTGAAAACATCTTTTATTTCTTTTAGATTCATGGTAAACGATCATGTTATTCTTCTACTCAATAGGGGAGACTAAGAGCCTAGGTTCATACGGCAAATGACTAAAGCAAATAGATCTTCCGTACTGAAGAGTTGGTGTGATCTTGGCTCTCTCCAAACCTAAAACTCTTTAGAAATCAACTGAATACCAACTCTTCTTGTAGTAGGGAGCGGGACCCCTTGTTTGTCCCGACCGCTCTGCGAGCTTACACCCGAAATATGACTTACGCAAGTTAGTTCTGTAGACTAATGAAAAGGGAATAGCTTCAGAGGGTTGATTGCCTAGGAAAAGAAACCTAGCCATGTAGATTAAACTCCAGGTCTCCGTGTTCTCAGCTATCAGGGGAGTGCCATTCTACCCTCACTAGTTATAGCAAGACTCATGTAATATGTTTCTAAAAATCTGACTCTTCTAGCCCAAAAACTTACTGTAAGATGGTAGTTCGACATCCTAACTCAGTAGTGCTCTTGCTTGAACAAATGTCGGAATCATCTGAACGCAATGAGAAAAAGCAGCCTTCTGGCCGGTTTCATGTGTTCTGCATTAGCGTTCTGGGATGCGGCCTGAGAAGTTTATTTTCTAACAAGTACCCAGGTGACACTGAGACATCCAGTGCCGAGCTACTGAACTGACTGATGCTGTTAGTAAAGTGGCAAGGATAATGCCTAAACAAGAAAGTTATCATTTTCTTCTTCATTGCAATATGACGGACAAACAGACCCTTCCTTACATAAGGCTTATAACGAAAGCAAGGATAAAATGGCAGCATCCAATGTACGTTAACCCTTTAATAACCCACAGGTGGGACAGAATTAATACATTTGTCTAATGCCACAAGTTAAATTCAATATTATTGTTGATTTCTTCTTCTATGCCTAACTCCATGATATTTCAATCCTGGTAATGAAGAGGAACCCATCAAAGACCACAGGACTAACTGTAATGAAGTATAATGACACACACATATGTATAAAGTGGCATATAAAAGCCGTTCCTTTGTTTGCTAAAATTGTTTAAAACAATAAAACAAATAGTGCACCAACTAACTAAATATAAATGATATTTAATCTATTTTATGATATATTTAAATAATTCTGGCAATATAGTGTATATTTTCATCTTCCTAATGAAATCAGAAAGCCAAATGCATTCAGTCAGGGCCAAAGGAAGAAAACCTACATGGCTGAAGCTGAAGTCTGATAATAGCATGAAAAGAATTATTAAACACATAGCATCCTGTTAAATTCTGCTACTGTCAGGTTACCTGCAATACAAGAGTCTGCTGTCTGTGTGCACACATATGTATGTGTGTAGCCAGGCAGTGGTAGTACACGCCTTTAACCCCAGTACTTGGGAGGCAGAGGCAGGCAAATTTCTGTGAGTTCAAGGCCAGTCTGGTTTACAAAAGCTATTTTCAAGACAGGCTCCAAAGCAACAGAGAAACCCTGTCTCGAAAACAAAGTTTAAAAAAAAAAAAAAACAAGAAAGAAAAACATGTATGTGTGTATATATGCCCACATATGAACGTAAACTTCCCCTCGAGACTTATAGACCCTCCCACTGAATCTTTTTTCATTTTTCTGGTAATCTTGTACACTTCTCATCCTTTCTCCGTCTTCTCTTGGCATGCTCTGTTCTAGTTACCCTTTCTCTTCAGCAGTTAAGTTTCCTCTTGTGCTTTGGAGAGGAGCATTTGTGGAAAACAGCTTTGTGTGAACAGTCTAAGCCAGTTCCCCCACTTCCCACCCCCTCTTAAATATGTATAAGTTATAGGCAGTAATGAAGTGCTTACGGTGCAAAAATTCATTCCAGAAGATTCTGATCCCTTTGCTGGCATTCTACAGTCTGACCCCAGCTTCAGCTTCATAACTGGTGCTCAGGAAAGAGGAGGCACCCAAAAGTGTGTGCTTGAAAAGCCATTTACAGCCTAGCATTTCAAGATTTCAACATTAACCAACAGATTCGAATTCTGCTAAAATTCATATGGAGAACTAATATACTATGCCGCAAAAGGAGGCTTGGGAATTAGAACTGAAATGGCTTCCACGAGGAGTTTTGAAAGTAGTAAAGATTGAAACTGAAATTTTCTTTTTTTTTTATTATTTTTATTCTTTTTTAATTAAAATTTCCACCTGTCCCCATTTCCCATTCCCCTCCCCCTCCTACCAAATATTGCCCCCTCCCCCCACTCCCCTTTCCCTATCCCCACTCCTCTTCTCCTCCCCCCACTCCATTCCCCCTCCCTCTCAATACTGAAGAGCAGTACAAATTCCCTGCCCTGCGGGAAGACCAAGGTCCTCCCACTTCTGATTTTCACAAGAGTCTGTGGTTGCGAGGAAAAGTTCAGAGCACAAGTGGTAATGAATGGGCCACCTAACAGGACTCTGTCAAAAGCCCTCATCTAGAGAAGTGGTTCTCAACCTTCCTAATGCTGCAACCCAATAAAATCTTCATGCCTGGGTGACCCCCAACCAGATAGTTATTTTCATTGCTACTTCATAACTGTAAATTTTTCTACTGTTATGAATAATGACAATGTAAATATCTGTGTTTTCTGATGGTCTTGGACAACCTCTGTAAAAGGTCACTCCACGCCAGGGGGTCAAGATCCACAAGTTGAGAAGCACTGATCTAAAGGAAGGAAGAAATGATGTAATTATATTATAATTTCGAAAAATAAAAGAAGTAAAAGTATCAATCATTCAAAATGACTTGAGGCCCCCGTTTGATCAGTGGTGATTTAGGCAGCATGACGATCCCAGCAGATCCTCACTCTCTCTATGAATGGTTTCACGGTGTTCAACCTCTGGGGCATTAGGAAAAAAATCTATGACTTAAGTAGAGTTGTCATTCCCTATTCTGTACGTGAGGAAACTGAAGTTCAGACAGGTTAAGTTACTTGCCTAAAGTCACAAAGTATGCAAGTGTCAGACCAGGTGTGTAACACTATAGGTCAAGAGACAGTTATTGTGGTTGACTCTTAAGGTACTGAGGGGAAGAGAACCCCTCAAAATCCTCCTCGAATGCATCTTGGAGAAACAAAAGAAGACTAAACCTAAATCTTAAGTTGCATCTTGTTTTCAATTCCCTGCCAGGGTACTGTGGAGTCTCTTAAAATACCATGAAGCAACTACCACAAGCTACCCACAATCCCCTGTGTATCTTCCCAGTACCAGTCAAGACTAGAGGCCACCTGGCCCCCAAATGCTCTGCTTTGGCTGTGTCCTCTGGTTCTTGCAGCTCTAGCATCCCCGGAGCAAAGAGAGAAAACCACAAGGAAGGAAATGACTGAGATTTTATGGCTCTTTTGCTGAAAGACCATCGCAGAGAAGGATAGCTCAATCTTCTGCTGTGAAAACTCATTTGAGACCTTTCCACAAACCAGAAATCCCTTCCTGCATTTAGAATAATTAGTATGGGGTTGTCCCAGTTAAAGGAAGTAAAAACAGAACGCCACTATTCACACATTCATGTCTCAAGAACATTTGCATGACTCAGACACCAGAAGAGACTCGCTGTTGAGTATAATGCGTAGATAGAAATCTCTTTTACTCGTCCACATACTCCAGGCATGTTTAAGGACTATAAGGCATGATAGATACATGAATGACTCATGTGGGTTCCTTATGTTGTTCGCTGGCTGAGTGGAGACTGCCTGGAGCCTTGTTTACTTCCAAAAGAAAGAGTCACTACCTCACAACCCTTCCGAGGGGATACACGGCCCTCTGAGGTAGGATAACTGCTAAGGAAGGCTTCGTCCAAGCCACTGCTCTGAAAGACAAACCACCAACACAGTGCCCAGCCCCGCTCCAGCAGCATTCACTGCCCTGTGACCAGCTGAGCCTGATACAATGCAGGAGAACTCATGTCTCCAGCTAATGGCTGCTTTGATGCCTCTTCTCCCTGCACACTTTTAACTGGTTTTCTGGAGTCAACCCAAGCTCGGCAGAATTTCCAGACCTATGGAAGTGCGGCGTGCAAGCAGGGCATTTCCTGGCAATGCTGCAAAGCTTCAGGGAACACGTCTGCTCATTTCCATGTTTATGAGTGGAGGCAGCCCTGCTTGTGTCTCTAGAGCAGGCTATCTCTACCTGGGATGCTGCCGAAAAGAAACCGCTGAACTAAGGAAAGAGCGTGCTCAGAAAAGTTAGCAACGCTAACTGTCTCAGTGGTCGCTTAGGCAGAACCCGGTTATATACTGGATCAGTAAATAGCACTGAGCTGTGGGGGCCATTTTCAGAGACCTGTTCAAGACTCTCCTTGGCATTGTTGCAAAGGAAGCAGTTGTGTGAAAAGTGTTCAACAAAAATGGCATACTCTGAAAGTGAATCTTTCTTACTTAATGCAACCCAGAAATTGAGGCAAAGTGACCATATATTATGGGATACATGTGCAGGTTCCTAAATATTTATGCAGCATCCTAGGAGGCACTGGGGTGATGAGAAAGGAAAACCATTCAACAAATTGTTTTCTAATTCCTACAAAGAGTCAGGCTTTGTGTTCGTTACCGGAAATGCAAACACAGGTGACACACGGCTCTACCTTCAAAGGAAGTTTCTATTTAGTTGAAAGGACTAAGGAGAGGAAAGCGAGCCATGAAATGAGGATGTCTAGGATAAGGAGAAGTTGTTGTTCGGTTGTGTTTCTCTGTCCTTGAGAAATATTGGGTGGCTGAACTGGCATGCAAGCAAAGGAAATATAATTAGTTGACAAGAGGGTGAGCTAGGAAGAAGCTCCATCCCAGGCATGGAACTAACATCTTCGAATGGGGGAAAATGGACTTACCAGGAAAACTCCAAGCTGAGACAGAGCTGGCAGTCTCTGGGATGCCTATCAGGAAAACAGATCCATTGAGCAACACAAGGCAGTGTCCAACAGGATTCTCATCATTGCCCCAGGGCTTAGTTAAGGTTGATCTTGAAAATGTGATGGTGAATCTGCCACACCAGTTTCATGCAGTCCAGAATCAGGTGCTTCCCAAGACAACTGAAAAGCCCCAAAGCTGAACCTAGGCACCAACAGTCTCTGCTGCCCACCTATTCCAGTCCCTGTAAAAAGAAAACTAGGGGTGACGGGAGCTGGGGGTGAAAGGTTGCACAGCGCCACCTCCTAGAAGGTAAAGTATCCTTCGGGATATAGGTTGTGCTGGGGCCATGAACTGCGGGGAACAATAAGTTATGCGATATGGAGGGTTGTCTGGAATTAGAGTTCTCAAGTCAGGAAGCCATGCTCTCAGAACTTCCGCACAGCTCTCTGTGCATAAACCCAACCCTCAAGACAGGGGACATTGAGAACCTACCACACAGCGGCCATGAACACATCATAACCAACAAGCATGGCCATATAGAGTCTGCTTCTCTCCCCACATCCCGCCAGGACAAACAGGGAAGGAGCAACCAAGAGAAGTAGAATACCCTTATATATTGTACAGGAAATGGCCAACTTGAAATGCAAGGAGTTCCTTTAGTAACTATGAGACAATGGGCATAAACCCAAACTGCCCGCAGGAAAACTAAGGAACAGAATCACTTTGGAAGACCAACTCTGGCTCCTCATCACTCACTGCCCTCATTACCTTTTGCATGAGACAGGGAAAGTTGTTTGAGATCCAAGTGTACCAGAGAACAGAGCTGGACTTCAAGTATCAGAATGAGATTGCCCTAATTACAAAGTATTGAAAATTGATTGATAGAATCTATTCAGCCCAACACTAAGAGGCCAGAAGCAAAGGAAGTTTTCATACAACACAGAGAACTGGGAAGAAAGAAAACAGTATTTCGAGCGTTATCCCTGGAAGCTGCAGTTTTAGTAAATCAGCTACAAATATGCCGCAAGGCACAGAGACTATTGTTGGTCAAATAGACCAATACAAGGAGCCTGAAGAAATGCTAAATGAAGATATAACGTGCTATACAATGAAAATAATGATGCTATTTTGCAAGAAACAAATAATAGCAAACTAGAAAGATGATCAATATTTAACAATATGAACAAGATAGAGCTAATGAGCTACCTCAGGGCTGGAGAGTGGGAGAGTACTTTGTTCTGTAGACATGAGGATCTGCATTCAGTCCCCAGCCCCTGGCACAGCAGCACATGTCTGTCAGCCCAGTGCTAGGGAACAAACAGAAAGGCCCAAGAGTCTAGTCAATAAGGCTAGCTTCAGGTTCAGGAAGAGAGATTCTCACAAAAAATAAAATAAAGAGCTATAAAAGACACCTGATGTTGACCTCTGAACCCACACACACCCACAATGACACACATATACACATTCTCTCTCTCTCTCTCTCTCTCTCTCTCTCTCTCTCTCTCTCTCCCCGCTCTCTCTCTCTCTCACACACACACGCATGCATGACATACAAATGATGAAAATACAAACATTTATACTATATAGTAAATGGATTCAAAATCTAACCTTCTCCACTCCTCACTTGGAGGTCTTGAGTAAGTAATTTAATTCTTTTGAGCTTATTTCTGCATCTGTGAGTGAGAACCATAAAACTGACTCTCAGAGTTGTGATGTTATGTACAAACATCTGGAAATACGTTTGACTTAGTGCTCCGTTTGACAGAAGCTATACTCACACTTCTTTCTCCTCTGCTGTGCTGTAATAATAATAACGCAGCAAGGCCATCTCCAGGGACCAAGTCCTTTCCTACTGACCCAGAATGGGGAACTACTTCACAGTAGAACATGTAGCAGTGCTCAAACTCTGCCCTTCCATGTCCATAATCTGAGCCTGTAACCCAAACTCACTGTGAGTATGTACACACGTATTTGTGACAGAAGGAGAAAGTTGTAGGTCTATCTAAATTCCTACTCCTTGACTCCCACACTATCACTACTGACCCTAATACAGACAAGAGGGGAAAGGATCAGGCTCATGTGTGATCAAATCAGTGTGTAATGTCAAGCAGAAAGAAGTCCAAATACTTTGGTCTTCTATTAAAATCCCAGGCGCAGGTAAAATGTGCTTAAAACATGAACCAGACTGCTTAAAGGCAGGAAGGCAGACAAGCCAACAGGGCACACTTCCAACCAGAAAACTGCACAGACACAAAGTAAACCTCCTTCTCTGGAGTGAGAGGTAGGAGTGGGATTTACAAACAAATACAAACCACTGGACATGAACTACTTTTATCTACTTAGGTTCACTTCCTACGATCCCTAGTGCAGTGTGCTTGAAAGTGAACAGTAGCCATTGATCAGCTCATCCAAAAAGTTGGATTGCAAAAATAGTGTTGGCTATGCTGTTCTTAGTGCTTTATATATTGGGCCATCTCAGTAAATGCATAGTGCTGTGGGGCACATAAAGAGAATGACTGGTTCTGACAAAGAAGGTCTCTAAAAAGAAGTAAATCTCCCCCCAAAAGACTATTAACCATAGCATTAAAAGGGAACGTATTTTGGATTAAAAACTGTACGTTTCATGGAGAGAAAAGATTGCTGTACATTATATTATTTTATAGCAGTGAACATTCCACAGGCGAAACGGGGCATCATCATTTACCAATGCGTCTGACTGTGCCTGCAGTGAGAGACAGGAATGGAAATCACACATAGGACATTTATTAGGTTCCTATTGCTGCGAGAAAGACTGTGAACAAAAGAAACAAGGAGGAAAGAGTCTATTTCATCTTACAACTGCAGTCCATTAGGAAGAGCAGTAAGGGCAGGAACTGAAGCAGAGGCCATAGAGGAACGTTGCCTACTGGCTTGTTCTCCTAGGCTTGTTCAGTCTGATGTCTTTATGCTATCCAGGACCACCTGCCCAGGGACAGTACTGCCCACAGTGGTTTGGATCTCCCACATCAGTAATTGACCAAGAGACTATCCCACAGACTTGTCTATAGGCCAATCTTGTGGAGGCATTTTCCCAACTAAGACTCCCTCTTACGGTATGTCAAGGTCTGGACTAAGTTGACAAAAAAAGCAGCCAGCACAACAAACCCCTTGTCTACTTGACACACAAACACATCACTTTTTAAACTGTAATATTTCCTTTCTTGTTCCTCCCCAAAATCTCATATATAATTATAATTTTAAAGTTTTTTTAAGTTGTCTATATTTTTAAAAGCCTAAGCTTTCAGTTAAAATAAAACATCTCTTTAAAACTTCAGTCCCTCAGCTATGGAGTCCTGAAAAATTAGGACTAAATTAAATGCGTTCTTACTCTAAGGTGGAAGAATCAGGCCACAGTCTTAATCAAATCAAGGCAAGAACAAAATGTAACAGTGTAAACAGTTTAGTGTACACTATCTGGGATTCGCTCACGCTCTTCTGGCTTCCAAAGTGCCTGAGCAGCTCTGCCTTTCTGGATCTACCCTCCACGGAGGGATCTTTAATATTCTGGGATCTCCACTGCAACTGAGGTTGTACTTTCACCAAGATCTCTGCACTGACAAGTTTGTGTGTCAACGTGACTAGAGTCACTAGAGAGAAAGGAGCCTCAGTTGAGGAAATGCCTCCATAAGATGCAGCTGTGAGTCATTTTCCCAATTAGTGATCAATGGGGGAGGGCCCAGCCCATGGCGGTGGTGGTGGTGGTGCCATCCCTGGGTTGGTGGTCCTGAGTTCTGTAAGAAAGCAGGGTTGTCGAGCCAGGGGAAGCAAGGCAGTAAACAGCACTCTTCCACAGCCTCTGCATCAGCTCCTGCCTCCAGGATCCTGTCCCGTTTGTGTTCCTGTCCTGAAATCCTTCAGTGATGAACAGCAATGTGGAAATGTAAGCCAAATTAAACCCTTTCCTAACCAACTTCCTTTTTGGTCATGGTGTTTTGTCCCAACAATAGAAACCCTAACCAAGATAGTCTTGGTGGCCCCTCTTCAGGTGCTCCCTGCTGTACATGACAGGCCTCGACTGCTCACCATAACCTTTCCATACATTCAGAACCTGTACTCTCTGAGTGACTCTTACCACATTACTAAGTTAGCAGCACAAGATAGAGCCATGGCTCTCTCTGAATCACAGCTTCTGTGTGCTAATCCTGAGTAAATACTTCCCAGATGATACTGCTCCAATCATGATGGGTTCCTCATAACTGCCACTAATTTCTCAGCTTCAGCTAACCAGCCTCCATTACCCCAACATAGCAAAGATTTTACTTTAATGGTTCTGGGTCGTCTTAGTTGTATTAGATTCTTCAGTCCCAGAAGGTAATAAGAACCATAGAGTCATACTATAAAACAGCTCACAAAGGACTCTGATAAAGTTGTCTGGAACTTCAAAAACCAGGCTCCATCATCTCCACTGCTTTTAGCAGTATCTTCCAAGTTCCCACATTAGCTTATTGGTCTCTGACAGTCAATGTATTTTCTAGCCCAAAATTTCAAACTCCTTCTAGAATCCTTCCCAAAACAATACGGTCAGTTCTGTCACACTACCACCCCACTCCTGGTACCAATTTTTATCTTGGATTTATATTGCTGTGATAAACACCATGAGCAAAAGTAACTTGCAGAGAAAAGGTTTATTCCATCTTACAATTAAAGTCTTTATGAAGGGAAGTCAGAGTAGGAATTCAAAATAGCAACTAAAACAGAAGCCATGGAAGAGTGCTGCTTAAAGGCCAGCTCCCCACTGCTTGTTCAGTCTGTTTTCTCCTATCATTAGGAATCATCAGCCACAGTGGGCTGGGTCTTCCATATCAGTCATTAATCAAAACATATCCCAACTTTCATGCCTATAAGACTATCTTATGTAAGTATTTTTCTCAATTAATGTTCTCTCTTCCCAGATATGTCTATATTTGGGTCAAATTGACAAAACCCAGTCATTACAGGACTTCAGTTGATTACTTTTAGATGTTAGTATCACACTACAGAGAAGGTTGATACAAGTGTGGGGTCATTTGGCTATTGTATCTAAATCTCAAGGTTACTACTAACACTTAAGTGGGGCACAAGAGGGCTCAATACCACATGGTACAAACTGGTCTCATACATCAAAAAAGATCAGTCAAGGGAGAAAAGCAATTCATTGCTTGAATGCCAAGGATGCTAGCAACATATATAATGTAATCTTTTTTGTATGTGTGTGATGTACATACCTGTTTTCATGCAAGCATGTGCATGTGTGTGGGCACATGTGGGAAGATACGTGCTGGCTACTCTCCATCTTATATATTGAAGAAGGGCCTCATCTTGAACTCAGAGTTCACTGAGTCTACTCAACTCCATGGGTTCTGGGATTACAGGCAGGCCACTACTTATTAGCAATATTTATGGAAGTCTGGGGATCTGAACTCTGGTCCTTACACTGACAAGATTAACACTATAACCTGCTAACACATTTTCCCCAACCCCAACAATCTTTAAAGCGGCCTATGAACTTATCAAAAGTATCAAGAACTCTACCACTGGGGCTGGAGAAATGGATCAGCAGTTAAGAGCATGGGTTTCTCCTTTAGAGAACCTGGACTTAGGTCTGAGCACCCACAAGGGGACTATCAACTCTCTGTAAGTACAATTCCCAGGGATCTCTGGCATCTTCACATATATGGTACATAAATATGTATGCAGGCAAGACATGAATGCATATATTTTTCAATGAACTCTACCATTAAGATGTTTCTGCAATCTTTGATCGGTATCCATCACTAGGCTCTTAGCAATGGACAAGAAGCGTTTCAACAACTGGCGATTCCACAGACCACCTTAGAAGAAGCCTCTGTCCTCAAAATTATTTCACAAAGCAATATAATACTGAACTACAACACAAGCCAGAAGAAATCGCACAATATCAGATTGTCAGGTGGAGCAGAGTTAGTATTGAGAGAAGCTTCCTAGATTCTTTCAGCATTTCACTGAAGCGGAGTCGACGGCATCCTCGTGACACATCTGATTTGGGATTAGCATTTGATGGTCACTGACCCAAACCCCCTAGACAATTGGATATTGGCAAGGGTACCTCTTAAAAAATGGAACAAGCTGTCAAAGATCAGTTTGTGGCTCATGGAAAAGTAAGATGATCTGAAAGTATTGACCATGAGCAAATAGAGCTAAGAAGGAAAAACAAACAGCCAAAGATCACAGTGTAAGCAGCCATCCATGCACAAAGGATCATGGGAAACATGATTTCTTGGGCTTGAATGAATTCTAAGAATCATAAAGCACCGCCCATCTGAAAATTCACACCTTATGTTTACTGCTTTTTCTTCCTTATGCGTTTTTATGAATCTTAAAAACATTTCCCTAACTCAGTCTGTGATTTCTGGATGACTTTCCCCTCTTTCAGTCATTTTATTATTTTCTCTTTCCCCAAACATATTTGTGTGTTGGATTTTTAGTGTTCTTCTGGCTTGCCAGTAATACTCACAAACAATTCTGCTATTTGGCAAGAAAAATGAGTCAGTCAACTGAACTTACAGGAGAATATGCTAGAAGCACAGTGGGAGGTCCACAGGCTTTGGAGGATATAAAGGAGTCTTATTTGTGGTCCTACTAAGTAAGCATCAAGGTAGCATGGCTTTCTCATGAGCATCATCTTCCTTACATGAAAGGCATGCTTAGGATCATCTAGCCCACTCGGATGAAGGTTAATGGAGATAATGGAGATAATGGGTGGATAACCATTAAAAACTGCAATCAAGAAATGAAAATTCTTCATTCCTCTCTTCTAGATTTCTCCAAATTGATCTGCCCCTTGCTTATTAGATAAGACTTTCTTAATCTTCCAGTTTAGTTATCTCCTGTGACTATATGTTCACGGTGACACAGGTCCACAAGACATAATCCAGTAATTCAACCACAGCCCTCAAGTTTGCTTAAATTAATTTTAAAAAGAGCTAATAACTCAGCCTGCACCTTCTCGCTTGCAGATGCTTCAAAGATGACAGGCCTTGGTCCTCACCAATGTGCAGCCGTCAGGGGCTCTGGCTGGAAGGGAGATCTGCTGCTGAGGGCACAATGTGGTTGTGAATGCATTGATGCTACTGGAGATACTTTTGTTCTTTCATTTCATGGGGGGGTGGGGAGTTGTTTGTTTTATTTTTGCCCCTTTACAGTATTGACTAAAATATTCATTTAAGACATATCTATCAGAGCGACAAGGGGAAATGAATTTTTTCTCTCTGCCCACACTTCAGATGAGAAACAGCACATCAATTCACAGTTCTATATAAAGGCAGAAAAATCACAGAAGTCAGGCAGATTGCAAGGACTTAAATTTCTTCTTTCTCATATGATCATAATTTATTTGACTTCTCCCTATGCATCATTTTTTTCTCTTCTGCATAATGGGTATTACAATAGCATTTATTTTGTGGAGTCTGTATGTGGAATCAAAAGCTAAATACAAATTATAGTTTAAATAATTTAATTCTGCACAAAGTAGGAATTTAAAGCTTGTCACAGAGTATTAAGCAGCAAATTATTAGTGACCATGTCAATTTTATTCATAGCCTCAGAAGCTATAAACGGTCAAAAATGAACCACCATGAGGCTTTATTTTTTAAGGGATTTATCATTATGGAACAAAAGAACTGAAGAGTGTTTTGGGGCAGTTTGTTCTAGAGCAGTGGTTCTCAACCTTCCTAATGCTGTTTCCTTAAGTACAGCTCCTCATGTTGTGCTGACCCCCAACCATAAAATTATTTTCATTGCTACTTCATAACTGTAAATTTTCCACTTTTATAAATTGTAATGTAAATACCTGTGTTTTCCAATGGTCTTGGGCAACCCCTATGAAAGAGTCTTTCAATCCCCTCAAAAGGGTCACAGCCCACAGCTGAGAAGTCCTGTTCTATAGCTATACCCACTACTTAGTCTGAGGCTCAAGAATCAGTGTTTCTTCCTGTCTTCCTGTGTGGCTTACCACAACCCAATCTGCCATGCTGTCCAGAATGTGACTCCAGAAACACACGCTATGTCACTGAGTCTCACAAGATACAAAGATTTTAGAGAAACACAAGATACAAGATTTTAGAGAAATCTTGGATTTCTCTAAAGCTTTAGATGAATATTGTGATTAAATAGTTGAGACTTTGGAGATTTCTGCCTTTTGGAGCAAATGTGTATTTATTGGTGATGACAAAGGGAACGAACCAGTGGCAAAACAGAGAAAGATTCAGAAGCTCTCCTTCTTGGTATATTCAACAATCCTTTCTAGTGGCTGCAAGAATCTAGTATATCCCACACTGTCCAGCTCATGTGTTCAGTAAATAGCCGTGAAAGGGAAAAAAAGCCTATATTCTATACAGACTATTGAAAAAAAAACCTCTTGATGTTTATTAGAATAAGAAACATGGTGAGCTCCTAAGAATTTTGTGGCGGGACTCTCCCAAGGCCTTCCCAGAGGACTAAACCTCAGTGTTCAGCACTCCCAACAAGCAGCTCACAGCCCAGGGAATCCAGCTCCCTCTTCTGGAGTCTAGAAGTATCTGTACTCTCATGTGGACATACCCCACACACAGATACACGCAATTAAGACTAAAATATTTTTAATTGTAGAATACAACGGTTACTCTTAAATATCTTCCCTTTTCTTCAGGTGTAGGGAAAGAGCTAACACGTTACAACTGAAAGAGCCCAGGACAGGATGCCGCAAGTCTTGGCATCGAGTCCTGCATGTGACTGGGCTCTGCCGATGTGGAACATATTAAAACATCCTCTCTGGTCTTGATCTTCTATTTTATAAAGTGCCAGACCTGGACTGGGCTGCTTCAGCTCTCATTGTCTCCACATTTCAAAACATTACAACTCTTACATTTGTGTAAGCTGAACAATTAGGATTAAAACCTTTGAGGAGAATGGCTGCTAAGCATTGTTTGCCTGTGTGCCTCCATCCTTTAATGGTTTCTTCCCCCTAAGCTAGTCCTTGCCCAGTACGTAATTTTGTTGTTGTGTTGTTGTTGTTGTTATGTTACTTGGTTATAAGTCAAGGTCTAATAAATCACCCCCAAACTAACTTACTTCAAACTAACAAGCAAGAAAACACATTTTTTTAAACTTGGTTATCAGTAAACGTCTAATAAATCACCCCAAAACTAACTTACTTCAAACAAACAAAAACAAGAAAACACATTCTCAGTACTTTGTCATGTGGCTGTCAATCAAGCTGTCTGTCATACAAAAGTTTAACTGTGATAAATGTCTTTCCAAATTTATTCGCCTGCCTATTGCCAAACTTCAGTTGGTGACTTTGTGAGCGGATCCATAGCCTTTCCAAGTGTCCTTATTGCAGGGCATCTGGTTGGCTAAGGGAGGAGAGGCAGGAATGACCAAGATGAAAGTTATAGACATTTTGTACATAATCTTGAAAAGAGCATTCAATCAATTCTGTTATGTTCTATTTGTTGAAACTGACTCAACAAACCAGCATGGACTCAAGACAAGGGGCGCTTATACAAGGAAACACCAAGAGGCAGGGACCACAGGATCACTCATATGCTCCTATGAACTTTACACACTATGGCTCGCAGGGAAGTGTTCACTTTAATTGTGGAGTATCCACTTACCTGTGCTATAAGGAATTTCAAGTATATCTGGTATAAGGTAGAAGTTAAGCAATAAGCAGGGAATGCCATGAGTGAGGAAAGAAGGGTATGGTCCATACAAAAAAAAAAACGGCAGTCATATTTATAAAAGTTAGGAGCAAGCCAACCCCTTTATAAATAGTTACTCAAAAATAAAGAACCAAGGAAAACAAGATGCTTGTATGACCTGGGAGAATCCGCAGTAGACTCTGAGAGTAATGATGTTTTACTCTACCAAAACTGTTCCCTAAACAAGTGATCTCAGAAGCCTGAAACACAAAAGGCCCCAGTCACAAAGATGTCAGCTGACTATCTGCCTCTGTTTATTTTCCCACATTCTTCTTTTTGGCTGGGTTTCCTGATTCTGCCTACTTTCATCTGACCTATCAATCAATCAGAATCCCAAATTTGTGTATAGGTATAGCCAACCAGGTTCATCCCAAATCAATGCTTGATTGACATGCGACCAAGCCAACCAGGCCATTTAAATTCAGAATCTTAACATCCCCATCTGAGAAAATAGAAGGTGCTGTATCGCAGCATATTTATCTTATGGGAATAATGGAGATAAAGAGTTTTTTCTGAGAAGCTGAAAGCTGCAGCAACATCCAAATGGAAAGAGATATCCTGATTGCCCAACTTCCCTAGCACAGCGAGACAAGTAACTCCTGACCTCTTTCCATTTGTCGGCATGCATGTGCACATCCCGTCAGTGATTAGATGTGTTGTTATTGAACAGGGTGAGCCTATTAAGACGGTTCTGCCCATCAAGATTGTCTAAACTTTGTCTGTGAACGTGAACATTGCCAAAATCTTAGACACTTAAAACAGTAAAAGATTGATTCTCTTTGTAAATGTCCATCCCAGGATGACAGACACTCCTCTTTGTATCAGCTTGATTCAAGGGTAAGTTCCAGCTCATGAATCAAGCACTGGTTCACACATCAGAAAAGAGCACACTTAGAATGAACATGTTTCTGAGCATGCTCCTCGGGGCCTGAGTAGCATCTATTGCTCCCTTTTTCACACCATTGTCCAAGGTAAATCATGCACTAAAGATGGACCATGTGGAGGAAGAAGCACTACTCTCCCAGTGCCCAGAAAGAAAGGGACTCTGCATCAGGAAGCAGTGCAAACTGGCCCCCACACTATGACAGTTTGGATTTCCAGGCACTAGAGTCAGCCGCTGACAGAGTTCCAAACTGTAGGTGTGTCTCTTACTTTTGGACCATTTCAGACGATTTATGCAATGAGTGACTATATCAAATTTTACTATCAAAACTCATAGTTTACTAGAAAATCTTGCCATCAGTAGTTTCGTCCATATCTCAAACCCACAGTCTCACAGAGAGAAGTCTAAAGGGGTATACTGTGTGCACATATGTGCCTGCATCTGTGACTGTGTTCTTAGGATGCTGGAAAACGGAAAGACATGATTGGCTTAAGGTCAAGTTGAGTCAATGCTTATAAATTTCCCCTTGCAAGGTTAATGACTTAGCCCTGCCTAATTTCGCCATACTGAAGTTGGTTATCAATTTGTTAGTTCACTTGCATCTGGTTTAGATCGACCTTCAATCACAGGCTGCTCTTGTTCCTTGCCCAAACTTCCTCTTTCTTGGATTCCTACCACCATGCTAATCCGCAGGAACACTGAACCGGAGCGTCATTCATTCTGGCTTCTGCTCCCAGCTCTTCCATTAACGAACAGTACCGCTTTGGAAACGTTACCTCACTTCTCCAGGCCGCATCTCCAAAACCAAGGGAGGCGGCTGGGAAATTCCTTCTAGCTGTAACTGCTTATGGTTCTAAATCATGCCGGTGAAGCCAGAGGGAATGCGAGTTTCTTCCTGCTTCCTGAGTTTATCAGGAACTAGAGGAGCTATCGCCACCAAAGCCCGGCTCCCACACAGGACAGAATACCTGGGAAGATCAGTCACATCTCAGCACCTCCAGTGTTTTATTTCCTTACTCCACTCCTTGCCTGCCTTGGGACACAGAGCCTCAGGCTTAAAGTGTGATTAAAGTGTGCTGTATTTTAGCATCTTTTCTTTTCTTATTTAAAACAAACAAAAAAACTTTACGTTTTCTTTGATCTGAGGTTTATTCTGCTGTGTTTATTGGTTTGTTTTGGGAGCAGGGTATTAATATATAGCCCTGGCTGGCCTAGAACTAACTGTGTGTACCAGACTGACCTTGAATTTGTGGCAAACTTCTTTCTTCTGGCTCAGAAATGCTAGGAGAATTTTCTTACCATGCTTAGCTGGGCTTTAAAGGGTTGGATTTGAGGGGTTTCCTGTTCTTGTTGATTTTTATGTTTGGTTTGAGTGGGTTTGGGTTTTTGTTTCTCTCTGCTCTGATGCTGCTTTTTTTTTTCTTAACTACGTTAAGAAAGTAACTGTTGAAACTTTTGATTCTTTTATCTTCATGACATTGTTGCAGCCTCTGGTAATAGTTAATATAGCCTAAGTACTAGAAGATGCTACTCTTGGTTGGAAAAACCACACTCACTTAATTTTGTTGCTCTAAGCTGAAGAAATAATTTCAATAGGAAAAAAAAGTGTTTCTCAGGTGTCCTACTATAAATAGACTTTTTTAAAGTGCTTCCTAGGACAACTCAATGACTTGATTGGAAATTTCTCAGTCCCTCAATAATGTCAACTTCAAGTTCAATCTCTCCTGAATTTCCCACTCTGATGAATAGTTTGGGAAGCCTCAGATTTTAGAGTCATCTACATCTTGATTCCAATTTTACTGCTGTGACCCAATTGTGTGAGCTGCCTGCATCTTCAACTGTTCGTTAACAAAATGGAAAATCCAATGATGGTAACACAGGGTCGGCCAAGCTCTTGGTATAGCACCTGGATGACAAACGACTAACCATGGTATTCACCCAAAACCACTAGGTGAGACTTGCATTTTATTTATATCCGTCAGTTCCTTCAAAGTCACCTTCAAATGTTAGGTCAGACGTTTGAACAATGAAGAAAGGGAACTGTGGGTGTGTATTTCAGTTTTCCCAAAAGTCAACTAGAATCTTCCCAGCTTCCTAGAGATCAGTAACTGAACGATACTCACGCTGTCCCACTCCCTGGCTCTGTCACACAGGTCATGTGACCTGTGTCTAAACGAGGAGGGGACAGCATCTATTTCCGTGTACACCCCACTTTAGGCTGACCTGTGGGAAAGGTCCTGCATACATATCCTTCTCAATTATTACCATCTGTCCTTAACTCAAATATCCAAACATCATGCAGATAGCACTGCGATAAGCCCCGCTAGCCTACTGCATATGAGCTGGGTCATATATTTTCTTGTACTACCAGTATTCTTTTTAAGTTTTATAAAAATAAAAAAAAAATACCCCCGCAAAGAGAAAAAGTTGTCATAGCAGATTTCTATTGTTTCCACCTACCATGCTAAGATGTTGTCTGAAATTTGGTCAAGTGGATAACCCAATTTCACTTTTGCCCCCATAGTTCAGCTCTTTCCTTAAAAATAGCCTTTCCCACCATTTCTACAGAATAAACGTAAGCCTTCTATCCCTGACTTCATGGTATCCAAGTTTCTCTGCATTTTCCACTCTCATTCACATGAAGATTTCTTCCTTCAGTAACTTCTACTTTGACCCCACTTCTCCTCAAACTCAGAGACGTTCTCTTAGACCTCAGTGGAGTCTTAGAGCTAGAAGATTTAGAAACGGAAGGGGGAGGGGCTTCCTAAAGTGCCCCATGACTGCATTATCTAGGTCTCAGTCTTCTGCATTATGAAACAAGTGAGGCTTGCTCCTATTTCCTTGGTAAAATATAAAAATGATAGAAGGAAAATGATTTGTCTCAATCTGTACAAGAAGTATCATTCTTCATGTTAATTTCTCATCAGTAAAATTTGAGCGTACAGGTTGATTGGACAGTAAAGAAGGAAGTGAAGAGAAATGAGATACACGGCTTACAAATTTCTTTCCAAGTTAAAAATCCATGCTAAACATATAATGCAGTCAGTTGATCCCTCCCGCAGGAAGGGGTGGGATCCGACAGGCTTATTTCCTTTCTTCCAAATGCCACCTTACAGCTGTGGTCTTGTGGTAAAAATGGCTGGTACAATTAGAAACCAAAATTAGAAAGCCAGTAACCACAAGAGGAAAAGGCTGGGAACTGCTTGAGGCCCTGACCCAGAATCCCGGCCAGGGACTCAGCTCAAGCCGACACTTTGTGGCACACATGGTTCCCTAGCCAGTAGTTCCACAGAGGACATTTCTGTGTGCCTCGTATGCATACCGGGAAGCCTTCATGCTCATTTAACTGAGACTTTTCAACAGATCTTGCAGAGAAAGCACACGAGATAATCAGTTACTCAGCGCGGGACCATAACTCAGCTCATCACAGGACGTCGTCAGCACTTCGGCTGCCACGGTGCTCCATCTGAGAGGGCCGCAAGTGTTTCCCATCAGAGCCCCTGATAGGAGCCTCCCTGTCTTTGAGCTATGGGTTTTATTGTTATTTTAAAGAAAAAAAAATATTGTCAAACACATGAATTTTATAACATCTGTTTTCGTTCCAAATTCTTTTTCCCCAAAGATAGAGGAATTTGAAAACTTCACAAGCTCGTGAAAAAAAAAAAAAGAAAAAAAAATACTAAAAGGAATTGTCAAAGCCAGGGATCTAGTGGCAAAGGACAGGAAGATGCAAACTGTTCACTCTGGTACTTAAGCCTCAGTGACAGCTCAGGGGGTCAGGGGGAATGGAATGCGTTGGACTTTTCTGTTTCTGTCCCACTGTGTCACCAAGATTCACCACCAGTTTCTAACGATCACATTATGACTCCCAGGTTGTCAGAAGCCTGCACGTTATGCTCATGCCTAGAGAGAAACGGAGGATTAGAAAAACACACTGAAGCCTGGAAACCAGAGCCACAGCCTCTGACCCACCAAGGATGCTCAGCTGGGTCAATAACACTTGCTTCTTTAAAAAATACAGCCATGTGATATTACTCCTCTATTAAAACAATCCCTTGAGCTGGTCTGTTTATGTGAATTAAAATTAAACATTGTGTTAGTGAATTATGTCACAATTAGTGAAATTTCAGAAAGCAAAACACTCACGATTCATATTTTATAGCCACTTCAGATGTATCAGCCATAGTGATCTGTGGGAGCAAAGACATTCTGTGTTTTTAAAAAGAGAAGGAAGAAGGTTTGAGCTGTTATTTTGGATTCAGTTCCCGATTCACATTGCTTCCCGGGGCAGTGAAGTAGTTCAGCAGAAATGGAGAAAAGTGAAATTGTAACAGTCCAGCCTTAAAACAAACCCTAGAACATCCCCTTTATTCAGGTTTTGGTGACATTTAATATTGTGACTGGTCTTTGGAGTTAGCCGAAGTCACTCTTCTTGAAGAATTACAGAAGGTACAACTTGCGGCCCTCAGACCAGAGACGGATGGCACAGAGCAGAAAGGGAAACACACCTAGAGACAGCAGCGTGCAAATTCCGACCTGTTCCCATCACGGCTAACAGTTGTGGTTTCGCCCTCATAGCCCACAGTTCTGACTCCGGCACTGGTGAACTTCAAAGGATGCCACAGAAATCCTGATTGTGCCTGTGCCCAGTCACGTGACATTTCTCTAATGCTGTGCTCTAGGCATAGAGCCTGGCTATGCGGGGGAAAGCTTAACTCAAACTAATCTGGGGTTTGGACGAACACGTCTGCCAGCCTCCAAGTGTACTTAATACAAGCCAGGGCTGGGTCAAGAGAATGTCATTTGGTATCACTACAAGGACAGAGGCAACGGCTATTTTAAGAACAATATGGTTTTGGGTGCTCTCTGTGAAGTTTACGAGTAGTCAAAGAAGCGAACATAAAACTTGCTCTATACATATAATTAAAATACAGGGTAACGAAACTCATGTGTAAGTAATAGGCCAGCAGCGTGGAGCCAGGGTCATAATAAGCATCCTGGTTGAAGGGAAAAGCAATTTGTGGTGCCGCTTTCCAATTCCTACTTTAGTGGATGGATTTGGAAAGCTCGCGTATAGTCTTCCTGGCCGCCTAGGTCTGCTTTCATAGGTCTTTCATTTAAACTCGTTCTCCCCAAAATAGCAGCTGGGTTTGGTTTTGTTTTTTCCTTCAGGAGAAATCACAGTTTTATAAATGAATTACTGTTCCATGGGAACAAACAGCTGAATTTATTTATTTATTTATTTTTATGTAATCAGTGTTCCTTTTCTCTGTCCATTATGGTGTGGAGAGGGTGATGATCCCAAACTCCGGTTCCCCTAAGATGACCTCCAACATTTCAACAGGACTTAACCCAATTCTGGGAACATTCTCCAAGCAGGTTAAGAAAATAGAGACAATGGGGTGGGGCAGGGGACTTTGTAACAGATGTCATCAACTTGTACGCACTCTGTTGACTGTGGACCAAGTGTCCGTATGCCTGACTAAATAATCCACTTTGTCATTTGATAGCCCAGTGTCGGGAACTCCTCATGCCTCCTCTCCAGATGGGGCCATAGGGATGGCTTTGATTGTGGACCATAAAAATGCAACTGCAAATTGGCTGGCCTCCTTTGTGACCAGGACTTGGCGCCATGGAGATGTGTTTCACTGTTATTTCTAATAAGACCTATAAAACAGACCCCAAGCAGCCACCAAGCGGGTTTATAGGGTGGTTGGGGGTGGGGACACAGTAGAGGAGAGACAGATTATGAGAGAACAGAAGATTCTCCATATAGTTTAGGGTTATAAGTGAACTGTAAACAGAGGAACCATGCAAGATGTCTGAGTCATGGCCGCGGCCTCCAGAATCTGAGCATCCAAACCACACACTTGTGGATTTTTTTTGGAGAACATTCTTCTTTTTAGGTGAACTGTTTGTTCGAATCAGAAACCTTACTGAGCTAGAGAAGACTATAGTGAAAAAATGTGTGTACCTCATGCTGACTAATGCCAAATAACCTTTTAATTAATTAATGCTTGTGTGTGTGAGTGTGTGTGTGTGTGTGTATGTGTGTGTGTGTATACACATGAGTGAGAATACCCATGTAGGCCTGAAGAAGACATCAGATTCACAGGAGCTGGAGTTGCAGGTTGTTGTGAACCACCCAACATGGGTGCTGGGAGCTGAACCTAAGTACCCTTAACTTTTGTGACATCTCTCCAGCCCACATTACCTTTCTTGAGAAGCAGAGTGTAAAGCAAGATTCTGCCCCAGACTAATCCGACACCAGGTCCCAGCCTCCTCCTTCCGCTGTTCTACCAGTTTCCTGGTTTCTGTGACTTCTGAGTAAGAGCAGTCTCAGTTCAGTACAGGCTGGCTATCCTCACAGAAGCACTGGTCCTAACATCAGAGGGATGCTCTTTGCTACCCACCTCTTGCCTTCCCTTGAGAACTGTGAAGAAACAAGGCTGTGAGGCAGTTAGAAGAAGCCAGATTTGTGGGCTCCTAGGTCTCTCTCCCTTACCCTGGCTGCCTAAGACAGTGCTGACCCAAGGCAGCAAAAGCAGGCTTAGCTGAGCATGGGCCAGGCAGATAAGTGCTTTAAGAAATTCTGCCTCCACTTGGCATTAAGCGCAACTGCTTGTGTTTGTTGGACTCCGAAACTTGAAGAACACTGTGCACTTTTATCGTTCCAATCTCTTTGATGCTAAACAGGCTGAGGGATAAGCAAAGGGGCAACTGTTGATGTCCACTCAAAGCGTTGCCATTTGTTTGATTCACAATTTCACAACTCATCTAATCTGGAGTGCACACTCATGCAACAAACCTGTCTGTCACCCCTAATAAGGTCTTTGGTATAAACGGGAGCAAACTCCCATAGTATAAACAGCCCTCCCCTACAGCAGAGAAAACAAGCTCACAGCAGGATCTGGGCACTTGTGTGGGGAGTTTCAGGTGTTACTCTCCCTGGGAGTTTTCAATTCCCAGGGCTCTTTATCCATGGACAATGACAAAGTGTGTTTCCCTATTCTTTTTTAAAGCTATTTCACACTCATTTCTAACACCTTTTGTGTAAAAACTATCACAACAGGAAAGGAAAGATATTGGATCTTATGGGATGAGAGCTTTCATTCCTGAAGATCACACTTTGACAGTAAAAAGACACAGGGCAAAGACAAGCTTAGCTTTGGCCGTGGGTCTTTCTTAGTAGCTGTATATGACTTAATTATTCCCTCCCACACATAACTTTTCATTTTCAAAATGAGATCCCCATATTGCCTGCCAGTCTATAAATTGAAAAGAAAATAAATATGTATAGTCATACTTAACGGTATGCATAATGGAGATTAAATATATTTAATTCTCATCCCTTCTTGGATCAACCATTCCACCCTCCCTGCCCCAGTACCTTGTTGGGAACTCTCTTTGCTTCCTGCACTGATAAGAGGGAACAGAGCAAGGAGCAGCAAGCAAGACAAAGGAGGCTAAGGTTTCGTTTCCTTTCTTTAACTGCCTCTCTGCAGACCAAGAGCCTTGTCCCCTGTTAATGAAATCACCTCATTTGTGCTATGTGATAGCAGACATAATTGAATTGGACGGAGGATGGAGAGTAGACCACTGCGCATTTCCATCAATCTATATAAGGTTTCAAATGTCTATAAGAAGAGAAATGGTTTAAAGAAAAAAATTCCTGGGACTGGAGTACAGTTCTACCAGCCTGTGCTTAGCTTTCTTTGGGTTTGGTTGGTAGAACTAAAGAAAAACAAACAAAAAAAAAGACTTCTCAGAAAAGGCCTACCACACCATGTGGGGGACATGGGGGTAAGAGTGCGTCAAATTAGAGGACAAGGAAAACTCCATCAGGAAGTTAACAAGAAGCTCCGTGAATCCGTGTCCACAACTTTGCTGAGGTTTGCCATATATCCTAATGCTATTTTGGAAACAAAATCTCACTTACCAATGCCTTGAGAACCATGGGAAGTGGCAAAGGAAACACCTGCTCTAGAAGACAAAACTAAGGACAGCTATCATTGAAAATAGCTTCTCTTTGGCCTTTCTGAAAAGGGTCTAGGGTGCTGGAGTGCTTCCACTGAGACACAAGAAGATGGGCTACTATCTGAAGGTAAGCAGCAACAAAAGATGGTTTTAAAAGCACTGCAGTTAGCTGAGTATGGACAGAGGTGTTTTAGGAACAGGGAGTAATTCCAAGGGTTGTTTGGGTTTTTGTTTTCCTCTACTGGACACTGAAATTATAAAATAAACGCCTGTCGCTCTTAATAAAGGAAGAAGTCCTAGGGAGTAAGTTTTACAATGTTTCATAGTCTATACATCAGCCCAAATTATAGAAAGTGTTTAATGACGCCAGTGATGATGATAATAGTGATGGTGGTGGTGGGAGTGATGATGATGGTGGTTGTGATGATGGTGATTAGGATGGTGATAGTGGTGATAATAATGATGATGGTGGTGACAATGATGACAACGATGATGATAGTAATGGTGGTGGTGGTAGTGATGATTATAATGATGATGATGATGGTAGTGATGATGGTTGAGTGATGATGATGATTATGGTGGTGATGATGATGATGATGATGATGATGATGGTGATGATGGTGGTGGTGGTAGTGATGATGATGATAATAATGATGATGATGGTGCTGATGGCAAAGACAATAGTGACAGCAATAAGAACGCCAATATCCAGGGCAGTTGCAGTAGTAACTGTTGGCATTTATTCAGTTCTAAATTGCTAGAATTGCATGCTCTGTATCTGCCTACATAAGGGTAAGCTTATGTGACACTGGCAAGATTCCTTTGTAAATTATCGGTGGAGACACTATTAGGACCCAATATTTACAAATTTTTTATCTTTTTGCTCTTAATCATTCCTAGATTCATATTGGTCAGTTACTTCAAATTCAAGTCCATCTCAGCTTAAAAAGACTCTACTATGGCATAGGGAGAAAAATCTTTGTAAGAGAAGCTACTCTTCCAAGGAAGAAGAATACTAACCTACTTGGCACAAAAAAAAAATCATACAATGTGTTCTGATCATAATATTTCTCCTTACCAAAATCCTCCAAGATCCTTTCCACCTTCCCACCCACCAAATACTATGCTCTTGATCTGTATCTCACTATCTCTTTCAAAACAACAAACTCAAGACAACAGCGACAACAAAATTTTCATGAATAATATCAGTAAGACAAAAGAAACACCAGAACTAAACAAAAAGCATGCAAAGAACCATGGAATCCATTTTGTCTTGGCTAACTGTTCTGGGGAATGGGGCCTGTCCTAAAGAGCAGTTGATATACCCAATGACACCCAATGGAAAAAACTGATTTTCCCTTTCTTAGCAGGTATCAATTGTAAATAACTTATTGGTTAGAAATGGAACTTTGTGCCTATTTTTCCTTCTAGGATTTTGTCTGGTTTGAATCTGTGTAGGTCTGTGTGTGCTAACATAGTCTTTTTTAGTTTATTTGTGTATAAGCTTGTTGTGTACGGAAGACACTGTTTCATTGCAGTCATCTCCCACCTCTGGCTCTTACAACAGTTCCTCCCCGTCTTTTGCATAGATTCCTGAGCCTTGAGGGGAGGGTTTAAAAAACACACTTAGGAATGAGTGCTCCAAAGTCTCTCACTCTTACACTGTCCAGTTGTGGGTCTGTGTGTTAATTATCATCTACTGTAAGAATAAGCCTCTCTGATGATGGTTGAACTACAGGTATAACAGTATGTCATTAGAAGTCATTTCATTGATATGTTCCTTGAACAAAATAATAATAGGTTTTCTCTTAGGGCCCATTACCTAGTCTCAGATTCTTGGCCACTTTAGCAAAGTCATATATGGTTCTATCTCATGAAGTGAGACTTAATCTAATCAAAACGTGGTTGGTTACTCTCATGATCTCTTTGCCACTACTGCACCAATTTATCTTGTAGAGAGGTTGCTGTTGTAGGTCACAAGGTTTGTAGCTGGGTAACACTGATGATTAACTTTACATTCTGAGAGCATGCAAAGTGTTCTCCAGCACCATGGATATTGGTCAGTAGGGGCAAAGTTTCTAGTTTGGCAACACCTCAAAGTCTCATGACCCCAGAAACTGTATCTTCAACAATAATGCCTTATCATTAGGTTATCAAAAATAAGTTGACAATAGCCTGTGTCTGGGAGGGTGGTGGCTTTGGGACCCCTTTGGCCAACAACTCCATAAGATGTAGCCCACTTACGGCACTAAAGGTTTTACTTAGTAACATAAGATGTCTAGTTGGAGCATTGTCTCAACATTACATGATAGCTTTATTGACGTTGTTTTCATATAAGTATATATTATAGGAATATTCTACAGTAATGGATTTCCACATGACTTTTTAACTGTCTTTCAGTGTTAGTTAGTTTTTCTTCCCCATAGTCCCTATTCGTCCATTCACCTCCCCATGTAATCCTCTACTTCTAGTTTCCTTTTATCTCTTCATATTCCATTTATGCTTCCTTGAACGATCCCCTCTTCCTCCTGGCCCCTTCCCTACCCAACTTCTGTGGTCATTTGGATTGAAACACACAAAAAAAATTATCTAAAGCTTAAATACTAACATCCACATGCAATATTTGTATTTGGGCTCTATGTCACCTCGCTCAAGATGACTCTTTCTATCTCCATTCATTTAACTTCAAATCTCATAATTTCATTTTAACAGTTGCATAATATCCCATTGTATATAAATGGGGTCTTTTATTCATCTTTTTATCTTTTGTTGATGGACATCAATTTCTGGTTGTTATGAACAGAACAGCAATGAACATGGATGAATAAGTGTCTCTATGGTAAAATGTAAGAGTCCTTATGGGTATGTGCTTTAATTTTTTCTTCCATCTTATTTTATGTCTGTAAGTGTTTTGTGTGCATGCATGTTTATGCAGTGCTCTTGAAGTTAACAAGAGGGCATTAGATCCTCCGGAACTGAAGTTACAGACAGTTGTGAACTGCCATTGGGACTTCAGTAATAGAACTCTGGTCCTTTGAAAGACAAACACATGTTTCTAACCTCTGATCCATCTCTCCATTCCAGCTGACCCAGATCTTAACTGTGACTCTCAGCAAAGAAAGTGATCATGTGTGATTTTACTTTTTCTGGACCTTTGCTTATTTATTCCAAATATCAAACAACAAGTATTCATCATTTCTGAAATAAAGGGAAAGATATCCAAGAACTATTATTTAAACAAATAAATCTGCATAGTCCATGATATGAATTTGCATCAATAAGGAAACATAAGGTTCTAAGATAAAGTGCAACCCATGTTACGAAGGAAACACAAGAATAAATTCCACGGTGAGCTTTGACTAGTGTGTTCGCAACTTTTGCCCAGTTTGAGGCCTAAGTATTCTGGACGCTGAAAATAAAAACCAAATTAATTTTTTGAAAGGAACTTAGTGTTTTTCTTCAAAAATTAAAATGCTTAATAAGGAGGATAGGGGTGTTCGTAGAGTCCTTGTCTAGTACACAAAGCCCTGAGTTCAGTTCCAAGTACTCTATCAACTGCTACATAGAGTTCCAAGTCAGCCTAGGATACATGAGATTGTACTTCATATATTACCTTTTTGCTTGTTTGTTTTTTGTTTGTTTATTTATTTTCTTGATGAAAACAAATGAAGATTAAAAACTGGAAAAAGTTTACTGAAGGCAAGTGTTCAAAGCTGTTATAAAATGACACTGGCCAGCGATACATCACCCTACTTAGAACAAAATTCAAAAGAAATGCCGTATATTGCCATGACAGTGTCAACAGGAAGACAGTCTTTTTGAATATAATGAGTTGTATCCCATAGCTCTTTATTATAACATAATTAAAATGGATAAAAATAGGCCCCTGAGTGTCTGCACGGTGAGTTTCACGAGAAGCGTGGGCAAGTTATACTTTTACAAGTCCAACCTCAATCTGATGCAATCTGCTTGATGAGTCATCAGAGCTGATAGAGAGAGAAGACCTTCAGTAACGGTGTGTTCAAAACTGGTTGTGTTCTTTCCGGTGTGTTCATGCTCGGTAGTTGTGCACTGTAACCACACACACGTCTAACCTGTGAAAGGACCAAATGTAGACTCCTATAAAATGTGCAAGCTAAAAGAACCTCATGAGAGGGTTACAATTTTAGAATAACTGTGAATCTTTTATGTCTGACATCTTCTGAACTATCTGAAATTTGTAACTCTAATTGGTGTAGCATGGTATAGTGAAGCAACTTGAACCCCAAATCTGATGTTGCTAATTCATAATATTCAAGCTTCCTATCTTGGGATAACTGGAAGAATATCTATGTTCCTACACAGAGAAACTCTAGAGAGCTGGTTTCTCATATTTTATGGGTTTTTATTTGTTCATTGATGATTCATTTAGCAAATCACCATGGGCTAAGGATTTAAGTGATAACTTGTGATACTTAAACAGCCTTGTCTACATTCTCCTCTGATCCTTACAACAATATTGCCAAGCAGATTCAGGAATCTATAATTTTAATGAGTCTGAAACGAATGTTCAGAAGTCAAGTGATAGCTTCTACTTATATCACTGATAAATATAAAATACTAAAACTAGGGTCAATTTCATCATGTTAACTAGTGGGTATGTAGACTGTATGAATGGGCACACGTGTCCCTTGGTCCTCAGCTGGAATGCTGTTTGGGGAAGTTGTGGTATCTTCAGGGAATGGGGCCTAAGGGCAGGAATCAGGTCACTGAATTGGGAAAGAACCCAGCTTGAGTTAGGGTATGAGACATTGGCTTCTCAATTGCCTGAGGTATGAGCAAGATGCATTAAAAATCCCAACACCGTGGAGGAATGTGCCACCATGCCTTCCTTCATAGACATCTCCAGAAATGCTAGCATTTGGGCAGTCAAGAAATTGTGACTGTCAGGTGACTCAAGTATTGAGTAAGAATATCAGACTTATAAGCTAAGATGTGGATAAGGATTTTTGTAGACTAAGAAGTAAAAGGAAGACATTTGAGGAAACAGAAATGTCAAAAGATCTGATGGGAATTTTCAAGTGGTTCAAAGGTTCGTAAAATGATTTGTAGGATTGAGGAGTCCACATACACTCAGTCTGCAGAACCTCGCAGAGGAGAATACTAATATTGACAACTGTCTTTGCTATAGACACTTTATTAACCTGATAATATGTACCATAATGGTAACCATTGTTTCTATTTCCCTAACGCAGAACCCAGGTACCTGCTATAGTGAGTTGAAAAAGCCACAATTTCTTCCTGTCCTGAGAAGCTCTCTTGGTTTATTTTCTGCTGTTGTAACTGAACACAAAAGACTAAAAAACTTGCTAAGAAAAATGTTTTTTTCATTTCATAGTCTAAAGGTTTATTCATCTCATGGCTTGGGGCTCCAGGGTAAGGGGTTCTTGCTGATACAGGCTCTACTGAACTCTTAGCCATGCAGGGCTTCATAGGGTAAAAGGTTAGAACTTGAATTTGAAATGTCTCCCCATAGGTCTGCTTTGCTGGTTGCCTATTGGGAAGGTAGTAAAAATTTGATGGGTTTTGTCCTAGCAAGAAGTAGGTCACTGGAAAGTGTGTCTTTGGATGTTATTATGGAGCCCTGGTCCTTCCTCTGTCTCCCCTTTTTCTTCCTGGTAACCAAGGGGCAAGCAGCCTATAGTGCATGCTCTTGTCTAATGCCTGTCTTGCCCCAGGCTCAAAGCAATGGACCCAGCCAACCTTGGATTCAAATTCTATGGAATGATGAGCCAAAAACAGAGCTTGCCCCTCCTTAAGTTGTACTGTGGTATTTGTCACAGCCACAGAAGCTCTGACTAACACAGAAGCATATGAGTGACAGGCTATTATGAGAGACCACTCTGGAGATAAGCCACTGGAAGGGTGGAGCCCATGACCCAATCACCTTGCAAAGGCCTCAGCTAGTCTCTCCTCCTAATAGCTCATAACTGAGACTGAATTGCAGGGACTGCTGCCTCCTCCTCCTTCATCCTTTGGGATGGAGTTTTCTATGCTTCCCACACCGGCCCTTGGATTCACAGTTCCCTAACATTAGCTTCCTGAACAACTGCAGTGGCTAAGTACATCATACTAGGTCAGGCTTTCAACATGAATTTTGATGTTGTGATGGACACATTCGAGCTGATGCAAAAGCATCTAACTTTTCAACGTGGCTTAGTTTCTACTTCACCAACCCTTGGTTCAGGACTGAACTTCTGACAAAAATGTGGCAGAAAGGTCATCATCTCCAAATTCGGAACTACAGCTCTGCTTTTCACCAGTTTGAAATACTTTCTTGAGACCACAAGAGAAGACACAAAAGTACCACAGGCAAAAACGAAAGGGTACTGTATATCATGAAGGAGGTTTTCTGGGGCTCTGCTTTTTGACCAGGTTAAAACATAGAAACCACGACAGATAATAATTCTTGGTTAGGATGTGCTAAATCTGATTTTCTTTAACATAGAATGAGACTTCCTGAAATGGCAAATCGATAGTGTTAGGACTTTCTAGTTGTTTATTGGAAACTATAAATTAAGTTAGTGTTTAAATTGGTGTTTGAAATGAAAGCTAATTTAAATAGCTTAGTATTCTAAACATCTAAAGAAGAAAGTTTGCAGCACTTCATGATTGCAATAATCTAAGACTTAATGAGCAGTTATCATGAAGATCAATTCAGCTGAGGATGCTAGTTGCCTACCTAGGATTCGTTATTCCTTTCATTCTTGGTAATAAAGTTCCAGAATTTCTGACCACACGATCACCCAATATTTGCAGGCCTCCTCTATAGACAGCCTCAGGACCATGTTTAAGGGATTAAGTTTGAGTGGAAAAGTTACCAAGTAGCTTCTTGGACCCCTCTTTTTTGGTCTTTTCCTACAGCTGTTGGCCTGCAGCACAGATAAGCCTCATACTCACTCAGGTACCATCTTGAGTAGGGAAGAGAAAGGCTACCCATGAGAAGCAGCAAAGTTGAAAGAGGCCTGCGTACTCAGACATACCGCAGAGACCCCATAACCAAACATCTACCTTTGTATTACTTTTATATTAGAAACCATGAACTATTATCATGATGGAGTTACTATTATTATAGAGTTTCTGTCACATTAAGATCCCTTAACAATTGATAAAAGAAAGATAAAGAGTTTCAAAGAGCCAAGGATTTGTATGTGCTTGGTATAGGGCACGGAGATTATATAGAAAGGAATCTTTATGTACTTTGGCTCATTGGTAGAACACTTGATGAGGAAGAATGAGGCCCTGGGTTTAGTCCCCAGCACTGAAAACATTTGTAAACTTTTATAACTTTCTCCTCTTTTATAGATTTAATCTCTTTCTAAGGCAACACATCAGAGAATTTGAACCACAGGAATTTGTCTGCTCTTCTTCCACAGCCTGAACACCCAAAACAAAATTGTAACAATTGCCTGTTCTTAAGTGATATTATAAAAAGGTCCTTGATAGTCATGGGATGGGGTGGGGCAGGGGCAAAGATAGTGGTCGAGCAATGTTCCAAGTGCTCTTACCTGGCATAGAGTTGTACCCAAGTGAGAAACATTGTAAGTCATTACAAGTTAGTCAGGAGAAATGGTGATTTGCAATAGGTAGTCGGGAATCCATTAGTCAACGACATAGACAAGACTCCCAACTGAGTGAAGGCTCCATTCTGGCAGGAAGACACCAAAACAACAAACCCAACCCATAGATTAATGATATGAAGTGTTAGACAGTAATACATCTGCTCTAAGAATATAAGAAATAACATAGCTGTCAGAAACACTGGCAGGGATTGGACAGTCCACCTTTTACTAGAAGGCAGGGCATTTGACATCGGAGGTAAAAGAAAGGTTTAGTCCAGATTAATTTTCAAGAATAATAATTAATTCTCTGTCTTCTGATCAGTGAGATAGCCTAACTGCTTGCTCCAAATGTAGATGAAATCCATGTGTTCTTTAGTTCAGAAAAATTAAAATCACAATAGTATCCATATTGCCAAAGCTGCTGATGGAAAAAGTAATAGTCATGGCAATCTTTGAAGCACAACTCATGTTTTCTTAGTTGTTAACTGCTGAGCACTGTGCAAGTAGTTTAGCTATGATAGTTTCTTAGAGGGACATCTATTCTTGTTCTTCTGATTATAGAATGTCATGTGTTCCACAAAGCGCACCCCTGTGTGTTTGTGTGTGTGTGTGTGTGTGTGTGTGTGCCAGCTTTGTAAATACTAAGGTACTATAGCTAACCCCTAAAGACTCTAGTAAATAGTTAAACATGAGCTGGTGAAAATGACACTAACGGAAACCTTTCTGGATATGTAGTTGAGCTGGAGGTAGCTTGCGGAATAAATTTATTAGCTGCTGCTTCAATGAAAGAATTACAATGCACCATAATGTTCATTCTAATCAGGGATGCCTGGAAAGATTGCCTTTCAGACTGTAAATGTGCTGCACACATTTGTCTCTGAAGGAGACTTTGCATCCCAGCTGCTGAAACATTTGGGAAGGTGAAAATTTTGTGGACTAACACATTCCTGTGGCAGGGCATAAGATGAATGTGGCAGAGGATGTTTTCACAGGACTGACAAATCATCTCATCCTCCATGAGTTCACAGTCACTCCAGATAGGGTGCTGTAAAACTTACTCTCCGAGGGTCCGTGACAGCTGAAAAGATGCGTCAGCCGAGGAAAATGGGCTGCTTCTTCTGAACCACCACGAGGAATTTGGGGAAGTAGAAGTTTGGACAACTCTCAAAAGATGGGCCGAGACTATGTCATATGTTTTTAAGTGGTTATGTGTCATAAAATATGTTTTTATTTCTGGTAAAAGACAAACAAGGTAATTAACCAAGGGTTTGCTTCCTTCTTTAGAAACTGTATTGAGTTAATCCGACCTGAACACTTTCTACTGTATTCCTGAATCAATCCAAGTAGTAAATAATTGCCAAGAAGTCGAGTTACACAAAACTTCAAAAGTCAGGATTGTAGGTGGGAACATTGGACTCTGAGAGCTATATCTGTTATCAGTATCCTTCCCAACATACATATACACATAAACACATGCATACATGTCCACACAGTGCATAAATACATTCACCAACACACACACATAGAAACACACACGCACACACACAACTTTATGGTGTTGTTGACCAAGTGACCATTTGTTTCTTTTCAAGTTCTAAGGCTCTCTTCCTGGGTAAATTTTGGACTGTTGTTTGGATTTGGTTGCCTCTACTCCCTTTTATTCCGACAATAGGACTCACATTACTTTCTTTAAAACTATGTTCTCCTCAAATATTAGTTTAAATTGACTTCACTTCAGCTAAGGAATGGGTGGCTTTAGTTACCAGCAGAGATTTGCCCGTGGCTGCAGAGACTGGCCTCCTGTGAGTTAAGTTAAGCCAGATCCAGTGTCTTAGGGAGGCTGTTGAGTTAAGTTCTCTTTGCGCTCAGATACGACATTGGAAGGGATTACAGCAGGGTTCAGCTCCTGGAATTTCAAGAAACAGAACAAGGTTTCCCAATACCCTAATGGGAAAAGATGGAGGGGCAGGTCAGCTTGTGTGGCTGTCCAGAGCTTTCCTCAGAATCTGTCCCTGTCTCTGACTCTCCTCCCTTGTTTTCTGTGTTTCTTCCACACCAGCCCTGTAATCTCCAGAGACTCTGTCATAAGGAAACTCTGGGCAGCCAGCCACACCTTCCCTGTTTCTCTCTTCTGCCTCCAAACTGAACATAGAAAAGTACTCCAGCATCAAGCTGACTGTAACCTAATCTAGGTGAAATGCGGCATGGGCAAGACACCACATCCTTCACCTGATCTCATCGAATCTCCTTAAAAACCAAGTGCAAAAGGAAAGAACAGAGACAAATCATGACCTAAGTAAGCCTTCAAGTTGGATTGGTCTGTCTTTCATCACTGGGTCCAGACTGCAGACACTGTCAGGAGACTTTTGTTTCACATTATCATTGTATGTATAAACAAGACCTATCTCTTCTCATCAGCTGGAGCAAGCAAGTGTATTTGCACGCGCACACGCGTTCTCTTTCTCTCTCTCTTTCTCTCTCTCGTTCTCTTTCTCTCTCTCTTTCTCTCTCTCTCTCTCTCTCTCTCACACACACACACACACACACACACACACCATATTAATGCTCTAATGCTCTCTGACTTTCTTATTTCTCTGGCCCAACACAGACACAAATGCTCTGAGGACCACATGACTTAAAGGGGAAATGCTTTATTTTTCATAATGAGAACATTCTACCTTCTTCGCCCCTGGCTTTAGTATCTGAGGCTTAAAAAGAAAAGAAAAAATCTGACAAAGAAAGGCCAAGGAAGCCAGAGCAGCTGCCCCCAAAGAGTTAAACCAAGATCAAAATCAAATGGCACGCTGCGCCATGTCTTCTGCATGACTGATACTGCAATCGATCTGCAGCGGTTCATTTTCTCTCTGGAATCTCTGCCTACTGAGAACAAATACAAACACATGTGGAACCAATAGGAAGCAGACTAAGGGCTTTAAGAGTTCTGCACCAACCTGTGTCAGAGAGCACTCACTTTGCAGATGGGGCAATTAATAAAAGGGTCCGATAGCATGACTGCATCAAGGTGCATTTCCGTGTTAACAATCCTCTTTTGTCTTTCTCCTGGAGCGCACAGATGGATTCCAGTGTAGAATAAGCATGGCATTGTGTGCTGATGCACCACTGAATGGTGTCTCAGCAGGAACAGAGGCCCAGGTGTCCTATGTCCCCCTCCATACTGATTCTTTCTCCCTACTGGTGTTTTTAAGTCCTAACGTGGCCATTAATCAGTAGGAAATTCAACTTCATAAGTAAACCCACTTTTTCAAAAATACATGCAAGGGAAAGACTTGCCATCAAATTATTGACAGTTCATACGCACACCTCATTTTTGACTTAAGTCACAAGTGTCTGATTCTTACTCTTCAGCTGGCAATGAGAGTTTACCAAAGCCAGTCAAGGCTGCACTTGGAGCAAGTGTTGTTTTATGTTTTGAAGATGTAGAAAATGAGGATCATGAGTGGATACAGGGCACATGGCCTTTTACCTCCCGGGCCCTGGAGTTGCGCTAGATTTCCAGCAGGGCGTGGTGGATCCTGCCTCTCGCCCTGTCTTCATGGCCCTTTACGCCAGATCAATGAGGCAGGAATTACTATTGGACCTCTCTGAGCGAGGCTAGGAGAAGGAAATGTGTCTATCACTCCCCTAGCAACTGTGTGAAGCCAAGTGAGCACTTCCCAAACCAAATGCCACTGAGATTTAGTTAAAGAGCCATCGGCTCGCGACGTGACTCTTTTCCTGCAGACACCAAAGCATTCCAAGGAAGGCAGTGGAAGTTGTCCCACTGTGGACTCCCAGTCCTTTGTGAGTCTGAGCTAGACTCCAGGAGGCCACTGTCCACCTTCACTCACATCCAGAAGAATAGGCGTTGAAAGCAGGCAGATAAGCAGACAGCTTAACGGACTGCCTCAAAACTTCAACTCCTGGGTCCTAAGGCTCTCAACCCTAGTCTCCTGCTGGGCTTTTGCTCTATCACAGACCCTTGGTATGAGAGTACCAAGGGATGATCAGCATTCACCTGGCCAAATGTGTGGCATTCTGCTTCTCCTTGACTAATTATCCCAGGCAGGATGCTGGGTTTTTTTTCATTTTGTTTTTGTTTTAATCTATACATCATTTCGCCAAAGGATCCCTAAGTGATCAGGTACTTATTGTCTTGGTTAGCTTTTATTTGTGTCTGTGTATGTGATGTGTATGTGGTGTGTGTGTGTGTGTGTGTGTGTGTGTGTGTGTGTGTGTGAAGTTGACATAAGCTAGAGTTATTTGGAAAGTGGACCCTCATTTGAGAAAATGCCTCCATTACAATGCCAGTAGGAAAATCTGTGAGAGAAATTTCTTGACTAATGGTTGATGTGGGAGAGTTCAATCCATGGCAAGGAGTACCACTGTTGAGCAGGTTGGTCCTGGGTTCTAGAAGAAAGGAGGCTGAGAGAGATATGGAGAACAAGCCAGGAAGCAGTATTATGCCATGAGTTCACATGTTGACTTCCCTTCCTGATGGCCCATCAGGTGTGTGGTGGTTTGAATAAGAATGACCCCTCCCCCATAGGCTGATATAGTGAATGTTTTTTCACCAGGGAGTGAAACTCTTCGATAGGATTAGAAGGATTTGGAGGCGTGGTCTCTCTCTCTCTCTCTCTCTCTCTCTCTCTCTCTCTGCCTATGGATGAAGATGTAGCTCTCAGCTACTACTCCAGGGCCCGCCTGCATGCCGCCATGCTCCCCGCTATGATAATGGTGGACTAAACCTCTGAAATGTAAGCAGGTCTCAACTAAACGCTTTCTCTCCTAAGAGTTTTATTGGTCATCCAATCCCTTCACAGCAGTAGAACACCGAATAAGATGTGCTATAAGCTGAAATATCTGCCCCCCAGAGGCTTTTGGTCATGGTGTTCATCACGGCAATAGAAAACAAACTAAGATAAATAACCTCTGACGAAGTTCCCCTCCTTGAAATTCAGAACATTTAAACATTTCGGCATAATAGTAGAGAGAGGATGTACAAATTTCCCTAGTACGTCCCTGGGAATGACAATATGAGCCCATGTTTGATCCCCCTCTTCTTTCTGGACCAATGAATTTCTTTTTCTTGTGAAAGAAAACATCTCGGGTGTGCAGTAGCTATCAGCTCCTAAAGGATGGTGCCCCATTTTCTCTAGGTATTACATGCTCTCCAGACTCATGTTGAGTCACATTTGGTCAGTCTGTGCATGGGTCAAGGTGGCAACTCTGAGGGCAGGGATAGGATCAGTGGGTTTGGTGGTAGCATACCAACCCCAGTACTTCCCTTCCTGAAAAACAGCATTCTCTATCCTCTGGAGTTCTTCCGTGGTGTGCCATGAACTCAAAAGGTGGCAAAGACCTCGCCTCAATCAAATCCATATGACCTGATGATCCCATTTTGGATGAAAAGTTGCCCTATAGAGAGTGGGGGGTTTCAATGAAGTCGGCTCGTCCCTACACAGTAACTGGCCTGCTCATAGAGTGGTGATGGCAGCAGCTGAGCAGTGGGCAGTGTTGCAGACATGGTGGATAGTAGCCAACAAGAGCAGCTTCCTAAGGAAATGGGAGTTCATGCTCCTGGATCTATGAAGAGCCTCTTCCTTGCTAACACACGTAGACCACCAATGCCTCTGTCATAGCTGTGTTGAGATTTCTTGTGAGATGACGACTAGCAAATCTTTCTATCTGCTTAAGTTTTTAAGCCTCTTTCCTTGTTAGGTGTTGTCTGGAAGCCTTAACGTGTGACACTAAGGTGCCCATTGTTTATCCCCCCCCCCCACTAAGTCTGTACATCTAACCTCTCTGAGACCAGTTTACGTCACATTTTCTTATGTTTCTTCTTCTACCCTATCGTCAACCGACAAAGCCTTTCACAACTCCCCATGAGTCCATCTGTGTTTTTATTTTGTATAACTTCTATTCATACATAAAGTGGTTGTAGAAGCATATTGTTGGAATATCTGCTCTTTGGAAGGATTTTATCTGGGTTTTTGAAGTAGCCCCGTATGGAAAATATCCTGAAGTTACAGCCCGGGCTTTGACCTCTGTCCACGTACTGAGTTGATCCATACATGAACCGAGATTAATCCTTTCCTCCTCTTTCTATTATTGTTGGATATCTGTCATTTCCTTTAGAGTTTCAGGACCAAAAACCATCTCAGACTTAACTGTAGGTCAGCTGCATTCAAGTTTCTGATGTCTGTCTTTGCCGTGTCTCGGTTTTGCAGACTGAGTACCACCCTTGCCCATCTCTTTTCTCCTATGGACACTGAATCCTACTTATTATCTCTGTGACGCCCTAACCAGACTGGCACTCCAGGCTTGCCATTAATTGTTCAGTGTAAAAAGTCATTGCTTCTGATGGTTCACTCTCACCCCAGCCTCTGCTTCTAGAAACATCCTCATCCTATCGTACCAATTAACTATTGTCTAACTGCATTTTCTACCCTCAGCCCACACTGAGTTTTTCAGTGATGGGGGTCAACATATTCCCAAACACGGAAGAAAGCATAGGCATCAGGAACTCCTGATGAACAACCGTATGTGGGTAACAGTTTCTACAACTGTATCCAAGATTTTTTGCTTGCACTTGCCCACTTCCTGGAGCGTTAAGATACAGTTTGCAGTGTCTGTGTGAGGTATGGGAAGCAAGAGTTGCTAGAAGGAAAAGTCAACTGGAGAGGTTAAAGAAGAGACCAAAAACTCTTACTGGAAGCTTTGAAACAAAAGAAACTTTCAAAACGATCTACCTCTGGTTATAAGAGAGTCCCCAGAACAGTTTCAGCTGAGGTCTTACTGCCTTAAATGCCATTGGCTACTGCTTCATTGACACGGCGAGGGACCACACATGACATGACTATATGCTTTACATGAAGCTGATGTACACATCACTCCAAAATCATCATCTCAGCTTTGGGCTTACTGCTTTCCCATCCCTGCTCTTCTTCATATGACCAACGCCTACTTAGTTCGCATGAGACCTCAACCCGTTTCTCTTTTTTCTTCCTGAACACCCTCTTAGCCCCTTTGTTTTCTCTTTTTTTCCACCTACAATTATTTTTGCCATCATTATATTGAAATTGTTTTGTAAACCCTCATTAAAAAGTAACCTCCTTGAGGGGAGGGACCGTGGCTTATCCTGTCACAGCCCATGATGTTGATCTGTTGCCTGGCATGTCACAGGCACTCTTCCAACATGACTTATTAAATGTGTGAGGGAGTAAATGAATGAGTGAATACATTAATGAATGTTCGCATACGCTCTCATTTCATTTCCAAAAAGAACCCGAGGCAGCCAAGTTTTTTTTTTTTTTTTTAAAAAAAAAAAAAAAAAAAGAAAGAAAAAAGAAAGAAAAAAAAACCCTGCAGCTTATGGAGTCACAGCTCAAAATATGTAAAACCTGGCAGAAGTACATGTCTCTCTGTGTGGAATGGCACACTATTGGGGTATAAATATGGGTCTTGGAAAAACCCCTCATCTCAAGCTCCGAATACCCAGATTGGTGACAGCAGGGTGTCTTCTCACAAGGACCAGAGATCCCAGCCAATAGCACTTCAAGAATGTGCAAGCAAAGAGTTAACAGTCTCACAGCTGTCTTTCATTGGAGGTGTTAATGAGGTGACAGGGGGGAGATTTTAAAATGAAATCGCCTTCAGTTGTTCCGTTTAAATTCCAGCACAATGGGAAGGAGAAGGGGGTCTCTTCAACCTTCCACTTTGCCAGCCCCCACTGGACTGGGGTCTGACCCCAGCTCTGTGGTTTTACAGGCCTCAGAATGGTCCACAAAGGACTCAGAGCTGCGCACTTGGTTTTGAGATCTCAAGTTGCCTTGGGGAAGTTACTAAAATGTGCTTGCCAGAAATCGTCGGGGTAGGAGAACGATTCAAAAACGAATGTGTGGTGAGACAGATATGCAATGTCATCTGGGAGAGCAATCAGAAACTGGGCACGGCATCCCTCGAGTGGACTTTCGACTTGCTTCTTTGGAAACTCTGTTTCTCTGGTACGGGAGACAAATGAAGGGCACGGTTTTGAAGGAAAGGAGTCTCCGAGACGCTGTCCTGACTGCGGGAAAGACCTAGCGCACAGCCAGAAACGGCCTCCGGTTAGCCTTTCTAGTTGAACACTGCCTGCATCTTCAGCAGCCTCCTCATGGAGACATTAGAAATAAAAAGACACGCAGAAGGTTGCTTTGCTTGCACCCCAACATTTTAATTTTCAGAGGACACTACTCCTTCAAGAAAGAGATGAGCTGACATCTGTGCAGAATAGAGGTCCCTGGAGCATCAGAGACACATCTGCACTAGTCTGAGGACGCAATTCAACTCATTGTGTCTCAGGTTTCTTAAGTGTAAAGAGAAGCCATCATCCATCCTCGGGGGGGGGGAGGGGCTGTGATGCGTTCCAACACGATATCATGAGACAAATGTTTAGTGCAAAGTCTAAGAACACAATCGCTGTCGATAACTACGGGGAAAGGGGACGGTAGATGTGGTAACTGATTTGAGCAAGGTCTAACAGGTGCGCTGCTGGGATGTCTACTGAACCGCGAGCACAAGCAAGGCTATTCGATTTTCTCAGGACTCGCGATGACACCTGTGGGAGGAGAAGAGCTCAGCTTTCAGACAAGATGTTCAATCTCTCTGCGCCTTAGTTTTCTTCTCAAGAAAATGGGAATCACAAGACCTGCCTGCGTGTGAGCTCTTCGTGATGTTCAAGTAGCTAAAAGCTGGGGAAATGACGTGTTTGAATAGCATAGAGAGGCCCTAGGTTTGTCCCCAGCACCAAAATTCTACTAATTGACCTGGCCAGGACAAAGTCATTTAAGTACTCCCCGGTTCATGACAAGGGGTCTTTATAGAGACTGATCTTGAGTTTTTAACTCAGCCTCTCATGGTCTTCCTGGAATTTGCATTAAGATGCTGTTGAAGCAGTGCCTACTCGGGAAAGAGAGAAAACAAATCACGAACTCCAGTCCCTCACTAATGCTTTAATTTCAGTGACTACTGGTCACAACCTGACTCTTACTTTCCAGTGAAGAAATTCAGTGATTGAACATTATCCCAGCTCCTCACCATAGCGTGATAAGTGTAGCGTTCTTCTCACCCATCAAAAATGTTGCCAAGGTTAAAAATGGGCCAGAGCTAAATTCCTGCAAATGGCGGGGAAGTCACTTCACCTCCCAGATCTTAACTAGAGGACAAGGAGCACAGGCAGCCCTTCTTTCTGCTCGCAGGAAACAGTATCTCTGGTGTTGGGGTCTGGCGAACGCATAAGTAGGCAAAGGAAAGCAACACCTTTCTTTAGGAGCGGGTAGGATAAACTTATTGTATTTTCGTTTAATGTTAAGAATAGAAAAAGTTCTTGCTCTGAACCTAGAATTCTTCTAAAAAGAAATTCTATTCTGAAAGGTGGACGATGCTCACCTGTGATCCCAGAGTTCAGGTGGATGGGGTAGGAGGATCAGGAGTTGAAGGTCAGCCTCAGCGAAATGGCATGTGTGAGGACAGCCTGAACTATATGAGACGCTGTCTCACAAAACAAATTAAAATCATTATTTTTTTTAAAAAAAGAGAAGAGATATAGTTCAATTTGTGTGTACTGTTTCAGGAAAAAATAATTAAATAACCAAATGTACTTTCCTTTTTCATTTTTGGAGTGACATAAAATTATATGAATCCTTTAAGAATAAATAGACATTTTCAAAAATAAGAACACAGAAAAATACTTGTCTAACTGGTGTTTTGCTTTGTTTTTATAACAATCGTGTGCTATAGCTAAGGTGAGCTTATTATTCCTCTATATTTATACAAATGGGGAGCAGGGAGGTTGCCAATAGGGCCAGAAAGCTGCATGCATGCTGTCAAGAGTCTCCTCAATGAAGTCACCCTAGGTCTTCATTCAGTGAATCACAGTGATATTTCAGACAGAAGAGATATACACCAGGAACTGGTTACATGTGTGTTGGAAGGGCTAGAGAAGCAAACTTTTTCAGCAGCAGTACAAAGCAGAGAATCATGCAGACTCTTGTGGTTTACGTTCTGGAAAGAGAAGAGAAGAACAAGACCACAGAAGACAGAACGTTCTGAGAGTCTGGAGAGGTCTCAGGGCCAGCCAGTTTCTCAGGGAAACTTAATGCCCACATCTTCAGACATTTAGCCTGATTTTTGCCTTAGAATAAAAATACAGAAAAAGAAAAATTACTTTTAGTAAGCAGTGTGGCAAAAAGATTACATACGTGTGTATGAGATTTATGAGACATTCCTGAGAAGTGGTGTTATCTGTGGTCTCTGCTCCCCTTCTGAGGCTGTTACCATGCTAGCTTCTGTAGCAAACCCATACTGAGGAAGACTAGGGCCCACTGAGGCTTCTTAGGAGAGAGACATCTACTGTGCCTTCCTCCTGGTTCAAGGAGCCTTCATGGTTGTTAATCACAGACTTGCAAATGCACAGCTTGAAATACAAAATGTAGCCAGGTATCAAGTGAGTGGAGTTCTAACAAGAATATTACATTTATTTTATTGAGTTTTATGTAACACTTACTGTCAAACATTTCAGGGGCTGGAAAGATGGCTCAGTGGTTAAGAGCATTGACTGCTCTTTCAGAGGTCCTGAGTTCAGTTCCCAGCAACCATATGGTGGCTCACAACCACCGGTAATAAGATCTGGTGCCAACTTCTGTCTGCAGGGACACATGCAGGCAGACCATTGTATACATAATAAATAAATGAATTTTAAAAATTATAAAAAAAATCAAATGTCTTACATGTAGTATCATAGAACCCTCACTGAAACCATACATAAGGTTTTACTTACTTACAAGATATCTCTCACCATTTTTATGTTAAAGACAGGAAAATGAAGCCCAGAGATTGGTTAAGGGCCTTAGCAAAGTCATGTGGCTCTTGCTTGGGAAGAGTGAGTTAAACAGGGCATCGGATAGTGGGAGAAAACACATCCATAGCCAGTGTTTTTCCTACATCACTAGAAGGATGGCTTCCCTCCTCCCAATCCCTGTCCTTAGCCCTTCAGTCCATCTGAGCAGGACATACTTAGCCAAAGAGAGGCATCAATTGTTTCTTCTCTGAAAGGTAACATCTTATATCTAATACAATTGATTCTTACAGCATCCTGTTCATATGGTTTGTTGTTTGGGTTTTTGTTGTTATTGTGTTCTGCCTCAAAAAATCTAGTACTCAGCCATTATATCCTTACCCAGATATTTGAATTGGGGAATTAAGAACGTGATTTTACAGAAGGCCCGGGGGAGGAAGGAAGGAAAGAAGGAAGGAAGGAAGATGAATAAGATCTTTTAATTGGATGGATAGAGAGGTGGGGAGAATATGGGAAGAGCTGGGAAAGAAAAAATTATGTGATCAAATATATTGTACAAAAAAATTTAAATAAAGTTTTAGAAACAATATCATTTTATAAGTACACCTGCTGTATTAATTTGATAAGAAACAAACTGATTAAAAAGTAGCTAAAGTTTGGGACAATTATGAAAATAGCTTACCTGTCTGTATCCAGGTAGTTGTGCGGGTGGATGTAAGTTTTCAGATCGGCGTCTAGGAGTTTGATTGCTGACAGTTTAATGCTTTCACCAAAAACTGTTTCCCAAAATGTTAGTCCTGCCATTTTGCATTCACGGTAGCGATGCTTTGATTTCTGTGGCTCCAAATCCTCACAGCCAGCATTATGTTTTTATTAACTTTTGCCATCCTACTTGGCACATTACTCTTCTATGCTCTCCTTCTTACATGAATTGGTAATTTCCTCATGGTAACTGATGCCTGGCTTGTTTGCCTCCTGAACGTTTTATTTGATGTTTATTTTATGGTAGAGCGTTCAAAGTACTTGTCATATTACTACCTTTGAGAAATTTATTTATTTATTTATTTATTTAGTCTCTGAGACTCAGCCCTGCACAAAGAAACTGGGAAAAGGAAAGGAAGGGTGGTGTCCCCCAGAAAAGGGCAGACCAACTGATTGTCCTGAAAACATACATACGGGTGGCACTACATGGACTGAACATGAGATATAGATAGAAAGATGATAGAATGATGATGATGATAGATAGATAGATAGATAGATAGATAGATAGATAGATAGATAGATAGATAGGGATGGTAGATGGATAGATAGATAGATAGATAGATAGATAGATAGATAGATAGATAGATAGATAATAGATAGATAGATAGATAGATAGATAGATAGATAGATAGGGATGGTAGATAGATAGATAGATAGATAGATAGATAGATAGATAGATAGATAGATAGATAGATAGATAGATAGATGGATAGATAGATATCTAGATAGATAGATAGATAGATAGATAGATAGATAGATAGATAGATAGATAGATAAATAGATAGATAGGGATGGTAGATGGATAGATAGATAGATAGATAGATAGATAGATAGATAGATAGATGATATATAGATACATAGATACATAGATACATAGATAGATACATAGATAGATACATAGATAGATACATAGATAGATACATAGATACATACATAGATACATACATAGATAGATAGATAGATAGATAGATAGATAGATAGATAGATAGATAGATAGATAGATAGGGATGGTAGATGGATAGATAGATAGATAGATAGATAGATAGATAGATAGATAGATAGATAGATAGATAGATAGATAGATATTATGTATATATACATATACATCTATGAACACAATAACATGAATTTGAGGGAGAGTGAGCAGTATATGGGAAGGTTTGGAGGGAGGGAAGGGAAGAAAGAAATTAAATTAAATTACAATTTCAAAACAAAAAAAAAAAGAAAAGAAAAAAGCTGCCTAAAAGAGACAATCAACGAGAATGCTGAAATTCCGGTTGTTAATCAAGTCCAGTTAGCCTTATCGCATTGTGTGCTGATGTTTCTCCTTGTGTGTTTATTTGTAGCCATACAGAAAAGAACAATGCTTTTGTTCACACAAAAGTGTTCTTAACTTCAACCCAAAGGAGAACAGGAGCAATGATTACTGTGTTTTTCTGAGCAGAGCTGTTGGTCATTCCATCCTCTGGGCAGAGTGGTGGACCTAAGTTTTGAGGAATCAGAACAGGAGAACAGAGAGAGGGTTTAGCAGCACGAACATGCCATCTTTGATTTACTATAGGACACTTGCCAGAAGAAGATAAGCAAGCTCACCAGAATTTCAACACCTTCTAGGTGTGAGGGATTTTCACCTTTATTACTAATATGCAAATCTCCCCCTTCCACCTCATGAACTCTTGCCAAGGCTGAGCTCCACAAGGCAGTGACTGGGAGCCACTATCCTGCTCTCCCAAGACAACCCTACTCTGTGTGGCTAGGCATTTGGCGCAGGCCCAGATTCAGGAATACTGAAGGGCTCTGAGAAGGTAATATTTTAATCATTGCCTTCTTAAACATATGCTTAAATTGCATTTTCGGCTAAAGAGAGGTGTCAACTGTCATCCGTATCTCACTCACAAAGGAAGGCTCTCAGGCCAAGTTGGCAGTTTTGAGCAATCGGGTTGGACTAGAACTTCAGCTTCCCACCCCCACCCCACCTCCGTAGCATGATCCGTGTGCGAAGCCAGAGGCCAAGCTTACACTGAGCAATTGAACTGAACCGACTCACCTGCTCTGTCGCTGCCGTAGAACTGCCAGTAGCATAATTAGGGCTCCCCCAGGAAACACATGGTTCCAGTCATACAGATTGCAATGTCCCTACCCAGGTTCCTTAGTTGTTTCAGTTAAAGCAAAGGCAAAATTTGTCACCGGGCACAAGCTTTGGGGCCATTGGGCAGATGCTTTAACCTGGGGAGTTATCTCAGAACTAACAGATTGTAAGAATAATCCATATAGGGCTGGAGAGATGGCTCAGAGGTTAAGAGCATTGTCTGCTCTTCCAAAGGTCCTGAGTTCAATTACCAGCAACCACATGGTGGCTCATACCCATCTGTAATGGGTCTGGTGCCTTCTTCTGGCCTGCAGGCATACACACAGACCGAATATTGTATACATAATAAATAAATAAATAAATAAATAAATAATTTTTTTTTAAAAAAAAAAAGAATAATCCATATACTGAGAATAACTACACCCTCTCTCTTCTGGGATGATCCCGGTATATAATTATGGTCAAAGTAGTTATCACCAGTGACCACTCCCACTTTATTGTACCAAGATGGACTAATTATATGGTCATCCTGTCACAACCTAGGGTACTCTCAAAAGAGGGTCTCTCAGCTGAGAAAATACCTCCATCAGACTCGTCTGTAGATATATCTACGGGGTGTTTTCTTGATTGATGTGGGAGTACCCAGCCCACTGTGGGCAGTGCACCCTTAGCCATGGGCTCCTGACTGGTATGAGAGAAACCAGTAAGCAGTGTTCCTCCACGACCTCTGCTCCAATTCCTGACTTGAGGTCCTGCCGCCCTGACTTCCCTCAGTGACAGACTGTGACCTGGGATGTATGGGATGTAGATGCCAAATAAATCTTTCTCCCCTAAGTTGAATTGGTGTTTATCAGAGGAATAGAAGGCAAGCTAGGGCATCCTGGTTGTAGCAATTAAAGGTCAGAACTCCAAGGTGAGGCATATTTTAAACCAAATATCTCCGTTGGCAGCACTCATATCTCACATCACCCCCACCCTGTGCTCACCAGAAATTCTATCACTAGAGCTTCCGGGAGCCAACTGTGTCTCCAGCACTTATCACAGCACCTGACACAACACGGGAACGTCAAAGGACTTTAGTGAAAGTGTAATGTCACATGGGGCATTGCTCATTCATGCAGTCTACAAACATTTGTTGTCTTCCTAGATTCACAGGCCCTAGCATTTGTAGAATCAATGGGATCTACAGGGGAACAGATGGAATCACCAGGTTCTGGGCAGTAATGATAGTCTGAAGAAAAGATTGATTTAACGCACAATTTTAGTAAAACTCAACAATACGAACTCATGTTCTACAGTCTTACACGGAAGAGCAACATAGATCGCCCTGGAGAGGACTAGGATTTCTTAGAAAATGGACTGTCCCTTAAGGCAGGGAAATGAAAGGAGTCACAGTTCTTTATGCGCACAGGTATGCCTAGAGACCTGAGTGAGTATCTTCATCATGGCTGAAGCAGGGATGGATGGAGCGAGGGATGAGGCCAATCATGGGAATCCAAGGAGTCACAGTGGCCAGGGATACCCTGTCAAGAGAACAGACTTTCTCTTGGGCTGACAGAAAACACCAGCCAGGTTTTCTAGTGAGCAGAGGCTCCGTCAGGTTTGATTGTATGGCATTTCTGTGGTACTGTATTACGACGGCAGGAAGTACAGTTTGCTCTTCCACCGAGAGGAGCACATCACTCTGGGGTTGTATTTGAATACATAGACTTCCCACAAAGAACTCTTTGCCTGATAGAGCCAATCATGACTCAACAGTGAGACACTCTGGGCTTAGTTATGAGTTCCGGGACTTAATTTCTAGTGCCCTTGGCCAAACCACACCAGGCTGACTTGCACCTCAATTTCCTTGTCTGTAAAATTATGGACTGCTCTATCCGCTTTCACACAGACTGGTGTGAGGAGCCACTAATGAAAAGCAGACGACGGTGCAAAATATTACAGAAATGCTTAATAAGTCCGAGAGCCAAGAGAGATGAAATGTGTGTGTGTGTCGAGTGTTCGGGCGTGGAGCAGAAGGCTTCTGCTGAAGGATTTACTGATTGGGAGGCTCTTTCTCACTGGGGCTGTCAGTACCAGCTGAAATCTGAGGCTGGAATGCAGCCTTGCTCACCAATTAAGAGCAGATGACGCTCGAGATCATCTCTGCTCCTTGGTGTGTCACGGCACCTACATATGGACTCACAGTCACAAGAAGCCTCGCCTGAGTCTGCTGAGTCCATGACTTGCAAAACCACATTCAGAAAACGTGCTCTAAGGGGGAACAAAAGAATGTGCCAATTTAGCTAATTAAGAAGAATCAGTTAGAGAGAGAGAGAGAGAGAGAGAGTTTGCTCATTTTCGCTCTTTATATTTTGCAAAAGACCAGACATTTTGTTTTAGATGATTAATCCATTGTAACATCCACCATTTATGAGGAGGGGCTATGCACAAGGTTTTTTCTAGTGCCGTTTGGAACCAGTCTCACTAAGCCCCCATGACAGAGCGCTCTAATCCTCCCTACCATGTCATTCTCCCTACTATGCCAAGTGTCCCAATACTTGAATTTGGGGAGAGTAAGTCCCACCCAGAGAGTCGAGATTAAATCACAATCCAGGGTAGCAGAAAGCTACATGTGTTCTCCTACGTCTTCATACTAATCAGTTAAAAGCTCACAAGGGCCTATTCCGCCTCTGTCTTCCTGCTGCGAACATTCCCACTCTTCCAGCACCACCACTCTTGCCCTCTGGAATGTGGAGTTGCTGTTTCCAAGATGTGAGTCAGTCAAGATAGGAAGGTCCACTTATTTTAGCAGGTACAAGTCAGTGACACTATTTTTAAAAAAGGACATGGTGACAACGTGCACATCACACAAAATCCCTTCTCTGTCAGACCACTGCGACCCTGGGATGGAAGGAGCAGTCTGTGCACTGTGCACATCACCTCTGGAAAACCTGCCTGGCTTTGGTTAGTGGCATCACCTCATTCACCCCAGTTTAAAAAAAAAAATAGAAACTCTTCTGAGAATTGGATCCAAAAGCAGAGGACAGAAATACCATTTATATACTTAAATAAGCCTTGGGCACATGGATCAGTCAACCCCATGAAATCTCTCTCTCTCTCTCTCTCTCTCTCTCTCTCTCTCTCTCTCTCTCTCTCTCTCTCCATTTCACATACTCAAAATGCTTGATTGTGAAAGTTGAGTCAAATAGTACCTTTCTTTCTTTCTTTCCTTCCTTCCTTCCTTCTTTCTTTCTTTCTTTCTTTCTTTCTTTCTTTTTACATTAACAATATTCTGAGATACAGGAGCTGGAGAGGGCTCAGCGGTTAAGAATGTTCATTGCTCCATCAGAAGGCTGGAGTTTAGGGCCCAGCACCCACATCAGATGACTCACAAATGCCTGTAACTCCAAGTGATCCACTGTCACTTTCTGGCATACTCTCTCTCACACACAAATAAAAGAAAGTAAATATTTTAAAATAAGAACAAACACAATCCCTGAGATTAAATATATAGTTCAAATTCATTTTTAAAAATATTTTTAATGTTCTTAAGGCATTAATTATTAGTTTCATTATCACTTAAATTTTAAAACTTAATTTAAAAGCCTTTAAATATTAATAATTAAAATTTAAACAATTTATTATTCTTAGTTAAAGTGTCCACCCATGAAATTCAGTCTCCTGTCCTCTGATAGCTGGCATCTTCTCCACGAGCAGTTTCCAACACTGCTTCCTTAAGGACTTCTTAAACCACTCCATCGAAGTAGTCAAAGCTTATGTCCTCATTGTAGTTTTACTATCTCTTTACCCTGCTTTATTTCATATTCAGATTCTGAAAACAAAACCCTTACCAGAGCTCAAATTTTAAATAAAAAAACTATAGAATAAATCCATGTTAAATATGTAATCTAATCAAGCATGATAAGTATTGTGGAGACCTCAGTAAGGGAAGACCTTACTGAGAAAAGGGAAATGGCGCTTTGGAAAGAGAAGGCAGAAGCGATTCCATATGCAAAAACCCCATGGATGTTTGAGCAACAAATAGGAGACTGGATGTTGATATTGAGTGAGCAAGCTAGAATAGTCCAAGATGAGTCTGCAGAAAGAGTGGGCCAGCTCTTACAGGTCATACGAGAGTGTGCAACGAGAGTGTGCAACAGCATTGGGAATTGTTAAAAGAAATGGTCTTTGTTTTAAAGATTGCTGGGTTGAGAACAGACCATGAAGAACACAGGCCAGAGCTGGAGAGTGCTTCGGTGGGTTAAGTGCTTATTGCACAAACATGAGAGCCCCGTTCAAATGCAATTGGGGCAGCACTCATCTGTCACTAGTACTAGGAGGGCAGAGGTCCTGGGGGCACACTCGTCAGCCAACCTAACTGAAAAAACACACTTGAGGTTCAACGAGAGGCCATCTCCAAGAATAACTCAGAGCACAACAGAGAAAGACACCACCTCTGCCCTCTCCACACACGTGCACAGATGAACACATCCTCTCCTCCTTCCATGTGCACGCAGAAAACAAGCAGAGAGGAGGAGGAAGAGTGGGAGAAGGAGGAGGACTTAACAGTGACAACAATGGCAATGACAATGAGAGAGCCGGCCAGACAATAGGAAAACTAGCCCAACCGCTTCTGCTTCCCCAGGGCAGGTGTGAGGTGGCCTGGACAGAATGGGGCAGAAGTGATGGGAAATTGCCAGCTGAGGCTGGATTGAGATGTCAAATGTGAGAGATGAGATGACAGGTCAGGGAAATGCTAAGTGACTGGCAAGATGGCACTTCTAACAAAGTCTAAAAGGCACGGTGCTTCTGGACAGAGGTAGGGAAGCTCAAGAGATAGACTCTGGATACCCATGGTTAAAATAAACACAGTCAGAAATACAACTTCTCAATTCCATGCATATGGGCATTTTATATATGTATATGTATGTGTGTGCGTATGTGTGTGTGTATGTGTGTGTGTGAAAATGCCCATTAGAACACATTTTTTTTTTTTTTTTTTTTTTTGGTTTTTCGAGACAGGGTTTCTCTGTGGTTTTGGAGCCTGTCCTGGAACTAGCTCTTGTAGACCAGGCTGGTCTCGAACTCACAGAGATCAGCCTGCCTCTGCCTCCCAAGTGCTGGGATTAAAGTAGAACACATTTTTAAAGAAGTTTGCTTTGGGGTTTTGTTTGTTTTCCTTGAGTCAGAGTTTCGTATCTCTAGCCCAGCAGGCCTAGAACGCACTACAGAACCCAGGCTGACCTCAGATGCTTGGCAATATTCCTGTCTCTGCTTTTCAAGTGCTAGGACTATAGGCATGAGCTACCATGCCCAGCTCAATTTTTCTTTGGCATTAATTCAAGAAGTACTGTACAGGTAGATGGCGGTGGAATGGCCAGGGAGCTTGTCAGGAACCACATTGTATCTGCTATGAGAGATATTTTCCTTCCAGCAAGGGTGAGCTTTGGAAAAGCATTTGAGTAGATTTGACTTTCTCACTCTCTGGATAACGGATGTGGGGGCTGGCGCAGGAGAACGGAAAGTGACTAAAACTAGTGCGGCACGGGAGAGACAAGCTGACACAGAAGTCCAAAAGTGACAGGAAGCAGAGTGCCTGGGAGGCACGTGTTGGAGATGGAGGTATCTCTGCTACAGTGCCAACGAGAAAGAAAGGACAGCACGGAATGGACTGAGCGATGGGGAGAGCCGTGGCGCACTACTGAGGTGGAAATGTCGTAAGAGAAGGAACTACCCAGACAGGAACTGTGTTTTCAGTGTCACTCTACAAATAACCCTTTATAACCTGGGGATATACACCAGAAGCATGTTGGGAAAGGTGTCTTTAATTCTGTTCAGACCTTGAGACAACCGTTTTCTTCTTATGTTGTGAATTCCTCAACCTATGTACTCTAACGAATGCTTACGTCTTTGGAACTTATATTTGGGGTTATTGCCTGATAACTAGCCGGTGGTCGCATGAACCAAGAATCCCAGGGGTACTGCGAAGTGTCAGAGGTGAAACTGAGTTCCATGTTGTTATGGATGATAAAACTCATATCAAACTCCGTATCAAATCCTAAGTTTCAGATAGGACATCTAGCTGGGACTTCCTGGGTATACTAAGGGTTCTCAAGAGCAATGGATGCTTTTCTTTACCTGATAGAAACCAGAGTTCAGGATACGCAATGTTTCTATATCAGCTAGTGGTGGCTGAAGCAAGGAGTAGGCTACACACAACCCAGCAGAAGGACTGGAACCCTGCCTCCTATTTATCATGCTATTTATTGAAGTGATGAATTCAACCAATTATTTCCCCATGTCACATGAAAGGGCCTAGTAACTTAAGGAGAGAGATGGGAAAGGAAGTTAGGGGTTAAAAAAAAGAGGGAGCTGATCAGAGAGAGAGAGAGTTTCATAACCCTCACTAGACACAGTGGTCCAAGTGAAGAAAACACTAGCTAGATATAGACACTATCTCATCAGGACACAGTGCTTGACCGTTATAGCCTAGATGTGTCTCTTCCTGTCATGTCTGGACATTAAGCACCAGAAGTCATGGATCATGGAGAGGGGAAAGTCTTTGAGTTCTCTGAAATTTATTTGGGGCCTTCTGGAGTAACAGGTAGCTTGAAATACAACATCATCCCAGTTAGAAATGGAAAAAGACCAAAGTTGTGTTTTTAAATTCATTAAACGAAATGCTTCATCTATGTGATATATGTATAGCTGTATTAGCTCTTGAAAAAAAATGTATCTTTTTAAGTAGAAATGTGTATACCTCCTCTCTTCAAATTAATGTAGTCCAACGTTAAAACACATTTGCCTCCTTTCAGGTTCCAAGCTAAGTTAATCTGAAACATGTTTTAAGAAATGTTCGAAAAAGAATTAGAGTCTGCAGCTAACTCTGCGAGTGAATCAGGATTGTCTTGATCATTGAACCCAAAATAAAATATAAAAACAAAGGAAGCTAGACCAAATGATAAGAACTGCCACAGAGCTCCTGGAGAATTTGTCTAAATGAGCCTAAGCTCATTCAACAGTTCCATAATTTTCAGCAATTTACTTTTTAAATATTATATGTATTTAAATTTAAAAATACTTTCATGCTTCAAAATTATTTTAACATGACATATATATTGCAAATTGAAATGGCTAGAAATGTCTTTCATAAAATATTGTTGCTGTCTGGGTGAGGTGGTGCACTGTGGAGGCCCAAAACTGTGAGCCTATTGTCTGAAGGTCAGAGAGTCTGAGGTTGCTCAAAACTGTTGACTACAACAAGGGCTACACATCCTGACCCAGGATGCAGTTACTTGGCTCTTTTGACATTAAGATGGCCCATACAGGAAAATCCACTCCACCCTGACAAATGGTCAGGATATGCAAGCATATTTCTGCCCCTTCTTTTGTAACAGGAGGTTTGACCTTGGGAGTGGCTGCCTTCAGGATATTTGGGCTAGGGTGGTTCACTCCCTAAACAACAGAGTACTAATGACTTGATATCTCAAGGTATTGAAGCAATTAACTGTTCAAGCTGTCTTTTGTATCGTATTAAAGAAGTCTTTTGCTGCCTTCTTCTCCCTTTTATATTGGGGTATAAAAGTGTATGGAAAATTAAAGGCAGTGATTTCAGTATTCACTGAAACTCCCTCCCAGTACTATCCTATGTTTCTGTTTTATTATTTTCACTCACATCTCTGTCCCCTTTACTATTTTTCTGGTCACCAGACCCCTACCCTTGGGACTGGTCTCCGACAGGGCACAGCCATAATTCTAACTCTGAAGAGGCTGAGGCAGGAGACTGTAACTTGATCTACATGGAAATGCTCAGTTTAAAACACACACACACACCCTACTGTTTAAAACCCTACTGCTGTTTAAAATACACGTAAGCTACTCTTCTATACGATGTACAGTTTTTCATTTTAAATGCAGTGCTTTGACAGACATAATTGTCATATAAACTGTTATGTATTATAATAGGCTGTTATGGATAATGCCTTAAGATCTGAATACAAGGGTTTCTTTTTTAACTTTCATATTTATCTATTTGTTTATTTATGTGTGTGGGTGTGTCTACAGGCTTGTGCAGGCAGAGAACTACTTGTGGGTGCTTGCACTATGACACAAAGTGGCACACGCGTGTAGGTGAAAAGACAGTTTGTGAGAGTCAGTTCTCACCTTCCACCGTTCAGGTCCCAGGGACTGAACTTAGGTCATCAGGCTTGGCAACAAAGTCACTTTACTCTTGGAGCCATCTCATCTGTCTTATAAACATACTTATTGATGGCTACTCTGTGTAAGACACAGTGTTAGAAATTGACATTTCACATTTCCTAACGCTTCTGACGCCCTCTCAACTCTAAAGGAAATTTGTTGTTGTGGAGAAAATCCATTATGAGTCTGAGAAAACTGGGATTCACACAGCACATTAAAGAAATGTCCTTGCTTTGAAGCCAAATTTTTTTTTTCGAGACAGGGTTTCTCCGTAGCTTTTTTGGTTCCTGTTTTGGAACTAGCTTTTTAGTAGACCAGGCTGGCCTCGAACTCACATAGATCTGCCTGCCTCTGCCTCCCGAGTGCTGGGATTAAAGGCGTGCGCCACCACCGCCTGGCTAAAGCCAAAAGTTTAACCACTAGAGTTTATCATAGCCTTTCACACCTAATTCATAAAATATTAATGAAAAATAAATGTTAAAAAGTCCAAGCACTAAGTTAATGATAGAAGAGGCATGAAGTCATTTTAGATAATGATGGGATGCTATTGCTCACTCTGAGCTACATTTTTAAATGAACATGGGTCCTCCATCTTGGTTCTCCTCATCTATGGCTTCCTGACAATGGTGGCTATGAAACAAGTCTTTCCCATACCTGTTAGCAACTGTCACAACAAATAATACAATTACCAAAGTTATAGTATAGTCAAGATTCAAAACATAGAGGAGAACGGCCTGTTACTGTAGCATTGCTGCAGCCAGCAGAGCACAGTTGAAGGAAAAACACTAAAACCAACAAAACAAAAGTGCAAAGTGCCTGCCACACTGCGACTTCTGCTAAGAGACTTCCACACATCATGTTGTCGTCTCAGTAGGATCCCAGGCCTTAGATGTCTCACATACACAGTGTGCTCATTGCCCATGGTCTATACTAAAGCACCTACTGTGTCCCAGGTGTAACCGACAGACCCTAACTCCTTGTGACAAGGACACTTGAATAAATCATGTGAAGCAAGGGGTTGGTGGTGGACAACACCATAGACAGAGGAGAGGCTCCGGTATAGTTATCACAGATAGGCTGAGCTTGGTTTTACCGTTTGACAAGATATGCTTCTCTCCCCTCTTCCTCCCTTGCTGCTCCTCTCTATCCTTCCCTCACTCATTTATCTAGCTATTTGACATGGCACTTAAATATCTAATAGCTGCTTTAATATCGCATGATCAAAATAGACTTCCAGTGTGCTCTCCAAATTCTGCCATTTCCATAAGCTTCACCATGACAGTTTAAGGAAATTCATATTAAAGATTTTATAGATATTCCTAATTTCTCTTCATCCCTGACACCCCATACCTCAGTCTCTCGAGGACTAGCAGTCTTCATTATTCAATATTCAAAGTCACATTTTAAAACATGGATCAAATTAGGCCCCTTGTTCTGCTAAGACCTCATGGTGCCTGTCCATTTCCGGCACAGTGAGTGACAAGCTTGTAAGACAGTAAGGAGTTCTGTCCTCTTTTTCTCCATCTACTGCAGCCACACTGGTACTTCAAGAGTTCTCTCTGCTCATAGCCTCTGTTTAGAGGTCTCTCCTTCCAGACATCACAGGGTTAACCTCCCATATAATCGCGTTGTCAATCAACTGCCCTTTTCTCAATGGGGCCCCAGTCATCAACCATTCTAGACTTTTACAATTCCCTGTACTTCCTCTTTTTTATACTTTAGGGTTCAGCCTAAAGAAAAAAACAGCCAAGCCACTAGGGAGCTCTTACATCTATGAAATCTTCAGACTGAAAAGAGAGCAAGTTCCTATCTCATCCCGCCTTATATTCCTCTCTAGTGCTGGGATCAAAGGTGTGCACCACCACTGCCTGGCCCGAATGACTGACTAGTGTGCTGTTTTGTGTTCTGATCTTCGAGCAAGCTTTATTTATTAAAACGCAAATTAAATATCACTACAGAAATGGATAGTTTTCTCTATATATATCACCTGCCAAAGTCAAATCAAGATTAGATATTAGTAATTTAAACAGATCTATAACCTTTATGAAATAGAAGAAGTCATTAAAAGTCTCCCAACAAAAGAAGACAAGGTCAGATTGTTTTAATATAGAATTCTACCAGAATTTCAAAGAAGAATTAACTTCAATATTCCTCAAACTATTCCAAAGACTATAAACAGAAGAAACATTGTCCGATTTGTTTTATGAGGCTACAGTTATCCTGATACCCAAACCTTATCATAAAGACCCAACAAAGAATAAGAATTGAAGACGAATTTCCCTTATGAACATAGATGCAAAAATTCTCAATAAAATACTTAGAAACCAAATCCAAGAACACATCAAAAAGATCATCTACCATGATCAAGTAGACTTCATCCCAGAGATGAAGGCATAGTTCAACATACATAAATTGATAAATGTAATTCACATATAAACAAACTCAAAAGCAAAAACCACATGATCATCCCATTTGATACAGAAAAGGCCTTTGACAAAGTCCAACATTTTTTTATTGAGCTGTATTTTTTTCTCTACTCCACTCCCTTCCTCCCCCTCCCCTTCCTGTCTTGTCCTTCACCCACTCCCATCTGCCACCTCCTCAGCTGCGTATTTATCACATTTTTATATATTATACCCCTGGAGAAATGTAAGCCTAGAAATCAAATCCTGCATTTTTTTTTTTTTTTTTTTTTGCTAAATCCCAACCATGGAGACTAGAAAAGGTGTTCAAATAAGGATTAGGTGAATGAATAAAACACATTTGATAAGGTAACAAACAATGTGAAAGAAGCAATGATCATCATTTCATAATAAAAGTACAGAGTAGAAAAACTGAAGTAGCTGATATTATGACCACACAAAGCTGGGCAGCCGCCTAGGAAACAGGCAAAAATGGCTGGGGCTATACTTGGCTCAATGTATTTGGTTTTTATATTTATTTTTGAACTCCCTGGCCTCCTCCATTCCTCACTGACTAAGTTCTCCAGGGAAGCATATCCTGTTTGTCAAGCATAGTCCCCTCCCCAAATTTCCCATCATCCTGGGACTCAGGAGTCCTTCCTGACACGAAGTTCCATCCCACAGCAGACATCTCATAACTGTCCAACCCTAGGATACACTGAGAGAGCCTAGACAAGCAAGAGATGGCTGCCAGCTGGGGAAGACAGGGGCTTCGTGCCCCCTGCTTAGCCGTGATTCTCCAACAGCTCTAAGTGTGCTTCATACTGAAAACAGACCATGATGATTTATTTCTTACAAATGTAGCTACAGTGGTAAACCATTTGCCAAAAAAAGCATTGAGAAATTCTTCTCTTTCTGAGTAGCCATAAGAGAACAATCTAGAAGTTTCATGAGTCTTGAACAAGCAAGGCCTTGGGACAATTTCCCCAGCCTCAATAACTCTGAAAGCATTTTACACTTGAGTGAAATAACCAAATGACAACTAAGGATGTAGTCAGGGAAGCACTGCCACACATTTTTCCTGAGAGTCACAATTGGACAGGCATCTTTAAAAGGTTGTTTCTAATAGCCACTGAGATTGAAAGTACCTTTGAAATTGAAAGTACCTTGAAATTGAAAGTACCTTGAAATTGAAAGTACCTTGAAATTGAAAGTACCAATCACACTTCTAGAAATTTCTCCCAGAGGGGTCGAGGGTACCTCAAGAACAGTGTCCACAGAATCAGCTAATCAGGACTCACTGAGATTCAAATGACAGCCATAGAGCCTGCGTGGGTTTGTGTTGTGGTCTGCAAATATGTTATGGTTGTGTGGATTGGTGCTCCTGTGGGACTCTAACTGTGGGAGCGGGAAGGATCCTTAACTCTTTTGCCTGCTTTTGGGACCCTTTTCTTCCTTCTGGGTTGCCTCACCCAGCCTTGATCTGAGGGTTTGTAACTAGTCTTATAACTTGTTATGTCCTGTTGGGTCACTTTCTCTGTGGGGCCTGCTCTTTTCTGAAGGGAGATGGAAGAGGAGTGGATCTGGAAAACAGGAGAGGCAGGTGCAGGACTAGAGAATGATAAAAATAATAAAAATTCTCCTGTAGGGATTTCCACATGTGTTGACACATGTGTGAAGAAGGCTTGTGCAAGGACACTGCCTTTGACACTGTTTAGCAGCCAAAACCTGAAAACACCTTTAGTATCCAGGGCCTGAATTAGTTCATGAACTTAGAGGACATTTACAACGGGATATTCTGAAGTCATTAAAGAGAAGAGGGACGATCCGCATGAGAGCTATGGACTCACACCCCAGTGAGAAGACATGGCAGAAAGAACGCATAGGAAACCTTTTGCAGAATAGAGGCAGATGCTCATGACCTGTCCGGAGAAGTCAGTGAGAAAGCTAAGTTCTGCAGAAAGTTCCTGCAATGAGACCTCATAGGCACCATGTGTCGTCCTACACTGGTGACTCTTTTACCAAATGAAAATACAACTTATTCAAATGGTTAACTGTTTAAGTCACATATCCATCGGGGCAATAGTGGCACACGCCTTTAATCCCAGCATGCAAGAGGCAGAGGCAGGCAGATCTCTGTGAGCTTGAGGCCAGCCTGGTCTAGCGAGTGATCAGGACAGCCAGGGTTACACAGAGAAACCCTGGCTCAAGAAAACCAGACACAAACAAATAAATAAATAAAATCACATACTCTTTGAATATTGTTACTTTGAAGTCGCTAACTCCTAAAAGTTTTGGTCAGTGTTTGCTTTGAAATACGGTCCTGTTGCTGCCCATAACCTAGTCCTGTTGTGGTTTAGTCATTCTCTTCCAATGACACACTGTAGGAATGGAAGGAATTTGTTTCTCTTCCTGATGTACTGACCATGGTGGCCAAGATGCTGAACAGAGCAGGAAGGGACTCGAGTCCAGAAGGCATGGAAGGAGCAATGACAGCCCCTTTTCTAGCTATGTTTCCCAGGGATGTGGGAGAATCAAAACTCTAATAGGTCAAGACACGGCGCCAAGAAAGGTTGAGATGGTGTGGATCTTTTCTTCATTTCTGGGCCTTTGATGATGACACGCAAATTCACTAGACCTGCCTTGGCCTCTGTCTTCCTGTCTGTAGAGTAAAAACTTGAGTAATCCTAAATTCACACAAACACTGCAAGATAATCAGTGTAGTTGCCAAAAATAGTATCCACCATCGTTTCTCAATCTCAACAACAAATGCTCCAAAGCAGTGGCAGGAAACCACATGTTTTAGAAAACAGCCCTTTGAAAACCTTAGCAGGCAAGAACTTCAGCATCCACTCCAGCCTCTGCTTTTCCAAGGAATGACATCACTGAAACAGCACAGGCTGTAGAATCTGACAGAGTGAAGCTCCCGCAAGTCACCTGGAGCCCCTTAAGACCAGGATGGAGTCTCGTCTCCACTCGCGGTCAGTCTGTCAGCCACTCCTGACTTGTCCTATCTTTCCATGATCAGTTCTTTCATCATCATGGCTTTCATTCCCAGCTTCATGGTGTTTCTCATCACAGCCTCCAGAATGACTGATATTCTACGCGTAGGTCTCAAAATCAGCATCTCAGGTCATCTGTCACAAAGCCGTTTACATGACACCCCATCCAACATCTTCATTTGTCCACTCATATCTGTCCACCTTTCAAAGTTCTGTATGCAAATAAGGGTGCTAATAGCCAACACACTGAGTAGGCAAAGGGCTAATGCCTAGTTGTACCACTTTCCTTCTTCTCAAATTAATCCACCACTTTCAAATGGGCCGCCAGCAGCTTCGAAACGATGTTCATCTCTCCATGAACTCCCAATACCATTCTTGCCACTGTCCAGCTAGGTCTGTGAAGGTCACTAAGATGGCTCTCTGACTTACCCTTTTGCATGCCTTCCTCTACCCCTTTCCTATCAACCCTGCACATGGCAGCCAAGGAAATCATACCATTCACATGCCAACAGCTCTTAAACATATTCATTGCAAAATAAAGGCAATAACACAGAGAAAGCCTTTCATCTCTTATGTAATACCCCTCTCCCTCCTACACGTTCATACAAGCATGACACATAAATCACACCCCCAGGCTTACAGACACACTGAAATCTTTCAGATCTTATTACAGTCTATGGGATCTTTCTGTCTCTCCATGGGGTCAATTACCTGGCTCCTCCTCTCTGGATATGTGCAGTACTCCTTCCTTTTTGTGGTGACTTGAATAAGAAATATTTCTCCTAGGCCCATGTATGAGAACCTCTGATACCCAGCTTTTGGCACTGTTAGTGTTGGTTGTAGAACCCTTAGAAGAAGAAGCCATGTTGAAGGAAGTACATCACTGGGTGTGGGCTTTGAGAGTTAATATCCTGTCTCTACTTCCACTTGCTCTGTTTCCTGTTTGTGGTTGAAGATGTGAGGTCTCAGCTTCCTGTACCTGCTGCCATGCTTTCCTTTTCCCTCTGGAACCATACATCACAATAAACTTTCTTCCATTTTTGTCAAGGTGTTTTATCACTGCAGTGAAAAGTAGAAGTCATGACTACACTTGATAATGAGTACAGCTGATTAATGCCCATCCATTCTGCCCAAGGATCCAAACAACGATTTGGATTTTTTTTTTCTTTTTTCCTTGAGAAGGTCAAATTCTCCATTGGGCCCTCCCCAACTAGACAGCTCCCTTTTCCTAGTGTCTTCTACTGTTGGAATTTTTAGGTCTTCAGGTCATCGTTTGATTGTCCTAATTTTCCCTTACTCACTGTGAAAATACCTGGGTAGATTTTTGCTAATCATTATCTCTCCGCCTCCTGAGACATGAAGGAACTAAAGAACATTTATGCCGTGAATCTTTCAATGAACTACATCTCTTTGGAAGGAAATAGATTACCAAGCTTTGATGCATGCTGTATACGATGCTAGACAAACAGTCCAAGAGTTGAAAGTAAAATAGCTCCATCAGCACAATATGTGTAAAAGTAAGTCACCATGTCTGGAGAATGATTAAATAAGATTGTATCATAAAGATTTTAGTTCTGTGTTTGATATGTGGTATCTTTTTTTCTCCCTACTTTTATTTCTTATTTATTTATTCTCTTAAAGCAATACATCTAACATAATAAAGATACATTTAAAATTGATTTATATTTCAAATCAATTACATAAGCATAGGCACTTTTCCTCAGGTAGGATTATTTCTTTTTACAATTGATAAAGTGATAAAAGTTATAGAGCATTGGTTTTTCTTTTTTTTAATCTTCAGCACATATTTTATTTTTTTATTTTTATTGAGCTCTAAATTTTTCTCTGCTCCTCTCCCTGCCTCTCCCCTTCAACCCTCCCCCAAGGTTCCCATGCTCCCCATTAACTCAGGAGATCTTGTCTTTTTCTACTTCCCATGTAAACTAGATCTATGTAAGTCTCTCTTAGTATCCTCATTGTTGTCTAAGTTCTCTGTGATTGTGATTTGTGGGCTGGGTTTCTTTGCTATATGTTTAATAACCACTTATGAGTCAGTACATGTGATAATTGTCTTTCTGGGTCTGGGTTACCTCATTCAAAATAATGTTTTCTAGCTCCATCAATTTCCCTGAAAAATTTAAGATGTCATTATTTTTCTGCTGTGTGGTGCTCCATTGTGTAAATGTGTCACATTTTCCTTATCCATTCTTTGGTCAAGGGGCATTTAGGTTCTTTCCAGGTTCAGGCTATGACAAACAATGCTGCCATGAACATAGTTGAACACATGTCCTTGTGGCACAATTGAGCATCCTTTGGAAATACACCCATAAGTGGTATTACTGGATCTTAAGGAAGGTTGTTTCCTAATTTTCTGAGAAATCACCACACTGACACCCAAAGGGACTGTACCAGCTTGCATTCCCACCAGCAATGCAGGAGTGTTCCCTTTACCCCACAATCTCTCCAGCATAAATTGTCATCAGTGTTTTTGATCTTGGCCATTCTTACAGGTGTAAGATGGAATCTCAGAGTTGTTTTGATTTGCATTCTTCTGATGACTACGGATATTGAACATTTCCTCAAGTGTCTTTCAGCCATTTTAAATTCCTTTGTTGGGAGTTCTCTGTTTAGGTCTGTACTCCAATTTTTATTGGATTATTTGTTCTTTTGATGACTAATTTCTTGAGTTCCCTATATATTTTGGAGATCAGACCTCTCTCTGATGTGGGGTTAGTGAAGATCTTTTCCCATTCTGTAGTCTGTTGTTTTGTCTTGTTGACCGTGTCCTTTGCCTTACAGAAGCTTTTCAGATTCAGGAGGTCCCATTTATTATTTGTTTCTCTCAGTGTCTGTGCTACTGGGGTTATATTTAGGAAGTGGTCTTCTGTACCAATGCATTCAAGTGTACTTCCCATTTTCTCTTCTATAAGGTTCAGTGTGGCTGGCTTTATGTTGAGGTCCTTGATCCATTTGGACTTGAGTTTTGTGCATGGTGATAGATATGGGTATATTTTCATTCTTCTATATATTGATATCCAGTTTTGCCATCACCATTTGTTAAATATGCTTTCTTTTTTCCATTTGATATTTTTTGTTTCTATGTCAAAAATCAGGTGTTCGAAAGTGTGTGGATTTACATCTGGGTCTTTGATTCCGTTCCATTGGTCCTCCTGTCTGTTCTTATGCTAATACCAGGCTGTTTTCAGTACTGTAGCTCTATAGTAGAGTTTGAAGTCAGGGTTGTGATGCTTCCAGAAGTTCTTTTATTGTACAGGATTGTTTTGGCTATCCTGGGTTTTTTGCTTTTCCATATGAAGTTGAGTACCATTCTTTTGAGGTCTGTGAAGAATTTTCCTGGGATTTTGACGGGCATTGCATTGAATCTGTAGATTGCTTTTGGTAAGATTGCCATTTTTACTATGTTAATTCTCCCTTCCCAAGAGCATGGGAGACCTTTCCACTTTCTGTTGTCCTCTTGAATTTCTTTCTTCAAAGATTTAAAGTTCTTGTCATACAAGTCTTCCATTTGTTTGGTTAGAGTTACTCCGTGATATTTTATGCTATCTGTGGCTATTGTGAAGGGTGATATTTCTCTGATTTCTTTTCCAGACCATTTTTCATCTGTGTACAGAAGGGCTACTGATTTTTTTTGAGTTAATCTTGTATCCTACTACATTGCTGAAAGTGTTTATGAGTTGTTGAAGTTCCTTGGTAGAATTTTTTGGATCACTTATGTAAACTATCATATCATCAGCAAATAGTGAGAGTTTGACTTCTTCTTTTCCAATTTGTATCTCCTTGATCTCCTTTTGATGTCTTATTGCTCTAGCTAGAACCTCAAAAACTATATTGAATAGATATGGAGAGAGTGGACAACTTCATCTTGTTCCTGATTTAAGTGGGATCACTGGGAGATTCTCTCCATTTAGTTTGATGTTTGCTGTGATATGTGGTATCTTAATAACAAATATCACCTCTCTTTCTCTCTCCCTTGATCCCTCATCTGATAGCAAGTAATGAAAATGATCTCTTCAATAAGTAAACAAGTGATATATTAGAGTTATAAGTGACCAAAATACAAATGATAAGATCTCAGGATTCTAAAGATGTCAAGAAGCCATTAAGTCTCTGAAGAGGAAAATGAAATAGTTTCATGGGCTCAGCAACAATGCAGTGCACTGAGACAAGCGTTCCAAAAACCACAGTAGGATTTGTTGCCAAACAAGCTGAAAACATTGTGAATTTCTAGAAGAGAGACATCACAATTCACAGTGCAGTTTGCAGGACGTGGGTAAGACCCCTCAGGGGGCAAACGGGAGTGGGTGAGTAATGGAGTGTGGGAGGCAGGTGTTCACTTGGTGGATACAATAGTACTAAGGAAGGATGCAGACCTTTCCATGAACCGGAGGGAAGCTATGCTGCCTTGGGCAGGGACTCACGGCAGACAAGGCTAGGAGGACATTACAGAACCAGTTATAGGAAGTCTTAGCTGTCAGTGAATGGAATTTCAACCTTATTCTTTAAAAAACTGAAAGCATAAACAGTTTCAAGTATGATGGAGGAAGGTCATTGGTTAAAAAATAAAGAAACTGCTTGGCCCTCATAGGTTAGAACATAGGTGGGTGGAGTAAACAGACAGAATGCTGGGAGGAAGAGGAAGTGAGCTCAGACTTGATAGCTCTCCTCTCTGGGGCAGATGCGATGAAGCTCCAACCCAGGAAGGATGTAGGCTAGAATCTTTCCGGTAAGCGCACTTTGGGGTGCTACACACATTATTAGAAATGGGCTAGTTCAGAAGCGAGAGTTAGCCAAGAAGAGGCTAGATATAATGGGCCAAGCAGTCTTTAAAAGAGTACAGTTTCCGTGTAATTATTTCAGGTAAAGCTAGCCGGGCGGTGGGAAGCGGCCCGTAGCTCCCCACTACACAAGTCTATGTGCCACAATCATCTCAAATATCTATTTATAAATAAGGTATATAAGCATACAATTATAGATATTATTCCACAATTGAGTACCTATGATTGCTCTAAATCAAAATTCAGGAAAGAAAGGAAAGGGAGGAAGGGAGGAATGGCTCTTGACAGACAGCCTATACCTGATAAAGATTTATTGTTGGTGTAAATATGCAGATGGATATATCTCTCTATCTTGGTTACTATCCTATTGCTCTGATAAGATATCATAACCAAAGCAATTTACAGAAGAGTTTATTTGAAGATTATGGTTTCAAAGGGTAAGTAAGACTCCATGATGTCAAAATAGAGGTAGCAGATAGCAGGTATCAGGAGCTGCAGTTAGGAGGTAGTATCCCAGACAGCAAGCAGGCGAAAGAAGAGAATTAACTTGAAATGGTGCTCATCTTTTGAAACTTCAAATCTAGATGCCACTAACATACCTCCTTCAACAAAACCACTCCTCCTAGTCCTTCCCAAACAGTCACCAACTGGGGACCAAGTATTCAGAGTCTATGGGGACAAATCTCAATCAAAGCATCACACTCCCTCTGAGGCCCTTACCCCCAAAGAACCTAAGAAGAGAGGGTGTTGACTTTAGTGCCTTCTAGAATGTCATCTCTGCCCCAGTTTCTGACTCTGGCACTCTTGCTACATGATAAATTCCTTGGAAGGCAACACCCCAGAGAACACCCCATATGCTGTGTTCCTAGACAAGATTATGACCTAGAGAATCTTGAGTTATTCCCCTCTAATTTCATCTATAGTGCAATTTTGACTGTCCTATTTTGTACTCACCACCCTTTCTCACATCCCCTCTTTTCTGAGTAATCTTAAGAATAGAAGAAATAAAGAACAGTCATCTTACCACATGGGAGATGCTTTAATAAATGGAAAAGACAAAAGATGCCAATTTTGGACACACAGCTTATGTAAGGAGAGATGGAATGGACCAGAAGACCAGAAGTGAAAAGATGTAGAAGGGAGAGAAGAGGAAAAGAACACATGAATGAGGAGAGAGAGGGCAGGGAAATGGATTGTCTAGGTAGCTCTTTCTGTAACTGGGCCTATTGATAGCTAATCTGCTTGTATTAATTCCTGTGATCTACCAGGGACATTCAGAGCTAGAGGAACAGATCCACAAAGAACTGACACCTGATAGTCCCAAACAGTTCCTAAGCAGGGCATCATCATGCCACTAAAACACAAAGCTGAAGTTCAATGGGATTTGCTGTTGATGTCACTTTGATTCAGGGCTGTCTAAGGTAGCATTTAAGCCATACCTTGGAGGGTGTTAGATTAAAGGAAGGTGTTTTAGCAACGGAAGATGGAAGGCCTAAGGAGCCAATAACAGTGAATGATTTCGGGACTGGAATGCAGACAAGCTCCAGACGCTGTAGGAGACTGCGGTAGAGAGACATGTTCTCTCCCACCAGGTCTGAAGCCAGGAGAAGCCGGGAAGACCTAGACAAATAGAGGGAGAAAAATACATGGATTTTGCGGGTCCCAAGGAATGGCACCCAAACCCAAACATGTGTCTGATTCTGTGAAGCTGGACAACTTCATTTAACCTCTCTGAACCTTAGTTTCAACTTCTAAAACAAATACTAGAAAGGCCTGGCTCCAACACCAGTGACATGGCCCAATGCGGAACTCCACAAAGCCCTGAACGGCTTTAGAGTCTTGCCACTGTCTTTTCAAGTTTTCCCGCCCAGCACCTGTTTCTAGTCTTCTGCCTCAAATGGCCAGTAATGATTTTTATTGGTCACAATTTCTTTGGATGGAGGTTTTATTTTTAATCATTGATCCAGCCGTCACCTCAGATCCCTGCCTGTCTACTTGTGCCTACATCACAGGCAGACACTTTACCACAAAGCTGTTGCTAGTTTGTCCTTGCTGTGTTGGAAACAAGGCTTCCTTCTGCCTCTTGCTCAGTCTACACCCTCCAGCTCCCATTGACAGCAAGCATATAAGCTTCCTCTGCAGCACATGGGCAAAAGAATGTGTGAGGTTCCTAGGGAGCCTGGCTATTGTTTGTGGAACCTGGAAGCCTCCTCCAGGCTCAGCATCTATCCTCCCTCCTCTCAGCACACACTGCTTCCTGTCAATCATCCTGGAACACTGAGTGCCTGTGGGACAATTTTGTCCACAGGATGTTTGTCTGAAGGCACTGCCTTGCCAAGACTCAAAGCTCAAGACTTCCGCTGACAATCCAAACACTACCAGAGTAAGAAATGGGATAAACCCTTGGGCAGTTCTTTTAATGCCAAATAAGGTCTACTTATATTCAAAAATAGCAACAGGTTATCTGAGCTTCAGAGGCTGTAAATGTTAGGAAGCCTAGTCCTTAAAACCCTGAGCCCCAGGGAATTAAAATAGAGGTTTCCAAGAGTGGATATTAAAAGCTTGTCCTTATAACACCATTAGTATATCTCCTAGTGCATTTCCATTAGTTATCAATTCTTATCTTTATATACAACCTGAACAGAACCATTCCAAGGATAGATACAGAGCTATTAAATCATGATGCGAAAGAATGTTTAGGACATATGTAGGTAGCAATCCAAGGTGTTCAGCCAAAGCGAAGGATAAGTTCAACAATGTGGGATCCCTAGATAAGTTTCTGAAATCATTTCCAAATGTATATGTTGTCTAAGAAATGTTTGCGACTCACCACAGATTACAGCTTGATGGAGGTGGGTCTTGTATTAATCTGTTACTTTCATTGGTTAATTAATAAAGAAACTGCCTAGGCCCATTTGATAGGCCAACCCTTAGGTGGGTGGATTAAACAGAACAGAATGCTGGGAGAAAGAAGCCGAGTCAGTGAGTCGCCATGATTCTCCCACTCCAGACAGACGCAGGTTAAGACCTTTCCTGGTAAGCCAGCTCGTGGTGCTACACAGAATATTAGAAATGGGTTAGATCAATATGTAAGAGCTAGCCAATAAGAGGCTGGAACTAATGGGCCAGACAGTGATTAAAAAAATACAGTTTCCGTGTAATTATTTCGGGGCATAAGCTAGCCATGCGGGCGGCCGGGTGCCGGAGACGCAGCCCTGCCGCTCATATTACAACAACAGCTAAAGCAAGAAAGTCTGAAAAATGGCTTTATCTCTGTAATATGTGTCTCTTGGGAAGTATGTAAGCATTGTCCTACATATAAACAATCAAAAGAGTCTTCAATTGTCTTTCCAAGTCACTCAGTAGTTTTCTGATAGTTTACTTGAGAGCCCTTGACCAGTCTATCCTCTAAGCAATTTGTAAACACGGATTTTGGACCTCTTTGTACTTATAAGTTAATAGTCAAGGCCTCTATCTCTGAGGACCTGACCTCATTTCTATGAGGTTAATTTTACCTGTGAAAATGGACACTATCAAGCTTCATTATATTGTCATCAGCTAGCTCTAGTCTTAGTATGTGAATGCAAATCACAGAGATTTTAAGTTGGAACTGTTTACGGTTAAGATAAAGATGATCAAAATGCATGATGGATCTGGATATTGGAAGACAAAGAGTGAGTTAGTGACCAGTCTGGGCTATGTATTCAGACACTGCCTCAAATAAACAAGCAAACAAATGTATTACATAAAGGACTCCAGTTTCAAGACCCATTCATCAAATGGGTTACACATTCCTGAGCAGAAACAAGAACAAAAGCTAGAGCACCCAGTTTATGTCTGGAGCATTAATGCTTGCCTTCTTCGGGCTTCCATTGTCCTTGTGGAAGACAAGCAGATGCTGAGAACACTGGGGAGGTACCAAGTCTGAGCCACTTACTCATATTCTGACTTGATTTCCATGTAGTACTCAATTGTTTTGCAAGAAAACCCCACACCTGGCTTATTACAAGGAGCTGCATCATCTCAGAGTTTCCTACACGAATCTGCTTTACCTAATCCAGGGTTTCAGACAGTTCCTTAACCTGAGCAACAGAAAACTCTGAATTAGAGAAAAGTATGCACCTTAACATTAAAATAATGCCAATTAGAAATAATTTTATCACTTTACATTGTATTAAATTGGGTAAGATTAAAATACAGGGGTACTGGAGGATACAGGATAAAATCACACATAGGCAGCATACAGTAATGGTAGTGAATTCCTAAACCAATACAATGATCTATGGCAGAATTGTTCAGATAGATTCCTAATTTGGGGTCCAGGCTTTTCAGTCCTAGAATATTGGCCTTACGATGTAAGTGGAAATGCATCCAAAGGTCCATAAAGAGGGTTATTCTTCAGATTACCATAATGATAAGAGGCCCCTTAACATGGAAATATATGCCTATGTTTAGTGACTTAGTGTAATTTATTAAAAAAAACAGTTAAACAAACTGTGATATCACACATTATAGAACGATTAGGAGTTATATTTTTAAAGACTATGATTTAACATAGAAAACTTAGCAATACAGGCTAACCTGGAAAACAAAGCAAGCTATCCCACATTGACTTTAATGTATTCTTAATACATCCTGGATTCTCATATTTGGGCAGGTAGCAATAAACATTACTGTCAGAAAAAATAACTTTCACACTCATCGTTAAGCTGTTAAGGCATTCTGTAGCAAGGTAACGGTGTCTTTGAAAGCCAAAAGCCACCTTGTCCTTTGTCCTGCCGCCACCACAAAATCTAAGGTACAAGGTAGAAAGCCTTGAATGTGAAGGGAAAATGGCTGCTCTCCTCCCCCCACTGTTGGGGTCCATATTGCTTTATCTAAGCACACTGCAAAGTATCCTGAAGCCATATGGGAGATGTACTTCTTCCCAGCTGCAAAGGAAACATTTGTACAACTGAAAATACCAAAAAATCACAATGCATTCTTAGTCATAGCAGAATGGAAAGCACATGAAATATTTAAAACCTGGTGTGGAGATTTCGTTTTAAAACATTTTAATTGCCAGAGCAGAGCTGTTGAATCTCTTTCAGAGCCCAGAGATGAGCATCAGTTGGGAGGAAAGTGGAGGAGGAAAAAAATGAAAGCACAGCTTTTCCCCCAGAAAAACCATAGCTCCCAAACGACAAAGAGAAATTGAGGGTTTTTAGCTGAATCGTGTTTTGTTTCTTGTATAAGTTTTGGTGCAGTAAAAATGCAGCACGTTTTGTACTGTATGTTCTTTCAGAAGAGCCAAACAAACCAGCCGACGTGGTTTCAAGGGAGCAAGGCCTCCCCTTTCTCATGTTTCAACTACGCAGCCTCCGCTTGGGCTGGGGACCGTATCGTATAGCATAAATCACTCTCTGATAGATATTTGGCAGGCAGTCAGAACCCCAGGCTACGCTACGACGTACAGTATGGAAAATTTTTAAGGTGGAATCCTGATTTTGTAACTTAAGGACTTAATAGCATCTCAAAACATTTTACTACTTCCTGGTACACACGTACAGAAAGCCAGGAAAGCAGAATTCTCCATATGGTTTTCGGTTTTATAGGATATATACACAATAAGCTATACAACCGTAAACCTGGAGGCATAGTCTCCTGTTGCTGTGACTCCAGCGAAAATGGAAACAGAAATTAGCCAATGTGATCCCAACCTAGCCCCTGAGACACTCAGATCACCAGAACTGCTTGGAAATGTCCCTTCGCCCACAGTTAACTCCATGCCTCAGAAAGCCAGGGAAGGGAGCGGATTTTACTGGAAGGCAATAACATGCTGTCAAAGGCACCATCAGGGATTTCGACAGGATTGTGAGACACTGACAGGAATCACTGAAACCCCAGTAGGCCCTTCCTCCCCATTCCAGCCCAAACCGTGGTTCTCAGACCCCTGCATAGTTTCTCCCCTTCACCTTCTCAAATCCACATGTTCTACTTCGGGCCTTTTTCAACAAATTATGTTTTTTGGTTTTTTTTTTAAAAAAAAATGCATGCTACATTTAACCCCTAAATGATACAGGCATTAGGGGCTGTTAGAGTACCTCAAATCCCAGCGAAATGACGGCAGGCCCTCTGTGCACAGAGGGGTTAACGCCTGGTGTTTGGACGTGCGGGAATGTTCTCAGTGTTCCTGGGCAGAGGCTACTAAACATAAAGGAGGGAAACACAGAATGCGCTGAGCAGTATGGCATTGTGCTCTTAAAAAAAATGCATAGAAAACAAGAGAAAGAAAGGGAACAAAGCTTTTCTGAAGTTCAAAATAAACGCTGCTCTTTGTGTGTCTTGTTGTTGTTTTAGTTGTCCACAAATTAGCCATCGCCTGGGAGAACTAAATATAAAACTTACAGCACAGTTTATTTCAAGTCCTCCTGTCCAGTCTCAACCAATATGAGGAGGAGAACTAAAGCCAAATTTAGACAAAATAGTTAGCATGTGTAAGGGTGTGATATTAACTGGTTATCCCGGATGCTGATTCAAAAATAAGTACAGTATACTCTTAAGGATGTTGTGTTACCTCCCTTCTCACCCCAAGACTCTGCTCTTTCCTCACATTCTCAAGTGTGCTGATGAATGAGAACTCGCCTTCTATCCGGTTCTAAAAGAAAAGTTCCTTTCTTCCTTTATTTCCTCCTTCCTTTTTCTTTCTTCTTTCTTTCTTTCTTTCTTTCTTTCTTTCTTTCTTTCTTTCTTTCTTTCTTCTTCCTCCTCCTCCTCCTTCTCCTCCTCCTTCCTTCCTCTCTCTCTCCTCTCTCTCTCTCTCTCCTCTCTCTCTCTCTCTCTCTGTCTCTCTCTCTCTTCTCTCCTCTCTCTCTCTCTCTCTCTCTCTCTCTCTCTCTCTCTCTCTCTCTCTCTCTCTCTCTCTCTCTCTTTCCCTTTCTTTCTTTCCCCAAGAAACATGTCAGGTAGTATAGTCCTGGGCTTGACCTACCTGCTTAACTCTTAATGAAGGTATCTCAACATGACTGTATTGGAAACTCTTCTCGGAAGCTTTGAAACATTCCAAAGCCCAGGCCACAGCTTAGGCCCACTATTTCCAATTCTCTGTGGATAGAACAGAGGCAAGGGTACTGTCTCATGCCTTCGGGCAACTCTATGTGTAGCCATGGTAAAGGCTGCTGGTCCTGAGACCTGTCTGCCTACCTCCAGTCAGCTGTTCTATAGAAGGCAAGGTGCAGGGGTTCTAAAATAACATGCATGCTTGCATTTTTCCTTGTAGGACAGTCTCCAGAGCCCTGTGTACCTCTAGGAACACATATGGTGCCTATCTATGGCTGTCAAGATAGGGGGCCTATCTATGGCTGTCAAGTTTTCCTGTGCCCTCCATCCCGCCCCCTCTGACTGCACTCCCTACCAGTTGTTTTCTGTCTCCACACTCACTTCTGCCCTCACAGGGAAACTGTTGGCCCTCAAACCTAAGAATCCACCAGGTTGGCCCTTTCTGCTTTAGAGACCTTTACCCTTCCTGGGCCTAGCGGAGGGTCTGCTTCCTGGAATGGATTACAGTCTTACTCAGTGGGAAGTGGAAGAACCCTGCGCCAGCTGCCCCTGACCAACCCTTCCACGTGTTCTATGGTTTGCACAAAGGCTGGAAGGTAAATAAGACCGAAGAGTCTGCCCTACTTCTTTCCTTGATGTCAGTCTAGACTAGAGTAGCTAAGGCTTGCTGTCTCCTGGCACACGTTGCTGAAAGCAACAGCCCCCCCCCCCAATCCTCGCTCTCCTGAAACCCATGTCACTACTCTCTGTAACCTGCAGACCGGCCAGTCACCCTGGCCATCTCAATCGCTTTGAGACCAGCAATGATCATCTGTTTTCGCCTCAGTGGAACCTAAAAAGACCCTTCATCTCTCTACTCTTCTGCGAGTACAGAACTCCCGCTGGCCGACAGGGGCCACAACCTTGAGAAAATCTGGCCAGGTAGTGGGAGCGAGAGCTCCAGGCTGGAGGTGAGCAGCCCACAGATTTCTCGCATTCCTCTCTTTGGTTATCAGGTATCATTTTTCGACAGGTTCACATGGCATGCCAGCCTGAATGCACGAGTCCCTCCAAACTGCAGCTCAGTCCTACCAGAATGCGGCTGAAACAACAAAACAAGTTATAACCAAGTACCACCTTACTGCAGGCATTGCGAGGCTAATAATAACACCAGCTACAATAAAGCAACACATTTTCACAGCTGGCCCTCCTGTGTGCTATCTGATTCTATCATCATGAGCAGTCCTGAGTGCTGGGCGGGGCCAGTTTCTCATTGTGTCCTGGACAAATAACAAAGTATGGGCAAGTTAAGAAATGTATCCAGGCTCATGCAATCTGGGAGGGGGAAAAACAAAATGGAAACTCTGCTCTTGACTTGGGCCTCCTTAGACCGTCTCATAATTCTGAGTGGTTTTTTTTTCTTCTCTATTTGAAGACAAAAGCCATGTATTTAAAACTGTCACTTTGTGGTACTATTTCTGATATTTAAGCAGAAAAAAAATGCTCCTTGTTTGGGTCTTGTGGCTGGAATCGAGCTTGAGCAGGTTCTGGCGTCACTTAAAAACCATCTCCAAGCAAGCACCAGCACTCCCTGCCAGGCAGGAAGGAGGGAAAGGCAGACAGGAAGAGTAAAGAGAACCCTATGTCCTCAGGCTTTAACCAGGGCCTTTGCTGACCCTCGTAATAGCAGATCCTCCCAGGGGATGGCACACATGAAGGTGCTTGATTAAAGGTATATATGCATATATGTTTGCCAAGGCATGACCACTGAAATGAATATAGCCTTGTGTCCTGAAGCTATTTTTTCAATTTTTAAGATCCTTGTAGAGAAGCCTGGTGCTGTAGATTAGTGCTAACCCCACCCCAACAGGCCTGCTCATTTCCTGCAGTGGGAGATGGTGACTCCTCCTTCTTCAGCCTCATCATTAAATAATTGATGACAGAATGTGTTTGGATAATATTTAAGATTAGTTCTTATAATTCTTGGAAGAGCCCATCTCCCAGGGATACCGTATCTGCTTCAATGCGTAGCTTTCAATCCACACCAACCGTTTTCATTGTGAGCACCGCTGTTTAAATGCTGCTCATACAGAGCCTTTCTTCACCATAAGAATTATCTGGATTTCCTCTGAAAACAACGGAGGGGTGTGTGTTTGAATTTAAAATGCATCCCACAGGCTCTTCGTGTAGAGCAGCTTTGGGAGCGTGTGGAGCCTTTGGAAGGCCAAGCCCAGTGGGCAGAAGTAGGTCCCTAGGAGTGGGCCTAATGACTACAGGGAACAGTTCTTAAAGTCTATGGATTTTGTTGTTTTCTTTCTCTCACAAAAATAAAAGTTTAAAAGCAAGGAGTAAAATGACGCTAGCAGCTAACCTTATGAGTCAGTGTCCCCAGTAGTTTCAATGCAGACAGCGTTCACATTGATACATTTTCTAATTAGCACCAAATACTAAAACCATGTGCACACTAGTTTTGTCACGTGCTTAACATAACGACAAATTAAAAACAATATAAATGTCCATTAATAAAAGTCTAGATAGGAAGGATACCCACTGTGGCTTCCTTCCCAGGCTATCTCTGAAATGTTTACAGTAGTGAGTGGAAACTCTCAGATCTATGAACACACATATCGAAGATGACTTTTTATACGGAAGCTATCAATTCACACACACGCTGAGGCAGGTTGCAAGCACATGTTTTTCTCAGGGTGGTAGATTTGGGACAAATTAATTTCTTTCTTCTACTCTGTCAGTAATGTTCATTAGTTCTCTGATTGGAAGAGGAAGTGTGTGGCATACAATTATTTCAGTCTAATTAACTACATAGCTACAAATTCTAAGTCCTCAGACCAGAGCCTTGAAATAAGGTGAATTAACTAAATAATTTATAGGCCTCCATTTTAAGGAGCAGCATTTCATGATCTCTCCTAAAGGCATATATTTTTAATCTTACTATATAAAATAAATATTTAGCTATTATAAGATAAAAAATAATAACTTGTTGCCAAATATGAGATTGGATTATAGTTAGTTTTAGCGAAAGTATTTTTTTAAGATGTTTGCCAGGTGGCCATCACTTTAATATTCACATCAAGGGGAGGAAAAGAGCATGAGGCCCTGGGTCAGATCAGGTGTGATGAGTATTGAATAAAGAGAGGATGTTTAATCATTTCCTTGCCTTGACAGCCAAAGGGCCTGCTATTGGAACGGAAGTGTCACTGGTTTATGTCACTGGCTGTCACCCCTCTCACTCTGTCGGGTGCTCTCACACTTCCTTTAGGGGAGGTGGAAGGACTGGAAGCCCATTTGAGATCAAGATAAAGATGACCTCTGGCCTCACACAGGAGAAAGGGGAATGAGTAGTTATAGAGACTAAGGCTAACCCAAGAAGCAATCCAACCTCCAAAACGTTCATGTAGGATTCAAATGACCCACCCTTCTAGAAGAGGGAAGGGAATGGCTGTCTTCATGGGGAGAAATGGGTAGGTAAAAAGTAGAGGGAAACCAAACCTACGGAAGAGAAAAGGCAACTATACCTGACTCCACAATATAAGGGATTACCTAAAATTATTACTATCAATGTGAGACACTAGTCAATAACAAGTGTGAAAGGGAGGGAAAGCATTGGCAAGCAATCTGACTCTGCTGTGAAGTCAAGGCAGCATTTAAGCAAGCTCTAGACTTAGGCTGTTGTACACACATGATGAAGAACACACGGCATGGCATGTGACAATGCGTGCCTCTTTATGTTGGTCAATCAAATTCCCACAGAAATAAAATTTTCTGCAATTTTAAAGCCTGTGATTGACAGTCTCATTTTTAACATTTCAGTTTTTGATCGAGTCTATTTTTTAAATGTATGCTTAATTATTATTAGTCAAATTGGGAAAGTAAAATTTATATTTTGAAAATGTAATTTAAATTTAAAATTAAAGCAATTTTCAGTTAAAACAAAATTCATATTTAAACCAAATTTTCATTACTGCTTTTAGGCAGAGGGAGGGAAGATCTAAAGCAGCAGTCTTGGGAAATTGAAGGACAACAACGAACGTGGTACCGAGAGAAGAAAGACAGAAACACTGCCACTCTTATCCCAATGGGTGACATTTGTGGTGTATTCTTATGAATGACACATGGTTGGTGAGAAGGTGCTCAAAGCAAACGCTACTGTATGCAGGGCTATAGGGCAAAGGAACTATCCAAAACCCAACACTCTTTGACAATGGAGGGCAAACCAGATGGAGATCAGCCAGAAGGCCTCAACCCTACACAAAAAACTCCAGGCAATTGAGGAAAGCTGCGAGTGGAAGAGGGGATCCCCAGGGAAGAGCACACCACTTGGCTGCCCAGGGTCAACAGGTCAGCCCTGAAAACATGCATGCCAGTAACACTATGTGGACTCAACAGATTATATATTTAGGGATGTATGTATACATGGATACATACATGATTGCCGTAACAATTGGTGAAAAACAGAGGCCATGACTTTGAAAGAGAACAGGAAAGAGTATGTGGGAGGGTTTGGGGGAGGAGAGGAGAGGAAGAGATGCTCTAATTAAATTATAATGTCAAAACTAAAGAAAACAAGAAAAACTAACACAAACATAAGAAATGCATGCTTAGCTACTAAGAATGTAATCATCATACTGTAGTAACAAACTCTATCTCTGCTAGGTAATGTGATCTTGTGGTCTCTATAAATTTCACAGGCGAGTCCATCCGTTTACTGAGTAGATGTTCACACAGCACAGAGAGGCAGACAATGTCTCAGCTCGACCCATTAAACTCGGCTTACCAAAATAAAATTCTGTGAGGCCTGAAGAGGAGCATTTTCCACTTCACCAACTGAAGTGTACTGTATAACATATGAACTCTGCTTTAGAATGTATGACAGTTACCTGTTTGCCTGTGATAATTATCTGATGGGCATCTGCATTTTTAGAAATCTCAAAAAAAAAAAATTCTCTCATGATTGTACAAAAATCCAAAAATCTTCTGCTGGATGCTACCTCTTAAAGGCTCCCCCAACCCTCCACAGCCACATTGGGGACCATGCCTCCAGAAAATGAACATTTGCGGGAACACATCTATGCAGTATCAACTAACGTCATTTGTTCTGGAAAAAGGTTAGTTTTTGTATTATTGTTCTCTTCTTTATGGCTCCTTTAAAATACTATCCAAAATGCTTTTCTGAGAACTTTTATGGAACCAAGACCCTTAGTGTCTTTTAAAGTCATCTAGATTGTAGCTAGTGGTGCAATGTTTGCTTAGCATGTCAAGGCGCAGGGTTCAATCCCTACATGCGCACGCACGCGCGCACACACACACACACACACACACAAACTCACAGGCACACACACTCACACATACACACATGCACCCACACACGCACACACACACAAACTCACACACACATACATGCACCCACACACGCGCACACACACAGAGACGCACACACACACACACGCAGACAGAGGCACACACATGCGCACATCCAGGGGATTCAGGTAATGAGATCTAGCGGTCAGCCCTCCTGACCTGCTAGGCTACACTCCTACCTTTCCAGCACATACCTGTCGTACAGCGTCACTTCCTGTATTTGAAGCATTGTGAGACAGTATGTGGTAAGCTAAGAAACTGCAGTGTATTGCTGCCTCCTCTCTACTGCCCCCCAAAAACTGACAAATTAGGACGGCCTTAGCCCCATTACACAGCAGAGACCCTGGTTAAAGGGAGCCTAACGCTGAAAACAGTTTGGGGGAAATCAGTTGCAGTGTGTTTATGTTTTAGACAAGGCAGAAGCCCTGCCTGTGAAATGAATCTCCCATGTCCCCTCAGGAAGCGTCATTGACGGCTGCAAACTGTTGTCTTTTACCATCTCCTTTTGCCTCATAGATTAGAAGACACCAGCAAACATAGGAAATTTGAGAATTAAGTTGTGAGAACATGTCTTCTTGAAAATTTGGAAGAAAAGAAAAACTAGGACTAAAGTAAAACAACAGAATTGGTTGGTGGGATTGCTGTTTCACTAAAGACTTATTTCAAGTCTCTCTGTGTAGTGTGTGTGTGTGTGTGTGTGTGTGTGTGTGTGTGTGTGTGTGTACCTATCTGGTGCTCAGGGAGGCTGGGAGAGGCCTAGGACCCCTGGAAGTGAGCTGGAGCTAGGCAGTTGTGAGCTGTCGTGTGGGTGCTGGGAACTGAACCCGGGTCTTCTGCAAGAGCAGCAAAATACTTAGCCAGTGAGCCAGCTCTCCAGCCCCAAACTGCTGTTTCCAAACAGAAGCACAACTCTTGTTCTAGAAGCGGGGACTGTGCATTCATTTGGATCTGGCTCGGTCATCTAATGCTTCCTTTTCTCATCTGCTTCTTTTTGGGGGAGGTTGGGGTGAATCTTGTATTATTGATTGCCCTCTTTTTATGCTTTTGCTCTAAGTGTTTCTCTTATATAAACTACACTATGTGTCCTAAGTAGCATTTTAATATTTATGTTTAATTTTTAGCTATTTTTATGCTTATGTATTTATGCCTTAACAAAAAAATAGACAATGGGAAATCCAGTGAAAGTTGTGTGCCCCACGAACAGCTTGTCAATTTCCAACAGATATGTATATATTCCTAAACTTAACTTTTAATGACTTATTTTTTGTGTGTATGTGTATGTCTGCAGGTGAGCATGCCCAGTGCACACAGATGCCTTAGGAGACGAGGAGAGGGTATCCGAACCCAGGGAGCTGGCATTACAATGCAGGCTCAGTCCTCTCCACGGAGCCATCACTCCAACCTCAGAATGTAAGAAAGAAAGAAATAGATAGATGTGTTAAATGCCTTTTAAAAACTACCAAAAAGCATCATTTTTGAGAATTTTTATAGTTTAGGTTAAAACACAGCTTTTATAATATTTTTATGATATTATAAGAACAATTTCTCTTGAGCAGTTCATTTAAGTGACATTGAAGGCACTCTTTTAAAAAGATTTTTATTGCTTTAGAAATACCTGAAATTTTACCATGGGCCTATTCAGGTTATGGACCCTTTAAAATACCTTTTAAGGAAAAAAACACTGTGAATTCTATAGATTTTGTAGATTGATTGATGCCAATTCAACTGAAGTAACTTCCAGAACTCATTACAGAAAAGTTATATATTTTGCCTCATCTCTTAAATGTTAATCTGACATTGGAATTACTGCTTTTTTTTTTTTTTTTTACTATAGACATCAGGTAAACCTCTTCTTTCTGACCCATTTAGAAAGGGCCACTTAACAAATGACTGTCCCCTGCCAGCAGAGACTAGAGTCTAGCCAAACTTCTCATAGCTTCTAAGTATAATACACATTCCATGAGAAGCAATGCTAGCACTCTACCTTATGGAGAGTACATAGCCTGGGAGCCGTAGAGACTATAAAGCAGAAAGATGAGGAGGCAGAATCTCAGTATACAGGGTTATAATTCACTTCAACTAACTGGCCAGCCACCAACTGATCGTAGCGTTGGAGTTCTAAACAGTAGATTAAAAATGACAATTTCTATGATTGCATGCAGCTTACTAAATATGAAAATTAAATACAAGAAAGATACAAACTAAAGGCACATCTTCTAATTCTATTTCTGAAAGGTAAACAACTCCTGAACTGAAAGCCTTTGATTTTACTCATTAAACGGTAATAGCAAGCACAGATGTTTAAAATTATTAAAGATAGTGAATGAATAAGAGCTGTGAGACAGTGGATAGATGCTTGCCGCTTCTTACCTTGCAACTGTAATCACCTGCTTTAAAGTTGATGCTCATTAACATTCTCTTACTAACTTTGCCAGAATTTAAAACAAAATATTTATCTATGAATATTGCGCCGCAGAAATAAGAGCATAAGACAATTGCCGTGATGACTGTTTTTGAACATCCAGAATGCCCACGTCTTAGGCTTTATTAAAGAGGGGACTTTGGTAGTTCATAAATTACTAGCAATCTAGAACGATCTTGATGATAGAAGGTCACAGACTGTCATCTAAGTAGCAGCTGAAACAAAGAGGGAAAGACACCCCATAAGCCCTGAGGACAATGAGAGCTAGAAAAGTGCCGTGGGACAGCTCCAGGCAGCAACTATGGATACAAAGGCAAGCAGAACATCCAGGCAGCCAGGATGGGTCTCAATCCAGGCATGCACTGTCTGTGGAGCATTTCCCTTGGTAGAGGGTGTGGCCCCATGCTTCCTGATCATACCATGGACAGAAGCAGAAAAGGACCTGGGAGTCACAGACTTAGTTGGGAACTCTTTTCCTGGACTTGTTTCTACCCATTCGCTTTCAAGTCTGACAACTCTCTGTTGATTGGTTGCATTCTACGCCTCATTTGCATACTCCTACTTTGCTTTATTTAACAGGATGCACATGGGAGTTTCATTAGTCTGACTCCTAACCAGACTCCCGGGCAGTCTTCCGATGTGCGAGATTGAGAATCTCATCACAGATAGATCCTACTCCGACTCTGAGACCAGCTGCTTCAGTACAAACCCCAGGACCTGCTCCAGACTTCAAGACAGGAGGCCTCTGGCATTCCCGTCATGGATCTGCAGATTTGTCCTCAGCAGAACCTGTGAAACTCTTCAGCTCTCCGCCATAGGTGTCCTGAAGGCGCTTGAGAACTTAAATCTGTAACACTACCAATTCCTCTCGATTGGTTTCTATTTCCCTAGGTAAGTTTCCCCTCTCCTGCTTAATTTGTTCCCAGGTGGCAAATAAAACTTCCCCTTGTTGTTTTTCCCTTTGCTGTCTGCCCACTCCATTCTTGGGGGGAAGGCAGAACAAGAACCTGCTAGGGAATCAGCCCTCTCCCTCACAGACTTAAACCTTACCACATAGTTCATACGACACCAAGCATAAGAGGACCTAGCAATATATCTCAAACCAGGACACATCTAGCAAATGCTGAATGGCCTTTGTCACCTAGGAAGGGAAATGGCAAGCAAAAGAAAACCAGCATAGAAAGTAGAATCCAGAAGAGCAGTTCCCGCTTTCTGAACAAGAGTCCTAACTTCCCTCACACCTCGACATCTCATGTGGAAGCAAACACAAGTGAGAGAAGGCCCTGTCAGGGGCTAGCCAAGATTTGCAAGCTGAGAAAACAGAGAGCAGCTGCAGTGGAAAGGTAAGAGGCTCATGCCTGCGCAGAGCGAATCTGAGAGAAGTCCTATCAGTCAAAAGAAGGCGGGTTATTCTGTGATACCAAACTCCCACATCTCAGTCCTCTGGAACAAAGATTTCTTACTCTTAGAGAGCATGCAGTGGATATGGGGGGAGGGGGGGTTCTCAGGACCACTTATCACCTTGTGCTGGCCCCACATTCCATCTGGCTTCCGTCTTTTATTTCCACATGGACGCATGCTCCCATAGTCACAGTAGCAGAGACAAGAAAATTGAAGCCCCTCCTCCAACTGATGACTCAGTACCTGGGCGCTTACATGGCACTCGGTTGCTCTTCTCGCTTCACCTTGGCTTGATTTGAATGAGTCACATTGCCTCTTGAGGCTGCGGGGATGTGTAGGGAAATAGTTCTCATCTCCCCCTTACTAGTTGGTGTCATTATGTCTTTTCCAAATATGATCATCTGCACAAAACTATGACCCTTTAGGTAAAACGCAAGCTTTCAGAAACTGCAGAAATAAAACTCAACCTGTCTAGAACCACTGGACAAGTACGCATTGCAGCATAGACAAGTAGAGCATGCTTGGTAGGGAAGTTTGTCATCCAACTGACAGGAAGCCCTGGAAATCATTAGTAGGATCTGCTGAACGTCTTACTCATTGTGTGGTTCTTTATTTGTTCAATAAATTCTAGCTAAGGAACATTGCAGGGTACAGTTTCTGTCATTTTCTAAATATCTCCTTTATTGGCTTCATAAAGTCCACATTTAAAAGGCTATCTGGATGTTGGCATACATAGATAGCTGGATTACAACTGCGATGTTAGTACCAGAAACAGCAAAGCAAACGCACAGCAGACCCCCAAAGGGTGGTACCTATTTCATGCCATCAAATCTAGTCTTAAAATCCCAATATGAACTCAGCTTTGATGGGAATGTGCCAGAAGATATTTCAAAGCAATGGCCAAGTAAGTCTTTATCTAAAAAGTTTCTTTCCCCCTTGGACTTACACAGAAATAGGTGGTAATGTCATTTGTTTCCTAGATGTGCTGAAGCTTTACCTTCCTAAAGTTCCCGCCAGAGGCAGTAATCCATCATGGGCTTAAAGCAGGTCCCCACCTTTGATCTTCCTATTCTCTGTGAGTGAGAAAGGGCAGAGAGCTGGATTCAAGGCCAGGAGCAATGTAGACAGATGATGCCCAGCGGTCAGCCCTCATACATCTCCGTGTACAGCCACTTTAAGAATGAACAATGTCATGGACATATTTCCTTGTTGCTCTTTGGGGTAGTCAAAGAAATTTTCCCCAAACTAACTAACCATGGGCCCAAATCACTGATTATTAGGAGTTTTCTTCAGGGTAGGAAAGAGGGCCTTCCCAGGATGAAACTTCTTAGGAACCCACAACTGGTTTTCGGGTGTGTGTGTTTATGTGTCTGTGTGTACATGTGTGTATGCATGCATGTGTATATGAATTCAGTGTATGGTACAAATTTAATGGAAACACAAAATAAGATTCAAATAATAAAATCAAAGGTGATTTTTGAGTGTCAAAGAAGCATGATTTAGGGGAAATTTTTGTTTTGTTTTGTTTTGTTTTTCAAGACAGAGTTTCTCTGTAGCTTTGGAGCCTGTCCTGGAACTAGCTCTTGCAGATCTCGAACTCACAAAGATCTACCTGCCTCTGCCTCCCGAGTGCTGGGATTAAAGGTGTGCGCCACCACTGCCTGGCAATGGGAGGAGATTTTTAAAATGGAAAATTGAGTACAACCTATTATTTTAATGACCACTAACTTTAATGCCCCATTTTTAAATTTCTCTAGCAATCTAGAATGAAGTACTATGTAAATAAGTATCCTTATTTAACTTTTATATCTCTAAGGAAAAATGCAATATTAATATTGTATTGGAGGAAATCATTAAAAGATTTTGTTAGATAGGTTTCCAGGTAGCTGGTAGGCTTTATTCTGTATCTAAATGTTAACATGTCAGCATGGTAACTCAGAGGTCAATTTTCCCTTATACATTAGTTACTTATGTATCACTGTGATAACAGAACAAAATTAACAGGCAGAAAGGCGTATTTGAGTTTCTGGTTTCAGGATTTATATCCATCGCAGCATAGAAGACAAGCGTATGGCCCAAACATCCCTGTGAATCAGGAAACAGAGACAGTAGGTCAGAGTCTGAGGCTGGTAAAACTTCAAAAGCCCGCCCTAGAACCCTACTTCTGGAAACCAGACCGACTTCCTAAAGGCTCTACAGCATTCAAACCGGCACCACAAAGGTGGACCCCAAATTATGAACCTGTGTGCTCCAGTCTAGACTCTAGCTATAACATTTTGCTTGCATCCTCAAACTCAAGTCTGCCTTCCTGAAATGGCAATTATGAAACTGAAGGGGAAGGCAGCAGGTATTGAGTCTTCCTTACCTGGGTAAGCATTTGTTTGATGAGGCTAGCCAGTAAAACTAGAGTTGGCTTGACCTCTAATGTTTCTGTCCTCAGACAGAGGTCTAGAGTATGATTTAATGTCTCCATGCTCTAAATAGTGTTCTGAATAAAGGGGATTTGGAATGTGTGTTAATGTTTTCTTCCAAATATCACATAGGAAATAAAAATCAAAAGAACTTCAGACCACTGGATTAAGTTTCTCTTCACTGTAAATGTGTTCCTTGGGCTACCATAACAAAATACTTTAAGCTGGGTGGCTTAAACCACAGGAATGTATTCTGTATTTCTGCAGACTACAAAGCTGAGGCCAAGAGGCCAGCAGGATCATGTCTGATGATGACTGTCTCCTTCAATGACACATAGGCATAGTCATCTTTCTCCTATGTCCTCAAATGACAGAAAGTGAGCTCTGGTCTCTCTCTCTCTTCTTATAAGGACGTTAATCCCATCCATGGGGCTTCTCCCTCATGACTTCATCTAAACCCAGCTACCTCTCCAAAGGCCCCACGCCAGATCTCATCACAGTATGATATAGAACTTCCAAATATGAGTGGGGAGGGGATCTGTGTGTGAACACCCACTTCTTCACACCAAGAGATCTCAGCTGATGATATCTTTCCCTGGAGAAAATGGAAAAGTTGCTTGAGGCTTACCTGTCACCAAGTGGTTCTCCGAGGTCACATTCATGACATTTTACATCAGCATCTCTTTTTCTGTCTACCTTTGCAATCAGTTTACATATGTGATCAACTAGTCAAGTTGATTAGTTGATCACATATCACATAATCATATGATCACATATGTGGTAGGAGGCTGCTTGTCTTCCCAGCCGCTGAGCTGCTTAGCCTGGAAATAATCACACAGAAACTATATTATTTAAAGCACTGCTTGATCTATTAGCTCTAACTTCTTATTGGCTAGCTCTTACATTTTAATTTAACCCATTTCCATTAATTTGTGTATCGCCACATGGCAGTGGCTTACCAGCAAAGTTTTGGCATGTTTGACTCTGGCTGGGGCTCCTTAGTGTCTGACTCCACCCTTCTTTCTCCCAGCATTCAGTTCTGTCTTCCCTGTCTACCTAAGCTCTGCCCTCCTATAGGTCCAAAGCAGTTTCTTTATTCCATAATGGTAATCACAGCATACAGAGGAAATCCCACATCACACATAATCCAATGAAATGTACTGGTTTCTGGCAATCGCAGGGGGCAGGCAAGAACACATGTATAGAATATTGTGACTGTTTTGCCTTTTTCTATATAATTTCTAACTCCCAGGATTAGATTAATATATTCTTAGCGCTGGGCAGTTTTTCCACACACAGCTAGCTCTACATAAACAAACAGGAAGAAAACACCTTGCAAGCATACAGCTGAGTCTAGAGCAGTCAGCTCTGTTTCTGTCATCAGCTGCCTTTTTTTTTCTTCTTGATTAAGTGGCATTGCCCTTTAAATGACCTTGATGTTGCTGGAGTCTCAGGCTGGACTCATCCTTTCTTGAAAGGGAGGTTGCCAACCAACTGCAGGGCTGTCGGTCTTTGCAGCCCAAATTCTGAGGCTACCCCTCACAACTTCTGTCTGTTGATTTGTAAACTCACAAGATACAGGATTCTTTAGAGAAATTTTTTCTTCCGGGATGAAAAGTGTCTGCTAATTCTCTCTGCAAAGGTCCTATACAGACTGCAGAAAAAATCGTGTTTTATAAAGTTCCCTGAAGCTTGGTGGAGGGAAAAAAAAAAAAGACAAGTATGGTCAGGAAGACACCCCCATTATTCAGGATTCCTTTCCCAGGGCTGTTTCCTGCCTGGCTCCCTCCATCAGATATCCCCCTCCAGCCTGCCGGAATCAACCTTCCGCTGCTCATTGCCTAGCCTAAAGATTTCCTTTTTAACTCTTTCATGCAGATGGTCGTATTAGCTCTAAATTCAGTGCAATGGGCTCAAATCGGTGCAAGCAAGCCTGAAGTGCTTCAACTGTCAGCAAAAGAAGACCCTAAATATTCATTACAAATGGCTTCTTTATGAAGAAAAAATATATTATGTCCAAGATGTCACAGCACAGGCTGTTCTTACTTGGGAGGATGTCATTTCCAGGGCATATTCAACTATTTGACATGCAAAGGAAAAGATTCCCAAGACATAATACATCACTGGGCAGGTGAAATCTCTGAAAATTGTTTACATGTGGATTGAAATTTGAATTGTAATACTAGCTTTGTGAATATGAAGGGTTAGTTAATGTAATGAGCCTTCATCGCCACATTCTTTTTTTTTCATTTATTTATTTATTTATTAAAGATTTCTGCCTCCTCCCTGCCACCGCCTCCCATTTCCCTCCCCCTCCCCCAGTCAAGTCCCCCTTCCTCGTCAGCCCAAAGAGCAATCAGGGTTCCCTGCCCTGTGGGAAGTCCAAGGACCCCCCACCTCCATCCAGGTCTAGTAAGGTGAGCATCCAAACTGCCTGGGCTCCCACAAAGCCAGTACGTGCAGTAGGATCAAAAACCCATTGCCATTGTTCTTGAGTTCTCAGTAGCCACATTCTAAACTGAAAGAGCAATGCCTCCTGTCCAGCCCCTGCAGCTAGATCGGGGATATATACACAGATATAGAGACATTCATGGCTTATAGATCCCTGGTAACTGGTAACTAAAGCCAGCATAGTGGCACCCACCTGCAATCCTAGCACTCTGAAAGGACAGGCAAGAAGGCTGAGTTTGAAGCCAGACTGAGCAACGTGCAGAGATCTTGTCTCAAAAATATGGAGGGAAGGAAAAATGAGTGGTAGCTATTTCATTCGTTCATTTAGTTACTGTGTTCAAGTGTGTGTGTGCACACATGTAACATGTCAGGTGTGGACAGAGGTTAAAGCACAGCTTTGGGTATCAATTCTTGCCGTCCCCTATGAGAGACAGGGTCTCCTTTCGTTGCTTGCCTCTCACTAATTTGCATGTGACATTTCTCGGTCCAGGTAGAGTTGTTTTGAAATTAGACCGAGGAGCAGTCACATAAGTAGTACCCATAACCAACCTCTACCCAAAAGGGAGGCTTTCAACGTGCTGCAGAAACAGGAGTTCCTTTCAACTTGGACTTCTTGAAGACGCATCCTTCCCACCCATTCAAGCCTCTCACAAAGACCCGTGTGCGGATACCTAAAAGAGAAAAGCATTTTACCTTCAGACTCCTCTAGATAGCTAGCAGGTAACACAAAGACCCTCCAACCAGCTCCCAGCACACCCCTCCCCCAGGCAGAGTGAGAAAGCAGAAAACCAGCAAAGGACTCTCCTGCAAGGTTCGCAGTTTGATATATAGCCTTGACCTGCGCCTAACAGTTCGAACCATGAAAATAAGGATCTTTTATGGTTACCGGGAAAATTCATAGTTTATCATATTTTGTCGGCTGCAGAGGAAGAAAAGACTTGGCCAGGTTCCTGAGGGAAAGATAGCCTGTCATATTTGCTGAGATTTATTTATGAAAAAGTATTCATGATGATACGATTGTGCAACATGCCCCAGTCCCCCAGTCCTGCTCAGTGCTCCGTTGGTACTGCACAAGCTTGAAGGGCGCCCAGAACCATCCAGAACTGCAAGTGAAGGAGGGACCAGAAGGGGGGGGGGTAGAGGGAGGAGAAAAGGCACTTGGCTACCATCATTTAAGCCTCTTGATTATTTAAACTTCTGCAGAATAATGATTGCATATTTGAAGGTAATACATCTGTTCCTTTCCCTCCCCACCCCCATGTGGTTTTCTAATCCCGAGGTAATTACGTTTTGACAAAAATTTATTGGGACATCTGTTTTTTCCTCAGATCTGTAGGTCACTGTGTGACTCTTAACAGCAGCCCAGCAGAGAGCTGCTGTGGAGAAACGGAACACAGTGGCTAGCCAGGCCATGGTGCCTGGGCAGCAGACGAGGGGTACAGACAGAGACGCCTCCAGTTTCACGTACCACCTTGCTTGGTTCTTGGCAGGGACTCAGTGTGAGATTCTGGTCCAGGAGAATGGAAGGGTGGGTGGTATGACAGGGAGGGGATGGGCGAGGGCTGGCTGGTAGCAGGCTGGCACTGTGCGTCAGGATTCATGCATTGCCTAGGTTGGCATCTGATATAAAAATAATTCATGGAGGGAAGGGAATGGGGGTGCAATACACAGGCCATATGTTTGAAACCCCTGCCCATAACGGCTGGCTGTGGTTACCAGCGTCTGGTGCCACTAACTAGATTAAATTATGGTACCCTACGGAGGCTCAGGAATCAGAAAGATCTCAACTTCCAGCGTCTGATAAAGCATGGAACAATAGAAAGAACTTTTTACAGAAGACTTCTTTTTTAATTTTATAAAAACAACTCCATTTGGATCTGCATGTTTTGCCAAAACCTGCTAAATTCTGGTCTAGGGTTTTAGTTGTTTGTTTTTTAAACAATCTTGGCTCCTGGAGGAAACACTTGTATCAGAATCCCACAGGGATCACCTTCTCCATGTTTTTCCACCTTTGAGTTCTAATAAGGAAGTTTATTTTTGAGTTGTCTAACCCAATATCTTGATGAAATGCTTGGAAATAAGTCTGACGGACTTGCTATTGTGCCAAATCAAACTGGAACATTCTGAGGTGATTCCACTGCTGAGAATCTAATCGGGGAAGCCCAATACCTGAGTGAGAGCTTGTGGCTCTGCCTCTGACTTCTTCATTTACATGGGATAAAAGGGAAAACATACCTAATACATTGTACTGGCCAATGCCCCCAGGCTTCCGTTAGTTTCTTCCTTCTGAGAGTATCAGAGAAGTAACAAGAGTACATAATGTAGCAAGAAATAACAAGATATACTCAACAAACACAGGGTAACAAACCCACATGGGTGCCTGGGAAGGTCTGCCTCCCACTGCCAAATTTAGGAAGATAAGAACATGCGGCTGCTTCCTGACGTCCTTAAGAAAGATGACTCAAAGCAAACCCTCAGCTTTCAGAGGGCAACACTGCAAGAGTAAGGTAGGCAGCTGAAGGTCAATAGGAATGTTCCAGATTCAAGGCTGGGCGCTGGGGGTGGTACTCCAAGCTCTGGGTTTCCATTCCAGATTTCAAGCTACAACTACCCTGCATTCATGCCATGAATAGTCACTTAGTGGGCTCTGCAGAAACTGTGTCCTGAGAGATAAAAGGAAACAAGTAAGATTGGATGTGCCTGATTTGAGAGGCTTGGGAGGAGGTCTCATTGAGGCGTAGAGTCCATTTTATTTAAATTTTGAGCATTTTTATTTAAATGAGCAGTGTGGGTGTGTCTTAGCACGACTTGCCACAGGAGGCTGGAACCAATATCAAGGTCAGAGTATGCAGGGGTGTTGGTGAGGACTGGCCTCTAACCAAGTCCTCACGGAGCCCAGAGAGAAAACTGTGGCCTCTCTTTATAAGGGCACCTACATTTTCTTTGTGGATCTAATCATTGTGATCTAGTCTAAGGTTTTCACTTCCCAAAGTCCCCACCTCCTAACAGAAACACACTGGAGCCCAGACTTCATCATCCTCGTCTTGTAAAGACACGCCTCAGTCCATAGTGGCGCTGCCTAGACTGTTCGACTGGGGTAGGGCTAGGGTTGAGGAAGAACTATGGGAAAGACATGTTAGATTGGACTCTTGGTGACTCTTAAAGGTTTTCCAACTGTGTCATGGCACAGGCCACAGAGAAGGACTCGATCACAAGTGAATTTGGTCAGTCTTTTGTCCTGCTCATTTTTGTGTGACATACTAACCAAGCTGGAAAAATTACAGAGTTTAGATGCAGGGTGTAAAAAGCAAACTCAGGTGAGTTGAGAGGAAGGCAACTGGCAAAGTTGTAGAGCACTGCACTTCAGAGCCAGAGTGCTGCATCTATCCCCTTCAGAATATGTGTGTATTTGTGTGTGTATGTGCATGTGTGTGTGTCTATGTGTGTGTGCATGCACGTGTGTGCGTGTATGTGTGCGTGCATGTGTGTGTCTGTGTGTGTATGCATGCATGTGTGTGTGTCTGTTTATGTATGCGTGCGTGTGCATGTGTGCGTGCGTGTGTGTGTCTGTGTATATGCATGCATGTGCGTGTGTGTCTGTGTATGTATGCGTGTGTGTGTGCATGCGTGCGTGTGTGTGTGCATGCACGTGTGTGCATGCGTGTGTGTCTGTGTGTGTGCATGCGTGCATATGTGTGTATGTGTGTCTGTCTGTCTGTCTGTTTAGGCCAGAGGTTGATGCTGGATGTTTTCTTTAACACTGCTCCACCTGAAACTCAGTGATTGGCCTGGTCAGTTGGCCAATGAACACCAGAGTCCACTTGTCTCTGCGCCTGAACTCTGGGATTTCAGATGCTAAAGGCTACCCCAGGCTTTTATGTGAATGCTATGGATCCAAACTCAGGTCCTTATGTTTGTAGGGCAAGGTCTTTATCTTCCTCAAGAGGAACAGACGTACTCCTCAGTTTACCAAACGCCTCCTTGGCCCGACTCTTTGATTTGCCTTTCTTTAAAACACAGAATGGTACCAAGCACCATGGTAGATATTTAACAAAGGTTTGCCTGACTCTAATGGGACACAATCAGAAATTTAAATGGCCAGACAGCCCCAGCTGAGAGTATTAGGAATGCCTCTCTTTGTCATTTGGCGGACCCTGTGGACACCCTCCTACCTGACTAAGGCATTCTCTAAATGCTTCTGTAACTCCCTGGCCTCATCTTTAGGGGACAGGGCCAGACTGGATGATCTAGGTTGTGATACTATAGGAACCTCTGATGGCCAGAATGCATAACCTTTTCTATCTCAGTAGACAACCAGGCAGTCAGCCTTGCTCGTCAGCTGTTGTTCTTCCTCAGGGACCTGCCACCGCAATCCAGCGGACCTTGGTGCACAAGCCCCACATTGACATTTAAGCAAATTATGGAAGAAACTCCCTTATACAGAGGAAAATAATTTGGTCCTTTCTATGGTTATTTTCCTGTTACTGATAGATTTATAAGAATAATTTCAATTTTCCCTTCTTGGACGTCATGGGGCATCTTTTAACAAATACAAGCTGCAGCTCCTGAACCAGCCAGGCTGCTCGGAAAGTGCCTGCTCAGATGTGCTCATTAGAGTCGAGGGTTTGTGTGTGTCTGCACTCTCTGTCAGGTGAGTTCAGGCTTACTGAGGAAGGCAGCTGGATGGATGTCCTGCAGAGGGCTACATAAAGGGCTCTGCCAAACTCTGCTCTTTCCATTCACCTAAACCCTGGCCTTGAAAGTTGCTCTTTGTGGGATGCGATGAGGTGTGAGTTCAATCTCCATCCTCACATGGGTCTTGTCGGGTCTTGTCATTTTCTGTGCCGCGATTGCCAGTTGTGCCAGATACCATTAACTGCACTGATGGGACTGACATGGTTCTCTGGGCAAAGCTGCCATCCAAAGGTCTCTACAAACTCATGTGAGGCGTGGGCTTCCTCTGGACAGTGTTTGCTTTCTGTTTGTTTGTTTTTGTTCTGTTTGTGTGTTTGTTTTGGTCGCGATGGAAACTGATGAACCCTGGTACTGGTGTGGTACCATCGCCGGCACAGTTTATCTCCGTAGCTGTTGATTAATGGAGACAAAAGGCACTGGTCTGTAGGCTTTGCTGCTTGTTTCCCTTTCTTCTTACATGCTGAGACTCGTGACCTAAACTTACTGACTGCAAACTTACTCTGCATGCTCCATAAGAAGAGGGAGCCAAGAAGAGGGGAAGGGGCATTCTGTGATTTTTTTTTTCCTAGTGCTCAAAGAATCAAATGCAGCCAATTTAACTTCATCAAATCACTGACAACCAGGGCTGATACAGAAGATGGAAAATATGCAAGGCCAGAGAGGAGCCAAAATCCTACAGTTTCTATCAGGATTAAAGCCAGATGTTTCACTGACTGTACACATTTGATAAAAAAAAAACCCACGACGATAACGGCTTCCTTCTCCCCGGCATCTGTGGAGGCTAGGTTCCATTCATCAGTGCATGGCCCATGTATCTGTCCTCCAGGCCAACGGAGTAACATTTAATTCAGTCCCGGGCTTCTCACGGAGGCAACTGCACTCCCTTTGTGTGTGTGCTCTATGTTGTTGTGGCTTGAACAGATCTGTTTATACTATACTCGCTATGGCAACATTTATCTGATATGGACAAGAGGCATTTTGATTCCTGAATTAATAACACTTGACTCAAGCCTATGACTCATGAAAAGGTATTCAAAGTGTTTAAAATGAAAGCAATGTTTTCTCTGAAGCCAATTAATAAAGAATCGGACCTTTGCTGCAGTCATCTAAATGTGCTCATAGAAGGATTGCCACGCTCTGGAAGCCAGGAGGCTTTCTCTGCAGTGAGTGACTAGGGACAGACAGAAAGAAATGTGTGTCCTGTGGGCATGGGCTTCCAGCCATCATCCAGGAAGGTGACATGTTTTAAGTGAGACGTGCAGAGGTGGCCCTTGTTCAGTCTGACAAGTCTGACCCCAGCTGTGAAGTGCGAGAGGGCCCTGAACACAGAAATAGACGTCCAAGCTTCTCCTCCAGCCTTCAAGGGCTCAGGGCTGGCATTGGCCCAGGTCTACCTGTCCCTGAGCAGTTGCCTCACCAGGGCTGTGACTTGATTGGACTCTGGGATCTTTTCTGGAGAGCAGATGGAGCCCCAGAGCCCCAGGTAAATGATTTCCTCTCCTTCCCCCGACAGACCCCAAACAGAGTTTCCCTTTCTTTCTTCCATTGAAAAATTGCCAAAATCCACTCCATACTGTACAACTAACCTCCAAACAGGCAATGGAGAATGATGTTAATTTAAACTTCTGCCTTATTAAGTAACAAAACCCAGAAATAATGTGATCAAAGCCAAAAGACACAAACTTCTGCCATCTTTCTTGAGATAAAAGAAGTAGAACACCCATTAAATGAAGGAGACTCGGACACTTAATAAAAATGGCTAATTGGGTGTTGGAGTAACTTCGCATTTTGCCTCGAGAACGGCACGGCACTAAAGGCTAGCCCGCCTGCTCTTTTCCTCTTGCTCCTTCCTGCTGTGGTTTAGGCCACCACATCATTGCTTTGTTTGTTCCCTTCTTCATGTGCCAGCAACCGTTGTTCTTGGGGAGTGGAGAAAGAGATTGTCGACCAGGTCCAGGCACTACAGGCCTACAGCAGTGATGGAGGATAGATCGAGGGTAAGTGAAGTTCTTAGACAAAATAGTTAGCAAAGAGTGAACATCACAAGGAGATGTGATGCTTCCTGCGTGTCATTCTCAGCACAGTCCTGAAATGCCTGTGATGTCTCCCTTGGAAGGGACTTCTTCTTCTTTGTGGGTGCTATTATGGTCTTTTTTTTAGGTCTTAGTTCAGCATACCTCTCTCTATTTACCCTTCTCTCTCTCTCTCTCTCTCTCTCTCTCTCTCTCTCTCTCTCTCCTCTCTCTTCTTTATTGTTCTTTATGACTTTGAATCTGCAAATGCTTTTTGGAAAACACCTTTTAAATACCAGTATACCAAAACAAAAAAGCCACAGTGTTCATCCAAACAAAGCCACGATCTAGTAAAAGCAAGGCAAATATCCACGTAACTACTCCTCTCAGGATAAAGGGATGACTTCCAAGCTGCGTGAACAAGTCATTTGAGGCATGACTTGAAAAAGCAGGTGCTGTGAACCCACCCCAGCTCTGTCACTTGGGGTAGGAGGGTGAGTTCAAATGACGTTTAAGCATCTCCTCAAATTGGTTGCACTGAAGAACAAAAACTGGGGACTATTGGTAATGAGACGGGGACATTGGATTTCAAGGGCAGTCCCAAGACTCCCAGAGCAGGACCAAGCTTTACCGGGTTTGGGATTTTGAGTTTTTCATATGGCACCCAGCCCCTGGTCCAGGTTCCTGTGTGATGAAGGGAATAATCCATTCTCTAATGAGCGCTGGGCGCTTTAAATGAAATAGAACGTGACAGAGGAACCCTTGGGTTGCTTTGTAGATAACTGATGCACTGAAATAGTTGTCACCAGCCTCCCTCTCCAAAGACTGCAGTGATAAAACCTACTAAGCAATATGCGCTCCACTGACTTCCCTTGAGCCTCTTTTCCTTTGAGTAAGAAAATGTTTAAGGAAAAACTTGACTATTCTTTCCAATTTTTTTAAAAAAAATCTACATTTAATGACTGGATTCTGTTTTGTTTTCATTTGTATATTGGTGCTTTGCTTTGTTGCTGTTTTCTAGACATTTGGATGATGAGAGAAAAACTCATTGCTAGAGGCTCACCATGCACACACTGGCAAGCAGAGCATCCTACACAAGAGCTAAATAAAAGTCCTGGGATCTAGCCCAACACTTTCAGCTTCCACCTCCGAAACTTTGTACCCAGACAAGGCAAGTACCTTGTCCAACATCACAGAAACAGAGGCAGAGGTAAAGCAAATTCTAGTGAAATGGGATTCTTAATTCTTCCCTCTGAAGGTCTAACCAGGTCATGTGCCCCAAGAATCATGAAGGCTATGGGGAATGAGTCAAAGGTGAAGTCAGCTTTTATCTCTTTTGCACCAATTCCTAGTATAATTTCACATATAAAAATAAGTGAAACCCTGAGGAGACAGCCCTCTGCATTTATCGCACTTGGTATCCCTGACTTTTCCACAATTCTTAGTGACCATTGTTGGAAAACAATGCAATGATTTTTATCTTTCTATTGGAGCCTAGACTTTGCCCTCGTAGTTTTCATCTGATTACCCCTCTCCATCATGGCATGCTGTCAGTGAACAGCAGAAACAATTGAATACAGTGACATCACTTTGATTTGTGACTGTAAGGATATAGGGGACAGTGAAGCCAAAGAAAGACCAACACAAGCTTCTTCAGATGCAGTTATAGGTGTGAGTCTAAGTATTGAATATTAATTATTAGAAATAGTTTAAACCTGCTTGCAATTAGGAAGCTAACTGTGTTTATAGACTGCATCTCATGTGTATCTCTAGCTAGCCTATGACTTTCTAAGTAGACCAGCCTGCCCTTGAACTCACAGAGCTCTGCCTACCTCTGACTCCTGAGTGCTGGGATTAAAGAGTGTGCCACCACACCCAGCATATTAACTACCATTTATAATTCCCCCATACAACTGCTGTAATAATAACCACAACATGTAATTACGATAAAAGACAGATGCCTCTGGGTTGCTACTTTGCCACCCAGTGCCATTTTCTCTTTACGAATAACAATTTTACCTAAGGATAAAATGGCCCCACTTAGATATGCACCCATCTTTCTTGAAGAGCAGAGAGAGATGCTATGTGATGTGACACTGTTATGATTAAAGGGCTATGAGCAGAAACTACAGAGAAAGACCCCAAGACAAGAGTGGGCACACCTACTGTGCCCTTTGGAGTATACTGTCTGAATGTTGATATGGTTATAGTGTACTCATCTTGAGAGCATTGGGATAAGTTACCTTCTGTGGATGGCAAAATATGAAACTTAAGCCTCAAAAGTCTTTGATCTTAACATTAAGAATCTTCCATACCTTCCTGGGAGCTTCTCTCCAAATGTACTTTCGAAAATGGTCAAGCAACCCCCTAATGCATCCTTGTGTTTGTTCTTTTTTTTTTGGTTTTTCGAGACAGGGTTTCTCTGTGGTTTTGGAGCCTGTCCTGGAACTAACTCTTGTAGACCAGGCTGGTCTCGAACTCACAGAGATCCGCCTGCCCCTGCCTCCCAAGTGCTGGGATTAAAGGCGTGCACCACCATCGCCCGGCTTTGTGTTTGTTCTTGAGGTGACTGCTTGGTTTGTTTTTCAATAGCTGTTACCAGCAACCAAGCAAAATTCATAGCTTAGACTCTGGGCAAGGCAAAGTACTATAAATGAAGCTAAGCTTAAAAGCATTTCCTATGTAACAGGAAACATTATCTGCCAGAAATCTGCCCAAGAAAGCTCGCTCAGGAGAGATTTCCTGACTTTTTAATGTTTTTCCAGCCCTGAACTGGAAAGTGCACATGAACAGTAAAGCACACGGGCAGTTATCCAAAGAGAATCATTTCTATTTGCCCCACACTGTACGAGAAGCAGCGCTGAATGTGTGTTGTCACCGATTCTGTATTCCCGAGTCCATTCAATTAGAGAAAGTTCAAATTCAAACCATCTCCAAAAGGGAATTCTTGTATATGAAAAGTCCATTGAAGGCTCCCAGCTAACTGTGAGATCAGTTTGGGGCCTGCCGTACAATTGTCACATTAACTGACATCCATACCTGCCACCTCTTCACTTAGCTTTTGTATCTGTTCCCTTAGGTAGTCTAGACCGAAAGGCATAAAACCACTTGGCCTCCATTAGGACTTGCCAAAGCCATGAGGAAACATAGGAAGTATGCGCTGAACACATTGGAATATGTGTCGGTTACAGAAAGCAGCAAACTTGAACACTGCGTGGTTTTTGAAATTCTGAAGTTGGACGATGAACAGGGTGGGGAAAGACATTGAGAGCATTTCCCCAAGGGCTCTAAACCATGGCATCAGAAAGCTGGGCCTAGGAAATCTGCTCAATGAGGTACTGGCAACTAGAGGAGATCAGGTGGATCACAGAAATCCCTAATCAGAGGCACAAGCAGGAAGGCCGGCAAGCCTATATGCTAACCTAAGTGCCAGAGGCGTTTAGATAGCCTTAGTGTCTACCTCCACTAGGAAGGAACGTGGCCAGCCTGTACTGATGGTGATGGACAGGCAGATTATAACTTAGCTGGAAATATTTCTAAGTTTCCCTTGTAGGCTGTACTCTACATTAAGATACAGATGCACAATACATTCTGGTGGTTAAACCAAGAAAAAGTGTCATTCAAAGCTTCTCACGGACAGTGTCCAAACCCGAGGCTTTTCCTATCAAAGACATATCATAACTCCTTTGCTCTTTGAGAGGAGGACTCCCCCAAAACCTGCAGCCAGGGGCTTTTACTGGGAGCCAAAACTAAGAAAGGGACCCTCTGATGAGAAGTCAGCTCTAACCTCATAGGCAATGTGTAATGTGTTTGAGTTCATGGTAGTAGCTCACGACACCCGTTTCCACTTTTATGAACCTACGAAGAATTTAAAGACAGCTTGGAAAACAGTGGGCCTGGGGAATCACAGAGGAGACAGAAGGGAAAGAAATGGCTTTCATACTGATAGTCAAGCTTTGATGCCAAGCAGCTCCTGCACTTACCTAAATTATCAGTTTCACTGCTTCCTAAAGTCGATACTTCAGTGTCTAATCTCCCCAGAGCACGAGCGGCACACGTCTTCCTGCCACTCCTGGGGAGGCCCTTGCTTTCATCCACACATGGTGAAACATGGCATGTTCTTTTTTTTTTAAATATTTATTTATTTGTTATGTATACAATACTGTCTGTGTGTATGCCTGCATGTCAGAAGAGGGCACCAGACCCCATTACAGATGGTTGTGAGCCACCATGTGGTTGCTGGGAATTGAACTCAGGACCTTTGGAAGAGCAAGCAATGCTCTTAACCTCTGAGCCATCTCTCCAGCCCCACATGGCATGTTCTTAAGAGGCAGTTCGAATCCTAGCTCCCACTAGAGGTTTCCCTCATGCCAGATGTCCTTCCATCCTCGCTGCATCGTCTGAATTGAGTTGCCCTAGTGGGACTTTTGTGTCATTGTTTTACTTAGTTCCTTGCTTTATTCTGTGGTGTTGAACTGTAGTGTTGTTTACTCGTTTTCTTAAGTGTGCCCGGGAGTTAAGCCCCATAGCTCATCCAGATGTGAATCTCCAGAACCGTGCTGTCCAAGTGGCCATCAGTGAAGGTGGACTGCATGCTGGTACAGTGGTCCCAGTAGTAATAAAGCCAGCTTTGTCTTCATAGTGACGGATGTTCTCCTGTGTTCATGAGACTCTCAGAAACCAAAATATTATGTGAAAGTCCAATGAGAGGCCGGATAGTTGACTCACTGGCTGCTCTTGCAGAGGACCTGGGTTTAATTCCCAGTACCCACAAGGTGACTCACAGCCATCTGTAACTCCAGTTTCAGGGGATCTGACACCCTCTTCTGACTTCTGTAGGCCCCGGGCATGCCTGTGGTGCATTTATGTGCAGGCAGACAAATCACCCATGCACACACACAAAAGAAATAAAATTTCAAAAGTCTAATGATAGATTTCTAAAATTCAGAAGGAAATTCTACATGTAGAAGAAGAAAAAAAAAACAAAATACCAAACAAACCTGCATTCTATTTCATACTGGCTTTCCCTTCAATTTTCTCCTCTAAATATATAAATTTCTCTAAAGTTTAAGGTCTGTGGGTCATCAGAAATCTTCATTATTTGCTCTTTAAAGCATTGGCATGACGTAAAGGCGATCAGATACTAATAAATTTAGTATGTCCAACTTGGGACGCTGTGAGAAGAAATTTCGAGTAAATTTTCAAGTTCCAAGTCCATTTTCACACCTCTCACCATCAGTGTGCAGTACACGGTTATGACGTGCTGCTGAGAACCACCCGTGTGTGAATTCGCGGATGGATGCAATGTTGAAGGCAAGGTCTGTGTCTGGAAATGGGCACTGCACCCTGGAACTACCCAGGGAGGTCCTGGAGCACAGGAAACAACGTACCCTATTGAGCTTCAGTCTAAGGTGTCCTAAGATTTACCTGTGGGGGTAAGGCTTCCCAGAGCCTTTCCTTTGTAGGTTTACCACTTATGAATAGACAGTAAAATACCGACAGATGATGAGACGGTATCTCATCATCAGGTATCAGATAACTGATAAAATAAATACTCTAGCCACAGGAGAATGTGCGGATAGAAGAGGCTATCAATGACTCATGCAGTAAAACTTAGTGAGTGATGGTGCAAGAATCAGTCTTTAATCTGCAGTCTTGAAACTATTTCCTTATAAAATACCATCCTGTTCTAAAAAGAAAAAGAATGCCCTCAAACCAAAGGGCACTGGCAATTAAAAAACATTTAATTGCCAATAGCATATCTGACCCGTGTCTCAAAGATGAGGGCCCTAGGCTGTGCCTTCTGCCAGGCCTCACAAGTTTCTCTGTTGACTTCATTTTGGAATTGACCTGGGATCCCCACAGTGTGGCTTTGTGTGTGACACATGCTGGTCACAAGTACCCCTGCTCACATAAGATGTGGATCTAATTAAAACCCAACTAGATACTAATGTGAAAGTGGGCATGAAATATTCAAATCTGACTTAGGCAAATTATCATTAATGAATTTCTGGATTATTTTCTCATGTTGTTCCAGAAAGGAACTCAAATAGTGATTCTTCCTTCTTTTTTTTTTTAAACTGGAAAGCTAGGCATATATTGCTTAAGTAATATACCATATATTGCTTGGGTAATATTCCAATATGCTATTAGATTCAATTTTACAATAAATAAATAAAAGGTTTTAGAGTGACACAGATTCCATTAAGCTCTCAAAGCCATTGGGAATCCGTGTGGGAAGAATGGTGCTCCCTAAACTCAAGTTGGGGAGCAGGGGAAAGAAGGTCCACAGACTCAGGCATCGAATGGCAGGATTCTCAACTCTTGACTGCAGGGCAGCTTCTCCCAACCACTGCTATGCTCACCAGGTCACCCACGCCCCCAGATGATTCTAGTGTGCAGCCCTGGCTGGGAATCACTGAGTAGAAAGAAAATGGTGGCCTGTGGAGAATGGGGCCTCCAGGGGATTCAAAAATTCCTCCACAAGAGAGTCATGAGCATCATTCACAGGGAGCCAATGCTGCTGACTCATAAGGAGACTTGCCACTGAGCCTCTGGCATCCTTTCACGGAAGACATGCTATGGGTCCTGGTGACCAAGACCTCTTGATCCTGAGTACAGACGGGGGTGAGGGGGTGCAGCTCACTACCTTTGCTCCTTTTTTCTTCACTCTTTCCTCAGAAGCAGCCAATTATTTTAGGCCTCCTTAACCACCGTGCCCATCTTGGAATTCTTGGGTGTGGCTAGTTCAAGCCTATGAAAACACTCAGCAATTTGTATCACCTGGCTGGATGCTTTGCATATATCCTGTTCAGGGCATGCATTATCTCTTCTCTGTAGAAGGAGACATTGAAATACTAAGTGAGTAACTTGTCCAAAACATGCAAGTCTAAAAACTAATCTTTCTGGTCTTTGACTATGTCCCTATGTGCCATACTGCTAACCACTAATTCTTAAATCCTACAGGATTGTCTTCCCTTATCTTGAAATTAAATCAAGTCAACATCCGGAGAAAATGCCCTGGGAGTGTGATGAGGGTGAAGCAGTGGGGGTAGTGACACATTGCTCGTGCATTATTTTCGTGTGTACAGGTTCCTTAAGTTCCATTGACTGGGGACAAGGAACCAAGCATAGAGGTGAATGAACTTTGAGAAACCAACGGCCCAATATGCCAATCCCTGAGGAGGCTCATAGCGGGGGAAGAGCTGAGCAGCTGTCCAAGGGGTCAGCTAAGGCCCAGGTAAATCGATAGGTTTAAACAGAGCTTGGGTTTTCTCTCCTCCAGACCTGCTCTTGGCTTTGCTCTTTGTCAAACTCCTCTAACTCTCACAAGACCACGAAAGTCTAGACAGAAAAGGCAGTGAACTGACCTCTGGTTTCATTTCACGGCTTCCACTTCAAGAACCTGGAAGTTGGTGAGGACAATGGAAGGAAGGACAGGAAGGAGAGGGTATGTGCTGAAAACAAAGGTATAATAATTATAACAATAATAAACAGACGTGGAAGATAAACAGAAGCTGGATTTTGCTCTGTGCTGACCAGCATTTCACTCATTGTGCCCATAATCGGACCATAAGCTCGTGCCCCGTGGCAGCCTACTCCAGATATATTGCTCAAGTTAAGTCAAGAAGTGGTAAGCCTGCCTCTTTGTCTGGGCATGCCGCATTCCTGAGGTTGGGTTTAAGTCCTTCTCTGCTTTCTTCTTCTCTTAGCCAAACAAGTGGAAGCTGTTCTCCTTCCAAGGTGATACCTCTCAGGAGACCAAATCTTCACATAGACTCTCAGGCCTTACCTTGGGTACAATCAAATTCCAACTGCAGGGGATCAATGGTCAGGTGACTGTCCCATAATATTCACTTAGCTCTGTGTCAGGTAAAAGGAGTTCTATGGAAACCAGCACAAACAGGGCCAGTCACGTGTTCCCAAGGGATGCTATTCAGGACCAGTATGATGCCTGTATTGATTCTCCACTTGGTAACTGTACACAGCCATGCTGGTGAGCCAAGCTCTGGGGATGGTTTTGGAATCAACTGAAGGTTGTGACAAGCCTGATGCCTCAGTAGCAGACACCTGAGAGGGGAGCACAAACCTTCTTGTCCCCTGTTGGGTCAAGAGACAGAAATACAACCATAGGTAAAACAGAGAGGTGAGCTGGAGAAGCAAAGGCCAGAATGTGCTGCTACCCAGACAGGGGTTGGAGATTTTTTAAAAAATAAATATGTATTTTTGTGCACTTTGAAATTTCACACAACAGATTCTTTGTGGACAGGAAGTGCAACTTTGGCTCATAGGCCTAGCCATAACTTCAGTAACAGAGAGGTTGAGAGGCAAGATGTGTGTCAGAAACACAAGAGTGAGCACACCTTCTGGTCGGTTATGTCTCAGGAGCGGTAATCCAATAGAGAACAAAGTACCACCTCATTTAGCCCCCACACCAAGCCTTTAAAGGAGGTTCCATTGTCCCCATCTGCCATACGAAGCTTCTGCAGCCTAAACGGTTTCAGGACTCCTGCACAAAGCTTGACATTCTACTGGTCATTAGTCATTTTTTGCCTCCATTTCTGTAGAGAGTTTCTGTCAGAGTCAGATCAACCAGAAAGGGCATCAGAAGAAGTCACATGCTGTGACCAGAAAGGAGATTCATGGGTGAGTGGGGTGAATTCTCTGTCCCCTGGGCAGACAGTGGCACTGAAACTAGTTGCTGCCAGTAAGCTTCTTTGAGAAAATAAAATTGGTCATCTGTGCTCCCTTTCAAAAAAAAGTGAGTTATCTTACTGTCTTCCACAAGATGGAATCCATGAAGACAAAAAAAAAAAAAAAAAAAAAAAAAAAAAAAGAATTGAAAGCTTGTGTGGTGCCCGGTTTCAGAAGGTTCATCAATATTTCCCATAACCCTTTCCTACTTGATTTTGATTTGTTTGTGTGTGTGTGTGTATTTTCATATCTCTGGCCACCGTCCGCACAATTTTGATCGAAAAGATTGTGCTTATCAAGGATATATACCCCTGCGAAATCTGACATTTAAGAAAAATTCCTCATTGAGAGATCACAGGAATATTCTTTTTAAATCACACAATATATTTTACTATCTTTACTTTGTCCAGTAAGCAAAACAAAACAAAAATATTAAGATGAACCAAGTAAGCTTCTAAGATTCGTTTTTGTATTTTGCAATTCTTCAGGTGTATCTTCTTTAAAAAGAAATACATTTAATTTTCCACATTCAATACTCTAAAGAGTTCTCCCATTTGTGGGAGATTTAGAAAACAGATGCATCTGCCTTAGCATAACTGCTTTTGAACCAAGGTCCTGGCTGAATTCACAGCCCAGTTTCAGAAGCACTGCAAATAGCTTTCTGACCTGCCATAATGAAGTCTGTCAGCCTAAGGAGGCCGTTTTGATGAGAATCCACCTGGCTATGCATCACCACTGACTTCCGTACCTGCCCTCAGCAATATGCGTTGGCTTTGGCATGCACAGGGCCAGGTACCACCACAATGAAGTCCATTGTTCCCTATCAGGCACCTGCACACAGGCTCAAACAATGAGCCCATACCAAGCACCCCGCCTTTCTCCTTGGGGCACTCACTGAGAATGGAAACTTGTTGAGGCCTGGAAGCCCACTTTCATCATAATGAGTCTGCTTGGCCAATACTTAACCACCAACATCTCCACGGGAAACTACTCCCAAATCTTGGGCACCTACAAAGCCGTACCAGGCAGAGTTAGTGTTGGCTGTCTGATTCCTTTGCTGTGGAGTACTGCAAGATGCCAAAATTCTGCCCCGAGACCTCTGGATTCTTTAGTATTCCTAAGGGCATAAAATACCCCTGTACCATCCTCAGAACCATAAAATCATTGTAATGACACCTGATAACCTCCCTGGACCAGGTCTTAGTGGGTTGGCAAGGACAGAGCTATGCAGGTCTTCTCTGCCAAGGTATTAGCACTAGTAGGACAACTCAACTGATTCCATCTCTGCTTTATTTAAATACTTCTTTTTATTCTTGAAAATAACATAAATTTCCCCATCTCTTTGCTTCCTTCAAATCCTACTTGTTCTCTTTCAAATCCATGGCCTCTCTTTTTCATTGATTATTATTACAGCATACTTGTAGATATATAATATATATTTCCAAATATAACCTACCAGTCTGTATTACATTATTTGTGTGTGTTTTCAGGGCTGACCATTTGGAATCAGACAACTAATTGGTATGCTTTGCCCTGGGAAAGACTAATTCTCCCATTATCAGTATTCCTTAGTTGTCTGTAGTTTTCAGTGTAGGGTTGAGACCTCTTTTGCCTGTTCACTTTGGCGTGTCCTTATATTGATGTATCCGTCGGGGCTGGGCTCCATAACTCTACATTTTGATTGGTTGTGGTTTTCTGTGATGGTTTCTAATTGTCTTAAAGAGGAGTTTCCTTAATGAAAGGTGCACACTACACTTGTCTGTGGGTATAAGGACAAATGTTTAGAACAGTAGTTCCCAACCTGTGGGTCACAACTCCTTTGGTGATCCAAAGACCCTTTCATAGGGATCACCTAAGACCATTGAAAACCCAGATATTCACATTATGTTTTGTAACAGCAGCAAAATTAGAGTTATGAAGTATCAATGAAAATAATTTTAAATGGTTGGGGATCACCACAATATGAAGAGCTGAGCTATATTAAAGGGTTGCAGCATTAGGAAGATTGAGAACCACTGATTTAGAATGTAGTTGTGAATTATGCTGGTTTAGTAAAGCAATAGTTATCAGTTCTCCAAGATTCATGACTTCACTAGACCTAGATAATTTCCAGTACCAGGCATGGATTACTTCTTGTTGAGCAGGCCTTGAGTCCAGTTAGAGAGCTATTGGTTGCCACCAAGGTATGTGTGCCACTGTACACACTTAGGGCTCTCATGCTGGTAATTATGGTTAAGAAGTGTCACAGATGGGTAGGGCTGTTGGTTGCTTACCTCCTTCAGAAGCTTTTATGCTACCAGAAGAATCTTTTGAAGAATGTCTGAAGTGCATGGGGTCTTCAACAATAGGGACTTACCTTCCACCTCTTAGGGGAAACTCAGGGCAATAGCAATAGTTGTAATGTTCTAGGATTTTCTTGGACAAGTTGACCAATAACTCAAAAGAGATTCTCATAACTGGTGTTGGAGTGTCTATGAAGTGGGTTTTGGCTCTTGGAAGGAGCATTGTCAGCCTAGATGACAATTCTATTTAAAATTCCATTTAAACTATATATATAAGTACAAGACTTACAAGCTTTTTTAGGTAATTAATAATATAATTGCTTATGACTTTTCTGGACATCCTTACTGTTATTTTGCCTTCCTCTGTAGTTATTTTCCTCTCGAACCCTAATTAGAGCCCCCCCTTTATCCTATTTCCCCACTCTATTTCCACTGTTCATTGTTCAAGTCTGGGGCTGCTTCTGTATCTCATTTCATAGCTTTGATGAATCTCACAAGGCCTGCAGAAGATACTGTGTGTACTAGGGTTAGCTCCGGTCCTCCTTCAAGCATATATCCACTTCCATAGCTGCCAATAAGACCATCTCACTGGTATTTGAAACAGTTCCTACCACCAGCATTTTTTTTTTTTTTTTGGTAACACCATTTGCTTTTTGGTAATCTCACTGCCTTTAAAAAGATGTGTGTCTGGGTGCTTGTATGTATGTGCACCACGTGTATGTCTGTTGTTTGAGGAGGCCAAGAGATGGTAACGGACCCCTGACACTGGGGTTATAGACAATTGTGAGTCACCATGTGTGGGGGTGCTAAGGACCAAACTTGGGTCCTTGGTGAGAGCACATGTGCTCTTAACCGCTAAGATGTATCTTCATCTCCAACTTCAATAATCTTAAGAGAATGTTTGTGAGGTTGGTAGCTTGGTGGTGATGCCTAATATGTGCTGTGAATTTGACTAACTTCTCCACACCTACTTCTTTTAAGCTAGGTAGGGACTGTGCCAGAGGGGCCATCTGAGGGAATGGTGTTGCAGAAGCAATGCCAGTAGAGAAAGGGCAAGAAAGCCACAGAGACCCAGGTGATCTTCAACAGCATCAGGCCCCAGCTAGGACACAACTGAAGCAGAACAGAGTCAATTTTAGACAACTCCAGGAACGCTTGTGGGACCTTGCCAGGCCCAGTAGGTTTCTGTTCTCACAGAGTCAGGGCCATTCCTGTATTTTCTGGTGCAAGATTTATGCCAAGCTTCAAAATAAATCTGTGATTTTTATTGCCCAAAGACTTCTTAGGTAAGTTTTATGTAGTTGTATCTGGTGAGTTCCTAAAGTATTTTTTTCTGACTCTGAAGAAACAACATCTAAAATGTAAAATTAAAAAGTTTATAATAAAATATTATCTTAATTCTTCTTGATGTTTGACTATTTACTACTTTTGAATATTTACAATCATTATCTTTTTTATTTTCTAAGCTAATATGATTCTTGCTTTTTCCAGGCTATTAAACACCCAAAGTGTTTGAGTTCATTAAAGGTAATCAATCACATTCTAGTTTGTTTCTGTGGCTTCCCCCAAATAATGACAATTAAGGAGTTCGTTTTTCCTCTTTCAGTTCTTGTCTTCTTAACAAGTTGAGGCAAACATCTTTATTTACAAAGAAGATAGGATGTTCTTCTCTGTGTCTTCCCTCTATGATCTGACCAAGCAGCTGGTAGATGATTAAATAGTCCATCATGGTTACACAAATAAAAATTCACAGCTAATGGGATGGCTAAGCACACACCCATATAATAATCCAATTTCTGCCCTTTCTTAACATTCTAGGTTACATGAAGTCCTTCGTGAATGAGGAACCACACTCCTTCTGGTATAGCATTATCAATTCCACTTGAAAATATATTTATATATTTACATATCCCATGTGTATTAGGTGATTTGCTTGTATTATGTGTACCACGTGTATGCCTTGTGGGTCAAAAGAGGGTGTTTGATTTCTTGGGAATGGAGATACATGCAATGGCCAGCCACCTTGTAGGTGCTGGGAATCCAATACAAGTTCCCGGGGAGTGCAGCAAATAGTCTTAACTGCTGAACCATCCCCCCACCCCCAGTTCTTACTCTTGAGTCCAGCGACGTCCTCTGCTTAGTAAGCCATTAGAGGGGGATTTGAAAATGTTGAATAATTCAAATCTTAAAAACATTAGGCTGCTTATTTTTGCTATTATTACAAAACACACCGGGAATTATTTTAAATGATTATTGGGCTGATTTTTTTTTTAATTTTAACTAGGTTTTTATCATAATAAGATTCAATTATTGTAATTTCTTTTATTTCCTTCTCTGGACAAGTAATATAAAAAAACCACACTAGTTTTATACTAACAGTACTTGGTAAAAATGTAAGAATAATTGAGAGAAACCACCATGGTAGTTCAAGGTAGGTTTGACACAGGGTTCTGGTCTCTTTCTGAGAAGAGTCCCTGTCTTCCGCACCTGTGGAGCGAAGGGGTGCTGGCACAGGTGGTGGGGCCCGATGGTACGCTTGGGCTATTAATGATACATGCTCCACGCATTTTCCCCAAGGGCTACACTGTCGTGGTCGCTGTTTCCATGAAGCGCCGAGCCTCATAAAAACTGTACTCATGAACCAGATATCGCTTTCAGCTGCTACCGATTACGTGACTGTCCCTTCAGGGCATTGTCAGCTCACGGTTCTTGTTTGTGGACTTTGCTTACACAAGTATGCTCCCTGCCCTGGCCATGGGTTCCTGTGTCCATTTGCATTGTTGACCTTTACTATGAGAGAAAATGAGTGACAGAGAATTTGGACACAAATTGACCCACAAAAGAGTCATCTTTCCTTAAAAAGATATTAAGTAATTGCATCTAGGAGAAGGTAACTTTCTCATTTCCACTATCCTTTAAAGACACGATTCAGGCCTTCCTCTGAATTCTGATTCTATCAGAATCCAGTGGTATAATCTGTTTAAGAACATTTTGTACACGTGGAGGCATGGGACGTTTTGGAACGAGAGACAATGTAAGCCTGAGATGTGGCAATCCTACGTGGAATGGGTAATTCACGCAATCTAAGGATAACATGATGGCCCTTGGGACCCGGTGAACTGGGCGAGAAAGGACAAAAGAGAAATGGGGATTCCGCTCAAGGACATGGCCTAAAACCAGAGGCTGTTTTACTTCTTTTAGCTGGTGTTGTGTCACGTAAGAAATTCTGTGGATAACTCTGTTCTATAAAGCTGGCAAGCCTGCAGCTCTGTCTCCACCAGTCTTTCCCAGGGGCTTCCAGATGTCATAACTGTGTCTAGTCCCCACCTAGGAGGAAAGAGTGGAGTGTCCCATAGGAAGAGC